>NW_012267244.1:10483826-10487662 GCF_000151885.1 Dipodomys ordii | reverse complement strand
CAGGAGAGACCATAAGACTCCTATCTCCAATAAACCACCAGAAAACCGGAAGTGGCGCTGTAGCTCAAGTGGTAGAGCGCTATCTCCAATAAACCACCAGAAAACCAGAAGTGGCACTGTAGCTCAAGTGGTAGAGCACTCGCCTTGAGCTGAAGAGCTGAGGGACAGTGCCCAGGCCCAGAGTTCAAGCCCCACGACTGACAAAAAAAAAGGTACATTTTATTTAACTGTGGTCAATTTCAGGTTCCCATGGGCATAGTCAAACTAAGTCATTAAGTCCTTAGATGATTCATTTACTTAACAAAAACTTAAATTTTAAAAATTAGCTTAGGTATTCTTGGTCAGTTGAAGAGGTCTACTCTTCACACAGATATCAGGCAAAAGAATATATTGGATTTGGGTTTTGGTGGGGGGAGGAAGTGTGGTAGGAATGGAAAAGCCAATGGGTCAAAATCCCAGACCTTGTCTATTTACCTTTGGAATGACATTTGCAAAGAGGTGATCCAACAATCTAACGGAGTCTGGGCCTCTGATGTTAAACTTGCCAAATGGTGACAGGTCAATCACTCCTACTTTCTGCATAACTTGTTTATACTCTGAACCCACAGGCTCAAACCAGTTTGTACGACGAAAACTTGGCCTGAAACACAATATTTAGAGTTACAAAACAATAGTCATCCATTGTCCAAAAATGACAGAATAAGGATATTTTAAAGAACTTCACTCAATAAAAAAATCCTTTTAGAAAGAAAAAAAGACATATTTTGTAAATCATCTACACATGTTGGAACTTGACCTTTTAGAGTTACTCATCTATCCCATTTCAGAGTGCATTAAATATTAATTAACTAGAAACTAAAACAGAACTTGAGAATGCTCAGATCTGAAAGAAAATGTAAGGAACAACCCGTCCAGGGGTTTTCAATCCTGGATATATAGATGGGGAGCTTTTTGAAGCTGGGAAGGAAAGAGCTATCTAGTTCAGTGCTTCTCAAACATTAACACAAATACAAATCATTTTCACTTGCTAACATCCAGTACTTGATACCTGGGGGCTGCTTGGTCTGCAGGTTTCTGGCCCTACCAGCAAAGGTACAAGTGAGGATTTGGTCAACATGACCTCTAAGACTTTTCAGTACTTAATACGAGAGCTGAGTTTGGGACAAAGGTCTCCTGACTCATTATTAAAGTCCCTTTCCACTTAACCAAGTGGATTTTTAACATGACATTTTAACTTCAGAGCACGATGCCAAGTCTGGAAAATGAGTTTTTAGTAGTTTAATTATTAAAATGATAGAGGGAACATAATGCAGATATAAACAGCACAAAGTGAAGAAGAGAGCTGGCTTTTATCTAAGTCATTAAGGAAAAGCCAAACCCATATTTGACCACCAAATGATTTGGATCAGTTGTCTACAGAGTCGGAATTTATTCATCAACAGTAGAAACTCCATAATACTTTGTGCCACTTAGATCTGGTCTTAAAATAGATAACAAAACATGAAAAATAAACAAAGCTTGAAAATAAGGTAACTTCCCTTCTAGATTTGCTATTTGATTTCCCTTTGTTATGGATTCTCATGAGAAAATAGATAATCACCATTCATCCTAAGTACAACAATAACATGTGGCACTTTGCAGAAATTCAGAACTAGTTAATATTAATTAATAATAAAAATAATAACTAATTAGTATGTGGCATACTCTATGTTTTAGCTTAAGCTGAACTGCTCAAAAAATGACCTTGTCCCTTAATTGATCAATTGTGCATATAATTTGCCTGACTCAGTATACATACACTATAAAGTAGGTGCACTGAATTATTCCATGATAAAGAACCTAACACACCAGGTCCTTCAATTTGTGGGTATATACTCCAGGATTCCATCAAGTATTCTACACCATGGCAAATCTTAAGAAGCCAATTGAAGCCGGATGCTGGTGGCTCATGCCTGTAATCCTAGCTACTCAGGAGGCTGAGATCTGGGAATCATGGTTCAAAGCCCGCCTGGGCAAAAAAGTCTGTGACACTCTTATCTCCAATAAACCACTCAGAAAACCAGAAGTGGCGCTGTGGCTCAAGTGGTAGAGCGTTAGCCTTGAGCTGTCCCTTGAGCTGAAGAGCTCAGGGACAGCACCCAGGCCCCAGAGTTCAAGCCCCACAACTGACAGAAGAAAAAAAAAGAAAGCCAACTGAAGCCATGTGAGTATATTGATGGGAGTGAAGAAGGTTCCTCTAAGCTTCTGGTGAACAGCAAGTGGAAGAAGTTTCCCAGGGATGGTTACAGGACTTTCAAAGCAAAGGAGTCCTAGATATAGGCCAATGTCTTATTGGCTAAACTAATGCTTCCACTGTCAGAGAATAACTGGAAAAAAATGCACTTTATGCTCCTTAGATTGGGGTGCAGTGTGGGGTAAGAGTGGGCATTGGTAACTCTTTGCTGTTTTCTACTCCAACTCTGTAGTTAATGTCTTAGTCAGAAAGCACAGGCAGGTTGTCATTCTCTTACCTATACTGGGTGTCATGGCCTGGCTTATAAAACCAATGTGGCTGCTCCCAACCTGCATGGAACCCCATAGAACATTTAGCTGACAGGGTTTTGTAGAGCCCGCTGACTCTCTCAGTTGGCCTCCCAGCAAACCGTTCTTCCTTTGGATAACCAACTAAGAAAGGAAAAGCAGTACTTTAACTAGGTTGTACTTAGAAGAGATTTAAACAATGGAAAATGCAGAGCTTAAAATTGAGAAGCAGGCTGGGTAGGGGTGGCTCATACTTAGACTCCTAGTTACCCAGAAGTCTAAGATCTGAGGACTGTAATTCAAAGTCAGTCCAAGGAAGTTCATGAAACTCTTATCTTCAACTAACCACCAAAAACCATAAGTGGAAGTGTGGCTCAAGTGGTAGAAGACTATCTCTGTGTGAAAAAGCTATGGAATAGCACTCAAGCCCTGAGTACCAGCACACACACACACACACACACACACACATTCATATGCTCACAATTTATGGATAAAGCAAGCAAAGTGTCACTTATAGTGGTCATCAAGGGGTAAGGTAATACATATATTTAAATTTTAAAATCAGTGATGCACCCTATATATTAAATATATATAGTCATATATATTATTTGTTGAATCTTAGCAGCACAATGCTTTGTAGAGTTTTTGACCACCCCAACCCTAGAATAAAGAACATTTCAAGTCAGAGGTACTGCCATTCCATTCTTCAAGCTCTTCAGCAGATTAGTACTTCACCAATGTTGTTGAATCCATATGATTCTCTGGCTTTGGCCTCGGTGTACTGAGTTGTTGTCCATTTGCCATAGCGGTTGGGATCCAATTCTATCAGGTCAAAAGAAGGTTCTCCATGCAGGATCCAGTCACTGAGATACCTCCCTATCCCACCAGCATGGATTATGCCATATCTTAAAAATAGAGAGATGGATAGTCTGTTACTAACACATACCATTTTCAAATGATGAAAACATATTCAAATATTGTATAAGGCCTCAAATTTTGAATGGTCTGTGCTATTCAGAACACAGATGTAACATAATCTTTTTATGTTCTACATTTTTTTACTCAAAAACAAATGAGGACTGGGAATGTGGCTTAAAGATGGTAGAATGCTTGCCTAACATTATGAACCCATCCTAGGTTCAATTCCTCAGCACCACATAAACCAAAAAAGCTTTTTCCCTTCCCCTCCTCAAATTATACCAACATCAAATACAGTGAAAGCAGGGATTATACCGTGGGGGAGGGACATACAAAGCAACAAAGAAATAATCTTATAAATGTGTTAGAAACAATCGCATGAAAGAAAAAAAACATTT
>NW_012267244.1:10408693-10483426 GCF_000151885.1 Dipodomys ordii | reverse complement strand
GGAAGGGGAAACAAAGGAGGAGGCTACAATGCTTGATAAGAAATGTACTCATTATCTTGCCCATGTAATTGTAACCCCTCTGTACAGTATTTTCACAATTAAAAAAATGCAAAAAAAAACCCAACTGGAAGTGGTGCTGTGGCTCAAGTGGCAGAGTGCTAACCTTGAGAAAAAGAAGCTCAGGGACAGTGCCCAGGCCCTGAGCTCAAGCCACAAGACTTCAAAAAAAATGAATACATGCTTAAGCATCAAATTAAATGTGCCTGATTTTATAGTTTCCACAGTTTCAAGAGATAACTTGCTTACAAATAGCCAATAATTCCTAGCTAGCAAAGGTACTCAGTTGAGGAAAGTGGAAATAAGGTTGGGCCCATGTGTTTGATGCTGACTGATCTTGAGGGAAGTATGGGAAAAATATGTGCTGCAACCATCTCTTCTCAGACACAGTTTAGTTCTGACTCCTTTTGGCAATGGCCTCTGTTCAAGAAACTTGGGAAGCCATAATTCAAAGGGGCATTCACAGAGACCTATGGGGAGAACATGGAAAAGAATTTAAGATATGGAAAGGATTTTATAACTAATAGGTCACTCAATTGGAAAGGTAAACTTGTTTTCCATTTCCATAAGAAGCTACTTTAAAATTATGACTATGTTTGTATTTTTAGTATCAGAATGGAGGAGAGATGTTTCTGAGAAAATGAACAGGTCAAAGATTATTGGGAGAGAACTAAAGAAAGTAGTAAGTAACCAGACATTAAATAATGTCAAAGGAATAACAATGCCAAACTTAAATCTATTACAGAGTTGTAGTAATGAAAATAGCTTGATATGAACATAAAATCAGGCTTGAAGACCAATAGAACAATAGAGTAGAAGACCTAGAGCCATTTAACATTCATTAAGGGAGACAAAAACATAGTGGTAGAAAGACAGCCTCTTCAACAAATGGTGCTGGCAAAACTGGATATCCACATGCAGAAAGCTGAAACTAGATCCTTATATATCACCTTACACCAACATCAATTCAAAATGGATCCAAGACCTCAATATCAGACCTGAAACCATGAAACTATTATAAAAAGAGTAGGGGAAACATTAGAGCTTCTGGACACAGGTAGAAATTTTCTGAGTAAAGATCCAGAAGCATGGCAAATCAAAGAAAGACTTGAAAAATAGGACTGTATCAAACTAAAAGTTTCTGCATGGCAAAGGACATATCCAACAAGCTGATTTTACCAGCCACATATCAGATAATGGCCTAATATTCAGAATATACAGAGAACTTAAAAAATTAAGCTCTTAGAAAACTAACAACCCAATTAATATATGGGCTAAGGGACTAATAAAAGTCTTCTCAGAAGAAGTAAAAATGGCAAATAACATATGAAAAAATTCCCAACATCTCAGGCCATAAAGGAAATGCAAATCAAAACGGCACTGAGATTCCACTTCACCTCAGTTAGAATGGCTATTATCAAGAAAACAGCAATAACAGATGCTGGCAGGCATGTGGCCAAAAGGGATTCCTAACACCCTGTTGGTAGGAATATAAACTAGTTCAACCACTCTGGAAAGCAACATGGAGGTTCCTTAAAAACTTAAACATAGAATTACTCTGTGATCCAGTAATTCCACTCTTGAGTATTAACTCAAAGGATTAAAAGCCAGGATAGAGTAAAGCCACTAACACAACCATGTTTACTGCAGCAATATTCATCACAGCCAAATATGGAATCAGCTCAGATGCCCCTTAGTAGATGAATGGATCAAGAAAATATGGTGTGTGTGTGTGTGTGTGTGTGTGTGTGTGTGTGTGTGTGTGTGTGTGTGTGTGTGTGTGTATACACAAATGGACTTTTGCTCACCCATTAGAAATAATGATATTTTACTATTTGTAAAGAAATGGAAAGGGCTGGGAAGGTGGCTCAGTGGTAGAGCACTTGCCTTGCATGCATGAGACCCTGGGTTTGATTCCTCAGCACCACATAAGCAGGAAAAAAAAGCTGGAAGTGGTACTGTGGCTCAAGTGGTAGAGCGCTGGCCTTGAGCTGAAGAGCTGAGGGACAGCGCCCAGGCCCAGAGTTCAGGCCCACGACTGGACCCCCACCCCCCCAAAAAAAAGAAATGGAAAGACCTGGAAAAGTTAAGTATAGTAAGTCAGGCCCAGACTGTGTAATTCCTTAGGAAGGCAAAGTCAAAGCTCAGTAAATTAAGACATCAAGAAGAAAGTACATGAAAGGGATAGGGTAGGTTGGGGTCAAGGGGATGGGGTAAACAAATGAAAAGGATAAGAGGAGGAGAATGCAGTCAAGAATCCAATATATATCCTACAAAATTAAGAAGAATGAAGGAAGGAGTAAGTAGGGGAGGGAGGAGTACGAATATTGAAAGGAGTAACATTGATCAAGATATATTGTATATTGTATTGCTTTGTTAAATAACAACTCCTTTGTACTACTTAAAAGATAATAAAATAAGCCAGGTGCTGGTGGCTCATGCCTGTAATCCTAGCTATTCAGGAGGCTGAGATCTGAGGATCCTGGTTTGAAGCCAGCCCAGGCAGAAAAGTACCTGTAAGACTCTTAAATTAACCACTCAAAAACTGGAAGTGGCACTGTGGCTCAAATGGTAGAGCACTGGCCTTGAACACAAAAAGAAACTCAAGGACAGCGCCCAGGCCCTGAGTTCAAGGCCCACAACCAACAACAACAACAAAAAAAAAAGATAATAAAATAATTTTAAAAACTTGTAGTACCCAGCTCCACAAAAGGAAAACAAAACAAACTAACACAAGAATTCTATACCCTAAAAATATAGTGACATGCAAGATAGAACCACAGTTCTAAGATTGGAAATGCTAGATTTCTTTATACCAATTTTGGTATTTTAGAAAAATGAATGGTTTAGTTGTTATTATGCTCTTTATCAAGGAGAATAGAAAGGCTGCAGCTTACTTTCTGTGAGCAGTGGTAGGCCAGGAACAGAGTTGGCAATCATTAAGCATTAGTTGAATAATTGGCCAAATAAAATGGAGAAGAGAAATAGAATGCTAGAAGTTGTGTTATAATGACAAAGTGAATTTGACATCAATATTCATCAAATTAATGGGACAAATATTAGAAATAAAATATCAAAAAGGTTACTCAATCATAATAAGAAGCAACCCAAGCTATTACAGTGAAGTAAATCATGCTGGAGAACACAAATTATGGTGCAAATGTATCAGTATATTAGACAGTTGATATTTTGGATTATCCTTGTCACTTTGTGTTAGGAAAACAACATTGTAAAGTTGAAGCAAATTGACCTATGTGATAACAACAGTGTGAAAAGGGATAAATAATCAAAATTACAGGAAGTATGTATAGAGGAAGTGAAAATGATTGCCTTTCTTGGGCTAATCTTGTGTAAGTGATTAGACTATGATATAGTCCATGCTTCACAATGGAAACTTGTTGCTTCTTGTATTACTCTTTGATTATGAAAGGGAGAAAATCCTCTCACCCCACCCTACCACCAACCCTCTTGCTTAGATTATCCTTTTTTGGGCCTGGAATTCTGTGACCAGACTTGAATAAAACAAATGCTTCTACATAAATGTTGACTTGCACAGTGATACTCACCCAAAGCCTATAGCCACCCAGTAGTTCCTGACCCCCTGATGGGGCCCCACCATTGGCAGGATGTCAGGGGAGTAGGTGATAGGACCATTGATGATATTGATGATGTCAGCATTCTTCAAGACTGGAACCATCTCCATGGCCATCTCCACATACTCCATAATACGGTCTAGATCAGACTCAAAGAGTTCCTTCCCAAAGCCTTGAATGACATGGCATGGTGTCACAGGTGCAATGACAATGCCTTTACATCACTGAAGTCTCTGAAACAGTCCCCATCTATAGACACAAGTAGTGCACTACTGTCTTCTCCCTCCTCCTTTTTTTTTTCTTTTTTCTTTTGTCATTGTGGGGCTTGAACTCAGCCTAGGCACTGTCCCTCAGCTCTTCAGCTCAAGGCGAGCGTGCTACCTCTTGAACCACAGCGCCACTTCCGGTTTTCGAGTGGTTTATTGGAGATAAGAGTTTCACGAACTTTCCTGCCCTGGCTGACTTTGAACCGTGATCCTCAGATCTCAGCCTCCTGAGTAGCTAGGATTACAGGCGTGAGCCACCGGTGCCCCTCTCACTCCTCCTTTTTTTAAACCTAAACTTGTACAAAGGATTACTCACTCTGTTACTGAGAATGATATTATCATTCTTGAAGTAAAATCAGCTTTTTAATTAATAAAATTTAAATTTCTATATATTGTTTCTAATATTTAACCCATCTACATTAAAAACTAATTAGGTTTGTCAAGAGATATTTTTATTCTTCAATTGACCACAAGATCCTGGTTTATCCATGTAGGTTAAGAGCAAATACAACCAACACGCTGAGAAAAGTAGACTACTGTCCACAATCTTCTGGGCCCAGGCATGGGGGTATGCACCTGTAATACAGCTATCCAGGAGGCATGAGTAGAAGGATCACACTTTGAGGTTGGCCCATGTGACAATTCCTCCAAAAGAAAGAATATAACATGTGAAATTGTTAGGACCAAGTCAAAGTTAAGCAGATAACGTATTGATTAGACCAAGGAAGGAGGAAACTTAACTGGGACAAACAAGTCCCAAGGAACCTGAGATACATAGGTACAGACTCTAGGAATAGAACAAGACTGCTGCGGTCTGACAGTTATTGAAACTTGACCATTTGATTAAGAATAGGGTCAAATGTTAAATTTCAAAAATAAAGGCTTAAGTAGCTAATTAAGCACAAGGGTGGGTGAGCTAGGCATCTGCATTCCAAAGGAATATCTCATCACTTGGCGATTTGGGTAGCTAATGAAATTGCTCTCCACAGTTTGGGGAGGTAATGTTTTCCTAGGGCTGTCATGTTTGTGTTTCTCTAGAGCAAAGCCCTCCTAGCTCACAACTCCACTGAGCCAGCTACCTGCTCTTCAAGGGAGGACTTGCCCCACCTCCAGGCCTAGAAGCTAGGAAAACAGCTCCCATCTCCTGCTTAGGCACCAAGATGTCTTCAAGGATGGCTTATTACATTTGTGGATAGCTCTGGCTTATTGCTTTGATGCCATTTGTAATCACTAACTGCTAGTTATGCTTTTGTAATTTGCTTCTTGGTCAATTATGAAACTGCCACTGACCACTTACAAATGCTGTTCTCCCCCACCTTCCCCCACCCATAGATCCTTTAAATACCCTGAGCTATTTGACTTTATTGCTGGTCTTCACTGTCTCAATATAGTGGAGGTCAGCCACCATAGCTAAAACAAAAATAAAAACAAAACAAAACAAGAAAACGATTCCTAGCCCTATTGATTGAGTGTTGGTGACTCCTTTCACCAGATCATGGGTTGAGTCCCAGGGCTGGTGGGACTCAACCCATGATCTGGTGAAAGGAGTTAAGCAGACTAGAGACCCTACCTAAAAATAGCTGAAGCAATAGAGAGATTGAAGTGTGATATGTGGTATAACTCAGATAGTAGAGAACCTACCTAGCAAGCTCAAGGCCCTTCATTACATCCCCAGTACTGAAAAACAACAACAACAACCTCTCTGCCCATTCTGATGATTTTTCCACACAGCCACTGGCCAGCTTCTCCTAGCACATCAAGGCTACAGCACAGTAGCCTTGGCTACCCAGTGTGCCTTTGGTCCCATGGCACTCTTACTCAGGGATACCACAAAATCTGGCTCTCTCTTTAACTGGGACTTGCTTCAATCTTATTCAGCATTTATTTGGAAGAAAGGCTGTGGCATGGAAAAGAGAGTGAGCCTTCCTCACTCTGAGATCAGGCGCAATTCCACCCTGGCTCAAAAGTGCAGGACCCACTCAGCAAAATCCAAACTCTGTAGACTCTGAAGGAGGCAGTTAGTGATCACTTTCTGTTGGATTCATTTTGCATCCTTAGTTGCTTATTAAAGTATAATTCTAGGAAGCATCATTCCCTCTATTTTTTTATATTTCCCCAAATATTTAAGTATCCTAATGAACTTTCAACTAGATTTATATGTTAGAACCAGAGGTTCTCCCCAGGCAACCCAATTCTTAATCTGGTTCTTTGGAAATGTTTCCTGAAAAACAAAACCTAGCCCATTTCCCTTATAGAGCTTGAAAAAGAAATGATCACTGCCCCTGCTCCAGGATCTAGCCTGAACCTTTCCCATTTATGTTCCTTGGAAGTACTTGGTTTGTAGTATGAAATTGCTCAGCTGTTAGAGACTGCTAGGATTTCCTTCTTAGAAGGACTGATAGCCTGTCTCTGCTACCTGTGTGGAGCCAACTGCAAAAGCACAATAGTAGCTTTGTTCAGATCTTGAAACTGGACCAAGTAGACAGTGAGCAGATCAAGAAAATCAAAATGGGGAAATAGGTGGTTGATACAGGCATGTAAAGATGCCCTGAGGCTTTCAGAACAGCTCCCACAGGTTTCTTCAGCTTCTCCACTGCCAATTGCATCTTTTCCCTGCCTCAAGCCCTGCCTCTGCACTGTCCCAAGTGTCTGATGGTATAGGATAGTGGGCCTGTTTTAATCTATACCAGACCCCCAGCTGTGAAGATGATGAACACATGTGTCAGACCTATATAAGATATGATTTGCTGAACCCACCTGGAGGGACTCCGCTGGTAACCCAGGAGTCCTGAATTTTCATTTTCTCCTGACTTTCATATGGACCCAATAAAAGCCCATCTCTCTCCTGCCGCAGGTAATAGGATCCTTCCAGATCTCGGATCACAGGGAGTTCTTGCTTCAAAGCTTTCACTTCAGGTATAGTTGATGTAATGATATATTGATGTTGAACTGGGATGAGAGGATGCTCCAGTCCAATCATTTTACCTACCTCACGGGCCCAAAAGCCTTAAGGAACAACAAAAAAAAATTGAAAATGTTACCACACCTGTAAAAATACCTTATATAACACTGATTGGAAATTTATACTTAAAAACATCTAGAAGCCTTAAGTACTCTGTGAAGTTGAAAGAAGACTATAAGAAACTTTATTTTTGTTTCAGTGCTAGAAATCTAATCTAGGGCTTTGTATATACTAGGCACTCTATTACCTGAGCCATAGCTCCCCGGAACATTTTGCCTTTTAGTTATTTTTCAGATCGGATCTTAGATATTTTGCTCAGGGACAGCCTCAGATCTTAATCCTCCTACCTCTCCTTTTTGGGGTAACTGGGATTACAGTTCCATATCATGTCCAGTTTGTTTGTTGAGATGAATTCTTGCTAAATATTTTGCCTACATGGGCTTCAAATCACCATCTTCCTTATAGTCTGCCTTCCAAGTAGCTGAGATTACAACTATGTACCACTCATTTCTGGACCCCTGCCCAGAGTTTTGAAGATGTCTACAACATAAGGAAACTTCATTCTTGAAAAAACAGTTTTTCCTGGTCAGGCACTGGTGGCTCATAACTGTAAGCCTAACTACTCAGGAGGCTGAGATCTAAGGATTGTGGTTTGAAGTCAGGAAATCTGTAAGACTCCTATATCCAATTAACCAGAAGGAAAATGCAGGGGGAAGCGGGTGGTTAAGGACAAAGTGAAGAAGGTATGGCTCAAATGGCAGAGCATTATCCTTGAGGAAAAAAAAAGTACAGGGACAGTGCATTGGCCCTGAATTCAAGCCCCAGGATCTGCACAATACATAAATAAATAAATTTTTCCTGTAAGATGAGCAGGGAAGAAACCAGGTGTCAGTGGATCATATATGTAACCCTAGCTATTCAGGAGACAGAAAGTCGAGAATTGTGGTTCAAAGAACAGGCAGGAATATCTACCAAACAAAGAAAAAGTTGGAAGTAAAGCTGTAGATCACGTGGTAGAGCCCTAGCCTTTCATGAAAAGCTAAGTGACAGTATCCAGGCCCTGATTTCAAGCTCCATTACTTGTACAAAAACAAAACTAGTAGAGATGAAAAAGTATTTGAAAGAAGAAAAAGAACAATCCACAAAACAATAAAAAAAATATCAGAGGAACCACAACAAGGGAAATTGGGCTCATCAGTAAGTAAGCAATTTCTAAAACAATGTCTTTCTCATGTTATATCATTTTCCCAATACTGAACTGGCTGGGAAGGTTGTGGCCAGAAGACTCTTGATTATTTCTCACACTGGCACTTCAGTACCCAGACAAGGGTACTGGTCCAGAGAAACAACCAAGTTAGATATACTGTAATCACCACAGTGATTCTATGTTGCAGAAAGACTTTTAGAACTCCGGGACACCTTACCTGGTCTGAAGATATTTTAGAATCTAAAATGATAAAACTAATGATTATTTGCAAGGTTGTGGTGTTGCTTAGTTCTGTGTGATTGTCTATGTGTCATCGTCTTACGTTTTTGCTAGTACTAGGGTTTAGACTCCGGACCTTGAGCTTGTCTGGCTGGCTCTCTCTCTACCAGTTGAGCCATACCTTCAACCCAACTTTTTGCTGGTTATTTTGCAGGATTGAGTCAAAAAATTCTTTCCTGGATGGCCTTGGGCTGTCATCCTCTAGGTCTCAGTCTCCATAGGCACC
The DNA here is from genome assembly GCF_000151885.1 of Dipodomys ordii. Lineage (NCBI taxonomy): Eukaryota > Metazoa > Chordata > Mammalia > Rodentia > Heteromyidae > Dipodomys > Dipodomys ordii. The sequence goes on along the minus strand of NW_012267244.1, from coordinate 10,474,836 downwards.
AAGCAGCTCCCCCTCCTCCTCTTTTTCTTTTTTTTTTTTCTTTCTCTTCTTTTTGGTATCTAATCAAGAGCCCTCTATTATGAAATTGAGAGCTAAACAAAGAATCATTTATTAGTTAATCTGGGAATGCAGATTATGTTCTTTTATGAGTCTAAGTTTGTTCCTATTTTAACATCCAAACCTTATCCCTAAACATTATTGGTTGCTTGGTTTTGGCTTATAGTTAAGTTGGTCATGCTCTTATAACGATCTTAGAGATGTCTGCCCATGAGGGACTTCTCAAATGAAGAAATAAAAATGGCAAAGAAACACATGAGGAAATGTTCATCATCCCTGGTGGTGAAGGAAATGCAAATAAAGACAACCCTGAGATACCACCTTACCCCAGTCAGAATGTCCCAAATCAGCCAATGACAAATGCTGGAGGGATGTGGAGAAAGAGGAACCCTATTACACTGCTGGTGGGAATGTACACTTATACAACCACTTTGGAAAGCAGTCTGGAGGGTCCTTAGAAAGCTAAAGATTGACCTCCCTTATGACCCAGTCATACCACTTCTAGGCATCTATCCTGAACAACAGGAACCAATATACAATGACACGTGCACCTCCATGTTTATTGCAGCATTGTTCACAATAGCTAGGATATGGAAACAACCCAGATGCCCCACCACAGATGAATGGATCCAAAAATTGTGGTATCTATACACAATGGAATATTATGCAGCCATTAGAAATGACAAAATAATGGCATTTGCAGGGAAATGGATGGAGCTAGAAGGAATCATGTTGAGCGAGGTAAGCCAAGAGCAAAGAGACAAACGGTACATGGTCTCCCTGATAAGTGGATGCTAAATCCAAAATGTTAGGTGATACGACAAAACTAACAGGACTTAAGAAACAAAGAACTCCCACTCATCTGGTTGAACCACTACTAAATATCCCCATGCTGCTGATCACATGTATGGTGTATAACATGTGAACACCGTTATATCTTATAGACTGTGATAGACAATATGCTCCAGGAAAGTTAGAATGAACTTGTGACTTTAAATGAGCATCATTATTCCACAATACTGTGAAATTCAGGAAATTATGTAATTGCTTAATCACAATCAAAAAAACAAAAAGAACCTCGGGAAAGTAGGGAGGGAAGGGATGGTAGGGGGAAAACAATGGAGGGGGTAACAATGTTCAATAGGAAGTGTACTCATTACCTCACTCATGTAACTGTAACCCTCTGTATAGTATCTTTACAATAAAAAAAGAAAAGAAAAGAAATGTCTGCCAATTTGTAAACAGGAAATCTAATCTACAATCATCAGAGCTATGTGTCCCTTTTTAATATTAAAGGTAATTTATTTTTTGTTATAGGAAGATATGCAATGCTCAGGTTAGGACTTTGTAGAAAAATAATAGTAAAACCACACATTCTAGTTATATTCACTAGAGCAATTTAAATATAAGTAGTCAAAAATATTTAGTCTAGCAATTCTAACTACTACAGGATCCTCAATATACTTGTTTCAATTAAAAACATGAATTGAGAAAAATAAATTCTATCCTTTTCAAACACATTTACAAATTTCTGAGTTTAATTGCTTGCTTATTAATGTACTTCATCATAACAATAAAATAGAAATGTTTGCATAACTATCAAATGAGTATATTACTCATTTGATACCCATAGCAAGCTCTATATTGTTTTACCCTTTGGCATTAGTGACTAAGCCATTTTCTTCCCTAAGAGGTAGTCAGATTAGCCTAAAGCTAGCCAAGATTACACTTTATTTCCTGTGTGATCACTAACCCACTAAATTCAAAGCAAAGAGACACGTATGGAAAAAATCATGCATTAGTACCTGAAAAGCAACTAAAGAGCCAATAAAAATGACCACTGGAAATGACTTCCATTTTAAAAACTACAGTGATCAGTAGAAATGAGGTTAAAATAAAGAGTCGAGTTTTATGAAAAAGGGCAGCTCTGCAAGATGTTTTATCTGGCAACAATGATGCTTTTATCAAATCTAGCAATTATTTTTGATGGAACACTGGGTTTCATAATAGCATAATCAATCACATTTCTGATTTACCATTTTAGTAAAATAAAATTCTTAGGTGAAATTTTCAGGGTTATCTCAGGTTTAAGAGGAAAATTGGAAATGGGGTCAAAAGAAGCCACCATCACACAGAACAAAGGTTTGCATCTCATAACAGCACCTCCCAGGTTTCCTTGCTATACCCGAGGAAGGGATAAAAATGAAGTCAATTTTGAAAGATGTGGCTGCTAAAAGCAAGTTAGATATTGCATAGCAAGAGTTGAGCATTAAAAACTTTAAGGCAAGGAGATATGACAAAATAAACAGGACTCAAGAAACAAAGGACCTCCACTCAATTTGTCGTATCATTTCTAAATGACTCCATATTCTTGACCACATATATGGTGTATGTATGCATGTGTGTGTATATATATATATATACACACACACACACACACACATATATATATATATATATATGCACATCTTAGGGAAGGATACAGAATCAGAGGGAATGGGAAAATGTATAACAGAGGGCCCCATCAGCTGCACTGGACATTGATAAAAATGAACTAAGTAACTCAGGGGCAGGGATGGGAGAGAGGGAATGAGAGGGAGAGGGAACAGCTTACATTAAAAAAAATGTATATATGTATATTTCTTCTACCAGATGTAGAAGAAATAGTTGTATTGTCAAAGCTCTTAGAATTTACAAATGTTATAGACCATGATAATGACAATTTGCCTTGTGAAGGTTAAATTGTGTTTGTAACTTTAAGTATCACTGTCTCACGATACTGTGAAATGTATGTAATCACTTAATCTCAATAAAAAATTATTTTTAAAACTTCCTTAGGTTTGCTTATTCCAGAATATACTCACTATAATCTCTTACAGAAATGCCTTTTCAACAATGTCTCTCAAAGGACATTTGCAAATCAAGCAGTAAAATTTAATATACAGTTTCTCAGTTAGAGAGATATCTCCGTGTTAAAAAGAGCACATGCCTATCATGTGCATGATCCAGCACTAACGGGAAAAAAAGAAAAAGGAAGGGCAAGGAAATATAGCCCTTAAACCTCCACCCAGATCATCTGAATTAGAATCTTTTTGAAGCCCTAGAAATATCCTGAGAGGATTCTTAGGCACACAAGCATCATAAACAAACTCTTTGAGAAGCCAGCTTACCAGAAGAATGGGTGATAGATGGCATTAGGACAAAAAAAAATTATCTTAAGGCTGCTACCAAGCAGCTAAGATGACCAGATTCTAGTGTCTCCTGGACCAGAGTACAAACCTACAAGGAAATAATGATCATTATAATACCTATTTTTTAGTGCTTTCTACATGCTAAGCCCATTTACTACCCAAATTACCTTTTGGGAATGGCACTATTCAGCCCCCTTTACAAACTGGCTATTTCCCCCAGTCATAGGTTGGCAAGGCATGTGTCTCTGACTCAGAGAGGCCAGGACCCTGGAGAATGGCAGGCACATCAGCAGCCCTTACAGTTTTAACCATTTGATTATACTTCCAAGTCTATAACCTGGTTACTTTATGTCCATCTCCAAGCTGGCCTGTGGACCTTGCCTGAATATGTGAGGGAAAGTGAATTCCTGGAGTGGCTCTGAGGAGTATTTCAGCTGCTGCATGCTCAAGTCATGTGGATTTTCTTTCCTTATCTTTTCTTTTTCTTTCTTTCTTTTTTTTGTGTTGCCAGTAATGGAGCTTTAACTTGCAGCCTTGAGTGTTCATTTGGGTTTTTCACTCCCAGCTGGTACTCTACCATTTAAGCCATGCCTCCAGTCCCACCTTTTGCTAGTTATTTGGAAATAAGAATCTGACAGATTTGTCTGCCTATGTGAGCTCTAAATCTCGCAGCTAGCATTTTAGATGGAAGCCAGCACATGATAGGGTTTAAGTGTTAAAAAAAAAAAACACTTTAAAGTTCCTTTCCATTAACTCCAATTCTAAAGGAGAGCATATCCAAAGTTTGGCCCCCAATTTCTGAAGTTTATCCTGTGGGAAGCCTCTCTGTTCCAGATAAGATGTCTTAAAATACGCTTCCTCGCCCCCCCACTCTCCTCCCATTAGCTACTCATATGTAATCAGTTATCATTTTCTCCAATGGAAGAGAAGAGATAGAGGAGTAAAAGGAAAAGAAAAGATGATGGCCAGAGATCTGATGGGAATGAGCTAAGAATTGAGAACTGAGGCAACGTAATCCGTACAACTTCTAGCAAGATGCTACCTGAAACTGGAATAATAGAATCTGGCTATTGTGATAGATTCTAAACACAGAAAGGAAAAAGAAGCCTCACTTGGCAAAATACAACCTGGAACAGAAGTAAATGAAGAATTGAAAAAAATACAAATTGTTTATTGATCTCAAGGACAGCATGGAGTCACACACCAAGGGCAAAGTCATGGAGGTAAACCTGAAGCCAAGGGCATGGCTCAAGTGATAGAGTGCCTGCCTAGCAAGACTGAGACCCCAGAGTCCAATCCCCAGTTTAACACGAACACTGTGTGTTTCAGAAAGATATGATGCTCACCTGCAGCATTCACAATTCGATTTGCTCTTATAGATCCCTGTAGTGTTTCCACATCCCATGTTCCATCTGGCCTGGGTTTCAGGGAAGTCACTGGCGCAGGATACTTTAACAGGGCACCATATTTCCTAGCTCCAGCAGCCAGGGCCATGGTTAGAGAATAAGGATCAATGTGACCATCCCCAGGAGTATACAGTCCAGCTAAAATCTGAATTATGAAAGAGTCAGTGCTTAAATAGATATATACCTATGACTCTGTCTAGATACATTCTATAGCAAATATCTGACAACACTGGGCTTTAAGAGTCCATCTTGGGGGCTGGGTGTGGTGGAACATGCATGTAGTCTTAGCTACTCTGGAGGCAGAGGTAAGAGGGTCATGGCTGAAGGCTAACCCCAATGAAGTTGATATGACAGGAGGCATGGCTCCAGTGGTCCTTTCCTAGCAAACATGAAGTCATGAGTTCAAGAACCAGGGTAAAAAGTGCATGTCAGTGAGTCAGTGAGCCAGCCACTAGTGACTCATGCCTGTAAATCCTACCTGTTCAGGACACTGATATCTAAGGATGGCAGTTCAAAGCCAGCCCAGGCAGGATATTCCATAAGATTCTTATCTCCAATTAGCCACCAGAAAAAAAAAAAGAGCTAGAAGTGGAACTGTGGCTCAACTGATAAAGCACCAGCCTTGAGTAAAATAGCTAAGGGATAACACCCAGGCCCTGAGTTCAAAGCCTGGTACCAGCATACACATACCAAAAAGGAGGAGGAGCAGGAGGAGGAGGAGGAAAGAAAGAGAGAAAGAGAAAGAAAGGAAGAAAGAAAGAGTGGAATGAAGCTTGCAGTTGTCTCTAATATCCTTTCTTCTTTTCTCCCATAGCAACACAACTCAGATGTTCTGTTCATTTGGACACATGGCCACTAAAATCAAGAAAAACTGTTTCTAGCCTTCCTGGAAACTACTAGTGCTAGCTGGTAGCTAAGACCATTACTAAATTCTGGCCAGTTGACAGGCAAATCAAAGTGCTATATAGCACCTTTTACAAATTGTCTTAAAAAGACATCTAGTACAATCTCTTTTTTGTCCTAGCCTCCAATGTCACATTAGTCCAAGAGAGACATATCTTTATCTGGAATGCAGACATAATGGCTGGAGCTCAAGCTGCCATCTTGGAAGAATAATAATCAAGTGTCACACTCCAAAAGTGATAGAGCAAGGATCTGGAAGATGAATGGTTTCCTGAAGTCTTCATGAAAAAGACTCACCATTCAAGCCCTGTAATGTTTCCGTGAGAGAGAAACTTCTATCTTGTTTGAGCATTATTAAATTGGTTTCCGATAGGTAAAGTCATGTCTAATCCTAACAAAGTCCACTATAATTTATATGTAATTGCTTAGTACTAGTAATAAATATACATGTATATCTGAAGTCTTGAAAATTTATGTTTTTCCAGTTAGTTACTGTGCTAGAAACGAAGGGTAAAACTAAGATGAAATGAACTGATAGACTGGAAAATATTATAATTAGGTCTTATCTATTCAACAAAATTCTTTTCAGTATCAAATAGAACAAGGAACTTTTGTGAAATATTTTGTGAACTATTTTTTCTGCATCTACTGAAATGATTGTGTGATATTTGTCCTCTACTCAATTACTGTATTATTATGATTGATTTTCTTTTTTTTTCTTTTATTTTGTCGGTTATGAGCCTTGAACTCTGGGCCTGAGCACTGTCCCTCAGCTCTTCAGCTCAAGGCTAGCACTCTACCATTTGAGCCACAGTGCCACTTCTGGTTTTCTAGTGGTTTATTGGAGTCTCACAGACTTTCTTGCCTGGGCTGGCTTTGAACCTCGATCCTTAGATCTCAGCCTCCTGAGTAGCTAGGATTATAGGTGTGAGCCAACGGCACCCAGCACAATTTATTTCCATAAGGTAAAATAACTCTGCATTCCTGGGATACCTTCCACTGGGTCAAATTGTAGAACATTTTTTTGTATGTTGCTAATTCATTTACCTAGTATGTCCTGGAGGATTTTTGCATATCTTGTTCCTGAGGGGCACAGCATTTCTTGTGATGTCTTTGTTTTTCATGTCAGAACAATGTGGCTTCATAGAACCCTTATTTCTTCTCTAATTTTGGAAGTTTTTGTGAAGGATTAGTGTTAACTCTTCAAATGTTGGGATGAATGTACCAGTGAAGCCATCTAGATCCAAACTTTGCTTTGTGGGAAGCTTTTGTTGCTTTAATGTTATTAACATTAATATTAATGCAACAAAATAATAGGCTTTATGTGACATGTTTATACAGGCATGGAATATACATTGATCATCATATTCACCCTGTAGGAATTTATTTTATTTTATTTTGGCAGTTCTGGGGCTTGAATGCAGGGCCTGGGTGCTGTCCCTGAGCTCTTTCAAGGAAATAGCATCTGCTTCCCTTAACAACCCAGCTGGAGCACCCAGGACATTCACACCAACCAGTGTAGTCAGAGGGCTAAGGTTTAAACTCTTGTTCTAGACCTTTCTAGACAGGCTACTTGGACTCACAATGTAAATAGTCTGCCTATGCTTCAGTTTTCTATTTAGTAATAATAGCTACTTTATAATATTACTGTACCAATTAAATGGAATTTCACATATAAAGGGCTTAACTTGGTCCTTGGTACATAAATGTGTTCTGTCATGTTAGATAGTGTTATTCATATTCAAAAAAGATGATTGGACTGAAAAGGTGGCTCAGTGGTAGAGGGTTTGCCTTGCATGCATGAGGCCCTGGGTTCGATTGCTCAGCACCACATAAGCAGAAAATGCCAGAAGTGGTGCTGTGGCTCAAGTGGTAGAGCACTCACCTTAGGCTGAAGAGCTGAGGGGCCCAGAGTTCAGGCCCCACAACCGACCAAAAAAAAAAAAAAAAAAGATGACTAACTAGTAGGGGAAAACCACCTACATTCCTTGTAGTGGATTATCTTAGGAATTTGTTATAAATATAGATCTATGCCTGGTACAAAGTCTGTAAGAGCAGTAATGTGCTAAGTGATAGAGAACATGACATAGAATGTCTTCAGTTGATTTCTTTAAAACTATAACTACCTTTCTAGAACAATCATATCAGGTTGTTTCTCCACTTTGATATGGGACATACAGTAATAGAAAGGTATGGTTTGTTAGGCACTCCTGGCTCATACCTGTAATCCTGATTACTCAGGAGGCTGAGATCTGCGAATCATGTTCCAAAGCCAGCCAGAGAAACAAAGTGTATAAAACTTCTATCTCCAATCAACCATCACCAAAACAAAACAAAAATGCCAGACGTGATGCTGTGTCTCATGCGGTAAAATGTTAACCTTGAGTGAAAAAGCTAAGGGACAGTACCCAGGCCCCAGTTCAAGTCCCAGTACTGGTACACACACAAACACAATCATTTTAAGCAGAAAATTAAGATTTTGCATTGCTTTTCCATATTTAACCTAGCATATATAACAGCTCATCTTGATTTACCCAAAACAATCATGTACTTTTGCCAATCAAAATGTGGGTATAAAGAATTTCCGCTTTTGGGCTGGGAAGGTGGGTCAGTGGTAGAGTGCTTGCCTTGCATGCATGAGGCCCTGGATTCGATTCCTCAGCACATAAGCAAAAGAAAAAAGCCGAAAGTGGTGCTGTGGCTCAAGTGGTAGAGCGCTAGCCTTGAGCTGAAGAGCTGAGGGACAGCACCCAGGCCCAGAGTTCAGGCCCCATGACCAGACTCAAAAAAAAAAAAAAAGAATTTCCACTTTTTATTTGTTTCTTAGAATGCCTTTCTAAGTCACATTAACAAATGGTAAAAATGACTTTCAGATGTATACCTTATTCATGTTGAGCAAAGGGAACATCTCCTGAATTTGTTCAGGTTCAATGATGTACTGCTCTGTTGCATGCCAGCCAGTCCGCGTCATCTGATATTTAAATTCATCTACCCTTACTGGAGTTGTAGCAATTCTGATACTGCCTGGTTGATGGAATCCCACCACCTATGATAATAATTCCAATGAAATACCATAAGTAAATTATTATTATTGTACTCAAACACAGTTCTCTAATGCAATGTATAAGGAAAGAAATTTACTATGCACTGAAAAGATAAGGGCATGAAATATTTGTATCTTACAAAAAAGACATTCATCCAACAACTGTTTACTAAATGTTCCTCTGTGCCAGACAATTCTCTAAGTCCCAGAATACTGAACAAAAGGCAAAGACCTTGCCTAGATTGAGTTGTTAGTGCATAGGTAAAGTCAAGACAGCTCCGTGCACCATTATAATAACTTAGACAAGTGCTTATGTGCATACTGAAAGATCATATGAAAAGAAAAAGACAAGCTGGGCACCAAAGCTTATACCTGTAACCCTAACAATTCAGGAGACTGAAATCTGTAATGAATCAAAGCTATCCCAGACAGAAAAGTCTGTGAGACTCCATCTCCAATTAGCCAGCAAAAAGCTGGACTGGAGGTGAGACTCAAGTGGTAGAACACCAGCATGAGCAAACAAGCTGAGCAAGTACAAGGTCCAAAATTCAAATCTTGGTACTGGCGGAGGGGCGGGGAGGGGGAAGGAAAGGAAAGAAGGAAGGAAGGAGATAGGATTGAAAGAGATTGTGAAATATCAAAATGTTGCGCTGCTGTGATTGTGAATTGAATAAAACATGCATTTGCCATTTATTGAAGTTCTTCCATTTGCCAACGCCCTGGGTTACAAAGATAAAAAACACAACCCTGGCCTCAAATTGCTCAAGATCTGTCAGGAAAACTAACCAGCCAAGAAACAATAGTTCTCTGGGTCAGATCAGAAAAGTGTTTGCACAAACACTGAGAGAACCCAGAGATGTTCTGCCCTGCTTGGGAAAGAGGGAAAGAGTGTCATTTCACACCAAGGCAATAACAACAAAGAAAAGGAAAGCAACAAAAAGGAAGAAACGGTGGTTTGAGAGAGCTCAGCATATTCCATTTAGTAAACATACTAACAGGGAGACACACGGCAAAAGAAAATATGGGAAAGGCATGCAGAGGTGAGCCAATGAAGGTCTCACACCTCAGGCAATGGACCTTCATCCTGCCAAATATGGGAAGCTATGTTTTCAGCAAGAAAACAGGATGAAAATGTAAGTATCCTTTAGCCTGAGCAACTCTGCCTGCCACTTCATTTTGCAAGTACAAGTCAATATGAAAAGGGATAAAAATAAAAGTAGAGGCTTTGAGTGGTGTACTTTTCAAAGTTGAATTTCAATCTGGCACTCCATTGTCAGATCCTATGCAATCCAATTACTTACAGACTCTCAGTTCTTAGCTTACAGATATAGTAACTGGCTAAAGATATTTTTTAAAGCTGCTTTTTATTCACTCTTCATCAAAAATATTAAAACTGGTTAATTACACAGGTAGTACACTTGAAATTAGGTTGATTTTAAAGCAGGTTTTAAAGCAGACTCCGGAGCTTCTTTAGCTTTCACTCTAGTTCCCTACCTCAGTTAACAGTACACACATCACTGGCATCAGACACACACAGCCACTTGGGGTGACATATCAAAACCATCAGACAGCTTAGCTATTAGACAATTCTAAGTTAAATTCACTTACCTGTCCAGTTTCTTCCTCCAGTTTCTCATAAAGCTTGATGCTATAATAATGTATTTTCTTCAAGTTTATTCCAGGATGAAAGTAAGTTGTTAAGCCTGCCTTAAAAGTAAAGAAGAAAGAAAATACATATAAAAATAACATTCTTAAAATGTCGATCATTTATCTTCTAAGCTATAATTTAGGGTTGCTAAGAAACAGAAAAGCACCAACCAATGCTTGGGATGAGGCCACAGTAGCAACAGCTTGAGTTCTGCAGAGCAAAAAGTTCGTGGCAGGATACTCAAAGAGCAAAACGTTCGTGGCAGGATACTCAAAGAAAGAGCAAAAAGTTCGTGGCAGGATACCCAAAGAGCAAAAAGTTCGTGGCAGGATACCCAAAGAAAGAGCAAAAAGTTCGTGGCAGAATACCCAAAGAGCAAAAAGTTCGTGGCAGGATACCCAAAGAGCAAAAAGTTCGTGGCAGGATACCCAAAGAGCAAAAAGTTCGTGGCAGGATACTCAAAGAGCAAAAAGTTCGTGGCAGGATACCCAAAGAGCAAAAAGTTCGTGGCAAGATACTCAAAGTATGAACCGAGGTACTGACACATGCATGAAGCACCTGAAAATTACTAGGGAAAGGGTTGCCTGGAGATTCAGAAATAGGATGAGTTTGATGGGAGAGTTAAGAATGTTTTCTACAGTTGAATATCCTTTATCTGAAATGCCTGGCACTATAGATGTTTTGGCCTCTAGATTTGGGATACGTGGTAAAGAAAGAGGTTGGCATAGTTGCATATGCATACATAATAAGGAACTTTTGGGATGGGACCCAAGTCTATGTGAAAAGAAATTCATGTAGGTTTCATATGTCCCTATACACACCTGAACTTTCAGGCCATTGTTTTTTGGTTTTGGTTTTGTTTGTTTTCGTGGTCCTAGGGCTTGAACTAAGCTTGGAAACTGTCCCCATGCTTCTTTTCGCTCAGGGCTAGCATTCTACCATTTTGATCCACAGTGGCTTTTTCTGAGTAGTTACTTGGAGATAAGGGTCTCACAGACTTTCCTGCCTGGGCTGACTTCAAACTACAATCCTCAGATCTCAGTAGCTAGGAGAATAGCTAGGATTACAGGTGCCCAGTTTCAGGCCATTGTATTTTATACAATATTTTAACTCATATGTGTGAAACAAAATCTGTATACACTGAACCACTGGAGGCCAGGTGTAGGATTTTTTTTTTTTTTTGCCAGTCATGGGGCCTGAACTCTGGGCCTGGGCGCTATCCCTCAGCTCTTCAGATCAAGGCTAGCATTCTACTACTTGAGCTACAGCACCGCTTCTAGCTTTTTCCGCTTATATGTTGCTGAGGAATCGAACCCAGGGCCTCATACATGAAAGGCAAGCACTCTACCACTGAACCACCTTCCGAGCCCCCAGGTGTAGGATTTTCTACCTTTGATCTCATGTCAGATCTCAAAACTGTTCTCCTTTTGGAACTCAGATTTTTAGATTAGCAAAGCTCAGTTTATGTTAGGAAGAATCTGAGTAAAACATGCAATGTGGGCTGCAGCCAGTGAACCATGGCTGCAGCCCCTTGACCAGCAAAGGGTTTCCCTTGATCTACTCCCCACCTTTCCCTTGAACAGAAGTTCTCTTGCCCTTTCCTGAAATTGCCTATTTTAAGAACTAGAAAACTCCTTGTAATTAGAGCCTGCTGAATAGGTTGAACAGACTTTTGTGGAAGCTAAAGCAGCTCCATATGCAATAGTGGCACCCCACAAGTATTTGTTGAATAAATGTGGATTAATTACCCTCTGGAAAAGATTTCTAAATATTAGGTATGCCAAGACTTTTTTTAAAGTGTTTGAAGATTATTTATTTATTTTGCCAGTCATGAGGCCTGAACTCGGCCTGGGTGCTGTCCCTGAGCTCTTCAGCTCAAGGTTAGTACTCTACAACTTGAGCCACAGCACCTCTTCTGGCTTTTTTTCCTGCTTATGTGGTGCTGAGGAATGGAACTCAGGGGCTCATGCATGCTAGGCAAGCGCTCTACCACTGAGCCACCTTCCCAGCCCCAAGACTTTTTTTTTTTTCAATTGTGGCAGTTGTAGTATTCAAAAAGAATCTAAGCAATGAAGCAAATTCTCTTAATTAAGTATCTAGGACCTCATTTTGCAGCTAATTTATCTTTAGAACAAAATCTGTTGAAAATAAAGTCTATTTAAGGATATTTATACAGTTCTTCCATAGTAGTATTGAGCATTATGGTTCTCCAAAGCTTGAAAACATTCCCATTAAATTTGCTAATCATCCTTTATGGGCCAGAATTCCAAGGATTCTTTTACTTGTTCAGGCATCTGGACATTTGCACAACTATGTTTTTCACATGCAAAAATAAAACTCCTAATTCAATTTACTAGTCAGGGCATAACAGCATAATACAGTGTAGTAGAGTTTAGAACACTAAGTCAGGCTTTCTGACTCATAGCTAAGCACCTCATCTTCTTCTACATTAAATGTTTGCAACCCATGGATGTTTGAGGTTTAATAACAGGGATTATATAACCTCTGTTTTCTGAACAAGAATCCCTGGCCTTCTGGATCCCAAGTTTGTCTTCAGTGTCTACCCTATCTGTTGATGAAATGGATAGTTACAAATACTGGTGTGAAGTTCTGATCACCACCATATGTACCTCTCCAGTGCCTCTCAGCCACATAACACCCAGGTGAAGACAGACTTCCAGAAAGCTCTATTATCCATCTAGACGTATCCATGCCATACATTCTCTTCTTCCCCACTCCCAAAATTAGGACCTAATGATCTTTCATCTGAAGGAATCACATGGATTCATTTTTGAAAAAGTCTTATTCCAAATATTTAGCCCAACAAGATGCAGGGCTCAGGAGGCTGAGACCTGAAGAATGGAAGTGTAAAGCGAACACAGTCAGGAAAAGTCTATAAGACTCTATCTCCAACTAATCAGCAAAAAGCTGGCCTGGAAACATGGCTAGAATGCAAAGTGGTAGAATGTCAGTACATAGACAGATAGAAGACAGATAGCTGATAAGTAAATGGATTTTAAACCTTTGAATAAGTTAAAAATTAATGAATCCTTTTAGCATGAATGAAGATTAATAAGAAGGAAAGCTGGAGTTAAAGTCATCAAACTAAATACAGCTAAACACTAAATACAGTGTAATGGATGGTGTCTAGTGGTACCAGTAGGAGTCCTAACAGTGTTCTCCCTAACAGTCCTCCCAGCTTCCAAGAACCTGCCTCAGAAAGCCCTGAGACAGACAGACCTAACTCACCCTTTATCAGTAGTTCCAAATCCACTCAAAGGTTTGAGAGTAACCACTAAAGTATGCATAGTTCTTTGTTTACTTGATATGTAAATATATATTACTATGTTAGTTGAGATTATAAAATGTGCAAAATCACTTGGAATGAGTGAGATACTTTAAGTAAATTTCCTGTTGTTTACTGTGTAGAAAAGTCTTTGAATATTAAGCTTATTAATCATATTCTAGGAAAAGCTATGTGATTCAAATACTTTGTTATTAAACTACATACACCAGATTACAGTTTGAATCCAGCGGTGTGATGGCCTGATTCTAGCTTTGCTGTACTTGAGGCTGGTTTTAATGGCTGGTGCTGTGGAAAGTGATCCCTGATCCCTCCCAGTGATTCATGGACCTAAGGAGTACAGTGTTGTCTTGGCCATGCTCACTTGGTACTTCTTCCTCCAACCTTATACAAAGGTTTCTACTGACACTTGGCTGTAATATTCCATGTTCTCTTGTCCATTAATGTTTGTGACAAATTGGACTACATTACTTCTTTGCATGTATTTTAAATAACTGGGGCCAGATCCCACTGAAACTCCTCATTCAGTAAAATGTTAAATGGTTTAAAAATCTATCTCTTGCAGACAGTCATGTTGACTTATCCCTGTAATTCCAGCTACTCATGAGGTATAGTAACATGGTTTGAGGTCAACCCTGACAAAAGCTTAATGAGAACCCACCACAATCAATAAGCTGAGCATGGTGGTGTGGGTCATGGTCTTGGCCATGTGGAAGGATCACAGTCTGAGGCTAGTATTAGGAAAACACCTCAGAGATCCTACCTGCGGCTCACTGCGTGAATCCTCATTTCAGACCCAGAGGCTCAATGCATGACTATTCCCAGCAAAACAACACAGAACCTCAGCTCACTTGCTTTGTGTTCCCTTTGCTTAAGGGAAAACTATTTTGCATAGTTAACTTTGATCAAGACACTGACACTTCAATATCTCTAAACCTGTTGTTGTTTTTTTTAAAGGAGTTGAGATTAAGAGTGTATTACTTTTTATCCATTGGGGATCTTTAAGAAGCCAAATCCCAGGGAATCTTGTAATCTATTCTAAAATATTAAATAAGTGTGTAAATGAAAAAATAAGTCATTCTAATATAAAGGGGGTGCTCTTCTCAACAATCAGGTATGGAGAGTTGTCAGCCATCCCTTTCCAATCTGTTTCTGTTGGCCTTGATTTCCTTCTGCTTGAATGTTCTTGGCTAGATAACCTCACAGCCCTTTTGCCCTGCCCCTTGCCTATTGCTCAGTGCTTCCTGGTCTCTGCTTTTACTGCCACCTCTTGGAAGAAACCTACCTATACCTTACCCTCTGTCATTCTGCACTTTGCTCTATGGCGCTGATTTCTCTCCAGCACTGCCTGGTGCTTTCTGAACTCCACGAAGCACCAGGGACCAGGGCTGTATGCTCCATTCTCCGCTGCATCCCCACTGGAACATTCCAGTCTAGTTTGTAGATTCATTCCTTCCTGAACTATACTGAAGCAGCCTACTGTCCTCTATGGCAAAGGTTTAAGAGAGCCATAGAGAAATACAAGCTGGCTCTGGGAAGTTGTGAATGGGAAGGAAGCCTGGTACCTGATTTGGGGCACAGGACTCTGTGGAGGCTTTACTTACTGCGTGCCAGGTGGATCCAGCCGTGAGCTCTGATTTCTCCAACAGGACCACATCTTTCATGCCTGCTTTGGCCAGGTGATAGGCCAGACTTACTCCCACACAGCCGCCTCCGATTATCACAGTTTCTGCCCTGTCTTTCCATTTTGTTTCTGTGGATGAAGAGAGCTTTTCCTTTCTGGAAGAATACAAATTTTAAAAGTGGTAACTATACCTAACTTTAAATGCAGCAGTGGTACTCACTAGATATTATGTTGAAAATGAACTATACAACTCATGGGTGAAAAGGGAGAACAAAAACTGGGAGAGAATAAGGGAAGGGGTGACAAAAAGAAATATACTCTTTACCCGACTTATGTTAACTGTAACCCCTCTATACATCACCTTCATAATAACAATTTAAAAAATTTACCCAACTTTGTTCTGATTAACGTGCTTTCCCAGCCCCACTCTAGTGATTGTGATTTGTGTTTGGTTAGCTAGACACCCAATCTCTGACTAGGCAACCTGGGTTGGGGAGAAAGAAACAGGTATTTGGTCCATCTCTTAATGACTCTGATGCTTCATATAGCTAAAGAAATGAAGAGTCTCTCTTTTTCTCTTCTCCCTCACCCCTTTTTCCTCGTGAAAGACTTCAATGAATATCTTTATTATGTTTTAAAAAAACACATTTAGAACTGTTTTGTTCTATGAAAAACCATAAGCATCATTAAGTTGAGCACCTATAACTCTCGGATCATCTTGGCCCTCTGATGCTTCCCAGGTGCAGTAGAATGTTCTGCCTCTCATTGTTCCCTTCACTTTGCACCTGCTTCTCTACCTTGCCTATTGTTACTGATTTTTCAGTAGTTAGCATTATCTTATGGATCTGTACAAGTAGCTGGGCTATAAGCTTCTTCTTTGTTCTCCTCTGCTTTTTTTTCTTTTCTAGACAGGCATTTGAACTTGGGGCCTCACCCTTGCTAGTCCAGCACTCTATCACTTGAGCCACATTCTAGCCACTTATGCTTTATTTTGGAGATACAGTCTCTACCTTTTTGTTCAGGTGACCTTTAAATATAATCCTCTCTTCTCTGCTTTATACATAGCTGGGATTACAAATATCAACTACCACACCTTGTCTCATCGTTTATTTTAATGCGAAATTGTTCCAGACTTAGCCAAAAAAGTATTAATTCAATTGATTCCTGGATGCTTTAGACATAATTAAAAAGATTCTTAAGAGCATTTCTTTATTTTCTGGTGACACAGTAAATTCCAGGATTTTTGCTTAACTGGATTTTTTAAATTTGTTTTGGTTTTTGTGCTGGTACTGGGGCTTGAACTTTGGGTCTGGGCTTTTCACCTCAAGGCCGGTACTCTGCTACTTGAACCACACTTCTACTTCCAGCTTTTTGTGGTTAATTGGAAAGACTCATGGACTTTCTTGCCTGGGATGGCTTTGAACGGCTATCATCAGATCACCACCTCCTGAGTAGCTAGGATTATAGACATGAGACACTGGGCCAAGGCCACCTTTACTGGGTTTTAAATTACTTTAATCATTTCCTTGAACTCAATAAGAAAACAGTAACATATATAGAAATTCACTACTTTGGATAGAAATTCATTCTTAAATGGACTAAAGATATCTTTGCTTGAAATCCATACAAAAATGACCAATGATAACAATTTTAAAGGTTCTTTTGCTGTGTGTTCAAAAGAGAGACTATGATTTATTTTAGTAGAGTGGTCAAGTGAAAGAAAAATAAAGAATGTCAGTTGGGTATCTTAGGATCAAGTCTCAGTCCCTATCTAACTGATCAACTTTCTTAGAGTGATGTAGATAAAGAATCTCAACACACCATCTGCCAAAAGGGGCCACAAGCATTGTCTAGTTCACAGTATTCCTTCTGCTCAGTATGCCACAGTAGGTTCTAGACTGTGCAATATATATTTTTTTTGGGGGGGGTCCAATCGTGGGGCCTGAACTCTCGGCCTGGGTGCTGTCCCTCAGCTCTTCAGTTCAAGGCTAGTACTCTACCACTTGAGCCACAGCGCCACTTCCGGCTTTTTTCTTTTTGCTGATGTGGTGCTGAGGAATCGAACCCAGGGCCTCATGCATGCAAGGCAAGCACTCTACCACTGAGCCACCTTCCCAGCCCCATGCAATATATTTTTAAAATATCTGGACAGTTGTATTAAATCTTTCTGAAGTAACAGACACCAAACTTGGCATCCTAGTATTCATGAGGCTGAAATCTAAGGATCATGGTTCAAAGCCCACCTTAGCAGAAAAATCCCTGTGAAACTCGTATCTTCAACTAATCACTCAAAAACTGGAAGTAGAGCTGCTCAAAATAGTATAGCACTATCCTTAAGCAAAAAAGCTCAGAGACAGCACCCAGGCTCTGACTTCAAGCCCCACAACCTATTAAAAAAATCCTTCTGGAAGTAGTTGAGAATATCCACACATATATTAAAAAATCAAATGGAGTAGAATCCATGGCAGAAAACAAAACAAAACAAACAACAATAAAAAAATGCAGGTCAGACCTCCATTTCCTATATTAGAAACTGAAATATTTATTTGGCCTCTTTGGCTAAGTGTTTGTGAAATCAAAGATATTGATGTTTTGGGATTGAGTCAATACAAATTATTCAGCCAAAATAAATTAGCATACTGCTTTTACATCAACTTTAATCTCAGAGCCAACCTGTATGAGTTAACAATACATGCATGACTTCCAACTATTGTAGGAATCATAGTCCTTACAGTGACCAAAACTCATACTCAACAATGAGTTCTGACTTGCAACATCATATTTACTATTTCCACTTACCTGTATGCTTTTGTTACAAATTAAACAAAGACATATACAAGTGCTACAGTAAAATATATTTTGAGGTAGTCCTAAATATTTGATTTGCCCAACTAGTTTCAAACAACTCAGCTCAAGCTATTAAATCTGTTTCCTTTTGTTATACATGACATGTCACTATGATGGCAAGTGTTGTGATGTTTTGAGGTGTGCAAAGCACTTTCACATAGATTCTCTTGTTTAGAATTCACAGTACCTTGGGAGTTAGGCAAAGCAGACCTGATTATCTCCATTTAATAGAGACACAGAAGTGTTGGGTCACATCCTGTGTAAGTGATGCAGAGGGAACTATAATTTGGTGGTTACTGTATTACTAGTACCAGACTAGCCTAGCACATCATAGCTACTAAATATATATCTATTCAATTGAAGGATGGATGGAATTCAAAAGTAGATCTTTTGATTCCAGAATTTAAGGGCATAGTATGTAAAATAATAATGGCGTCAACTGGTAACAATGTTAAGATGGTCTTAGCCAGTAGCCTTCCTTGCAGACTGAATAATCTATTGACACTACCACACTATGAAGTCAGAAAGATGATCCATATTGCTGTTTAAATATAGAACCATTAAAATAGGAATAGCCACTTTCACCTGTCAGACTTAACAAAGACACACACCAAAATGTGCAAAGCCTAGAAGCCATGAAGATGCAGGAAGAGGCTACACTTGTAGCAAGAATATACTCACTTGCCATCTTTTGGAAGTTTTGTTAATATTTTTCAATCTTTCAAATGCATATGATCCTTTACCTAGTAATAGTTTCTTTCTTAAACACTGACTGTAGAATCTCATGTGACCAACAATATATGCTTACAATTTTTTGTGTGCACATTTTTGCAGTAAGAAACAACTGGAAGCTGGACCCAGTGGCTCACACCTGTAATCCTAGCTACTCAGAAGGCTGAGATCTGACTATTGGAGTTCCAAGCCAGCCTGGGCAAGAAAGCCCCTGAGACTCTTATCTCCAACAAACTATCAAGAAAAAGTCAGAACAAAGTGGCTCTGTAGTTCAAGTGGTAGAACACTAGCCTTGAGCACAAAGAGGCTCAGGGAGAGTGTCCAGGCCCTGAGTTCAAGCCCTGGGTCTGGCAGAAAGAAAAAGAGAGAGAGAGAGAAAGAAAGAAAGAGAGAGAGGAGAGAGAAAGAGAAAGAGAGAAAGAGAGAGAGAAAAAAGAGAAAGAAAGAAAGAGAGAGAAAAGAGAAAGAGAGAGAAGGAAGGAAGGAAGGAAGGAAGGAAGGAAGGAAGGAAGGAAGAAAGGAAGGAAAGACGAACAAGAGAGAAAGAGAGAAGCAAGCAAGCAAGCAACTAGAAACGGTCTAAATGTTAATAAATGGACTGTTTAATTATGGTGTGCATATTGACAGGATGAAAAACTGTGCAGCAGCTGATTTTTTTAAAGAGCAATCAGCATATGGTGATATGAAATAATCTCCAAGACAAGAGAGAACTCAAAAAATAAAGTGAAAGTCAATCAGAGAAGCTGACTTGAGCCTGCGTTTCCTTTAGAAGACCGCACTCGCTGTGGCCTGGGGAGCGAGGGCAGGGGGCTGGAGGGTCGGCACACAGGAGCCTTTCTTTCCATGCGGTTTCCCTTTGTAATTAGCTGATCATTCAGTGGGGCAATTTCAAGCCCATTTCGCGGAGACTGAAGCGCTCCTAACTCTGAAGGCTGACCCACCACCAGCTCCCAGCCCCACGGCCGGCCGCTGGCCGGGCGCCCTACTCACCCTTCTGGGCTGCCCACCGAGCGCAGGCGCCCGGGACAGCTGGGCAGCGGGAGCCCCCGCAGCCGCTGCGCGCCCCTGCGGAGCATGGCGAGCCGGAGGCCAGGCTGAAGGCACCTTGTCCGCGCGGGCACCTGCTGCGACGCCCCGGGAAGCCTGCGGCACTGACCCCGCGCCTCCGCGGTCAGACCCTCTCCCCACCCCCAGCAAGGGGCGGGACCCTGGACACCAGAGTGCCCGGGGATCTGCGCCCTCAGAACCACGGCACCGTGACAGCAGCCGGAAGCCCCCGCGCCAAGGTGAGTTTCCTTTGCGAATCTCTGATCGCTGCTCTCTGAGCCGCTCAAGTTCAGATCCACCTGGCCAAACCCTGAGTCCTTAGCAAGGTGGGGGTGAGAACGGGCTCTCGGAGCCTCGGTTTATCCAGTCATGAGGAGGTTAACGTGCATGGAGCCCTTACTCAGTGCCAAGCACCACACAGGGTACTTTTGGGGTTAGGAAATAGAAACACAGTCAGGCGACCCGCTCAGGGTCACTGATCTGGTGGTGGAAGAACTTCCCGGCTCACGCTGGAACCCCCGTGCAACCCCCATGGTTCTCCACCTTGCACCCCTGCTGGTCCCAAGTTTCTCTCTCCTTTTGGTAAAAGTGGTAGCCAGGCTCTGGGAGTCCCTGGCTGGTCTGTAATCAGCAAGAACACCCCCTCTCCCAAGTCTCAGGAGTGGTGGGTGCTGGGTCTCTCTGCCTTCATCACCAGTCAGTTATCAACTCCTGGTCCCCCGTGTTGGGATTGTGGGGGAGGGGATCGTGGATAACTAAGCAAAATTAGAAATGAACCTGAAGCAAGAACACCCCAGCACCTCTCAAAGCAATCCACCTGAGCCTCATAATCCAGAACGGGGGAGTGGTGATATATAGGCATAGAGACATGAACCACTGGCTTATTAACACTACAAAGAGAAATAGTCAAGGTGCAAGTAATAAAGAACTTTAAATAAAATAAATTTCCATCAATTAGTAGGCAGCCATGAAGACAACTGAGAGCAGGTG
The DNA here is from genome assembly GCF_000151885.1 of Dipodomys ordii. Taxonomy (NCBI): domain Eukaryota; kingdom Metazoa; phylum Chordata; class Mammalia; order Rodentia; family Heteromyidae; genus Dipodomys; species Dipodomys ordii. Next base: position 10,454,044 of record NW_012267244.1, on the reverse strand, counting down.
AGGCATTCTGGCAATGTTAGCAAAGATGAAATGTGTCTGTCACTGACCCAAGCTATACAAAACCCTGAGAGACACAATAAAGATAACAGTTATATGAGATGCGAACTATAGGTGTTTTTTTTAAGTCTTCAGATATGTTCTCTTGATTATAAGTAACAATGTGGAATTCGCATAAAATAAGGTTACTAAGAAAATAGGAGACAGTGCTGACTTCTTTTACTAAATCTTACTAATCCTATGGGTGTTTTTTTACACTTCTTTTTAATAGTCCATTTTTCCTTAAAGGTTTGAAAATTGCTCTGTCCCTGTTCAGTTCTTTTGAGGATTCCGCTCTTTCAACAGAAAGATTGTCACATGCTGCTCCATATTAATGTGTACCTACTGATTTAGAGGGCACTGGGAAGGAACTAATCTCACCCCTCTCCCAGCTATCAGGTACATGTTGTTAGGAATCCATGTAGTTGCCATAAACAACACCTCCAGAGCACATGGGGGCTAGTTTGGGCAGACACAGCTTCCTATCTATCACAGGCTGAAGCTATTCTCTGAGCATGTGCACACTTGCTCTGAAAACAGATCTTAAACCTGGACATCGTTATCCTAGGTGTTGAAATCTGCAAACAGAAGGTGTAAATGAACCCCAGAGCTCATGGTCAGATACAAAGCAGGTTCACTGCTGAACAGGAGAGGGATGGAATGAAAATAGTACTAATTAGTACAAGCACTCTGGAAGGTGGCTTGGAGATTACCCCCCCCCACACACACACCACCAAAAAAACTAAACACAGAACTTCCCTATAATCCATCAATACTACTCTTGGGCATCTACCCAGAATATTACAAGTCAGAATACAATAAAGCCACCCGCATATCCATGTTCATTGTTGCAGTATTCACGATAGTCAAGCTACAGAAACTGCCCAGATGCCCTATAATAGATAAATGGATCAAGAAAATGTAGTTGATAGATGGAATTTTACATAATGAAATTTTGATATAATAGAATTTTACTTATCTATCAGAAAGAATATTATGATTTCGCAGGGAAATGGATGAACCTAAAAAATTCTGTTAAGTGAGATGTAGAGAGACAAATGATGCATATTTTCTCTCATATTTGGAAGTTAGATCTAAATATAAATATGTATGAAAACACATACTGAGTTATATAACACAAATTGACTAAAACATAGTCCTATTAGGGGAGGATTCCAATGGTATAAGTCCTCTGAGCAACTACCAAACAGTTTCACAAAGTACCTGGAAGCTAAAATATGCTTTTGTCAGGCAGGGAAAAGCAAGGGAATGGGGGCAGATCAAAGAGAGGAAGGTTGGCAAATGCAGTTATTATATTCAATGTACACATATGAAAATGGAACCATATAACTTGAAAGTATAGATGGGATTGGAAAAGATGAAGAATGATGGAAGAGGTGACATTGTTCTAGATGCATTGTACTAATAATCTGTCTGGTTGAAACTCCTTTGTACAACTACTTAATTTTTTAAGAAAGAAAACTGCAATAAAAGAAAAAGCAACATACTACAAGTTAAACCACAGCACTCTCTTATACATGTTCTGAAGCTGTCATTAGCACACCCAATGCAGTAATCCACTAAGTGGGAATATAACAGGAAGGGAGGGGTAAAGGCTGCTCCAAATTCAAATCTTTGTAAATGAGATATTTTTTGCTGTGAAACAAAATGATGACTTTAAAATGTTGGATAAACTTCCAGATAAAAAATAAAAATGTCTCAAATTTTGCTTGATATCATGAAGGATATTCTTAAATCTCTGGCTAATTTTCTGTGGAAGTATGCAGTGTTTTTTTTGTGTGTGTTTTTTTTACCTTCCTTCTCTTTTTCTTCTTCAGGATGAAAATTCTAGCATATGGGACACACGTGATATTTTCAAACAGTCCTGTCTCTCTGCTAAACTACTGAGGTAGTGTAGTTATGATCTGCCTTTGGTCAGGTGCTAGAAGAGGTGGTAGGGATAGAGACAAATATGACAATCAAATCAAGAGCCAGGTACTTAACCAGATACTGTGGCACAAGTGGATTCAGGGATGAAGATACCAAAGTCAAGCAAGGTGCAAAGGAGCTTTGATCCCAAACAGAGACAGTCAGGCAAGGTAGGCTCTGGCTGCTTTGGGAGATCATTCAGGGCAGAACTCAGTAGACTTATGACCATTTCAGTAACCCAATGGCGAAAAATGTTTAATTGATACACCTCATGTAACCCTGAGGACTGGACACTATAGCAATGCTTTTCTCTCTAGAATTATCCAATGTGCCAATCTGATTCTTAGTTGAAACAATATAAGGTTTGCTTTTCTTAACAAGAGGTCTAGCAGTGGGCCATCATGGGTGCTGAGATCACTATGGGATATCCATAAGAAATCAAGCTCTTGTGTGGCTTAATCTGTAATCCTAGCATCTCAGGAGGCTGAGATCTAGCGGATCACAGTTCAAAGTCAGCCTGAGTGGAAAAATCCATGAGACACCATCTCTGAAATAAATAGCAATAAGCTAGCCTAGAAGCATGGCTCAAGTGATTGAGCAAAAGCCATGAACAAGGAAGCTGAGAAAGTGTAAGACTATGAGTTCAATTCCCAATATTGACAAAAAGAAGACAGAAAAGAAAGAAAAGGAGAGGAGAGGAATGAGGCTCTTTACCAATTGATTTCTCGCATGTGGCTTTTAGTGGCATGACAGAAAGATGGTTGCTATACCACCAGGCATTATATTGATGTTTGGTCAAGAAGAGTAAAAGGGACAAGAAGAAAGGGAGTAGGCATCTGTATCAGGAAAACAAAACTTTTCCCCAAATCCTCAGCCTATTTTCACCAATGTCTCATTAGCCAATGCTGTAATACATGGCCAGGCTCAGCTGCAAGGGAGCGTGGGAGTTGTTTTCGTTTTTTAAGTTGAAGACATTGTCTTCCCCAACAAAACACATCAGCAAAGAAATGAGAATGTGTATTAGTGGGACCACCAAACCAGGTCATCACAAACAAATTGACAGAACAAATAAAGATCAGGGAATCAGCTTTTCAACTATAATTTGGCCCAGAGAAGCATGTTAATTAAGAAGAAATAGCCTCAGCTCTTTTGACTACACAAAATAGGTACTTGGCTTAGCCAGGAAAGACAGCATGCACAATCTCTCAAACACAATTAGACACAACTGTAATAAGATCAGAGCCCTAAAAGTATAACACCACTTTCCTAAAATTAGAAATTGCTTTTAAAGAATCATTAAAAACAGGTGGGATGGGGTGAGGAGAGCTTAGATGATTTTCCTTTGTCTTCTCCAGGGTATTTTGGAGCATCTGGACAATGGGGGGGCTGTGGTTGGGGGTGATAGCTTTCTATTCACTCTAGAGAAGAGCACTTATGTGAAGGTGAGGTCTGGACTCCAAAAGCTGTGGTGGAGCATCCAGATGCAGGCTGGTGCCCAAATCACCCAAGACTCAATGTGTGTTTAAGTAACATTTTGCTTAAATCAAGGAATTAAAGCAGGAAGCTGGTGGCTTAAGCCTGTAATCCTAGCTACTCAGGAGGCTGAGATCTGAGGATGGAAATTTGAAGCCAGCCTGAGGAAGCAAAACCTATGAGACTCTTATTTCCCAATTAGCCAGAAAACTGGAAGTGGAGTTGCGGCTCAAAATAGTAGATAGAGTGCTTTAGCAAATGAGCTCAGAGACTAGAAAAAATAGGACTGTGCTACTAGAAAAGTTATCAAGATACGGAGAGTATATGTTGGAAAAAAAGGACTTTCTCTTTCTCTCTCTCTCTCTCTCCCTCTCCTTCTTTCTGCCTTTTCTCTGCCTTTTCCCTATTCTCTTTTCTTCTTTCTCTATCTCCCCTCTTTCTCTCCCCTCTCTCTCCCTCTTACCCTCTTTCTCTTGCTCACTCATACACACATGTATCTTCTTGTATAAGTATTGTTAAAATAATACATTTAGACTTTATTCCATGAATACTTACCTTGTTGATATTCAAGTGTTTCCTTAAAATAGCAAAACTTGTTACTGCTTTCATTTTATCCTGCCTACTGGAGCACATTCTGTAACAGTGGTAAGGTAACTTACTACAGTGATTAATGACTGTCACCAACCTAAAAGCACAGATGGCATGTTCTAGGGATGAGATTCAAAGAAATGAACAGTTTTGCATCATCCTCCTGGCTGGAAAATAAAAAGAAATGAAGGAAGAAACTGGCATGGGATGGGTTGGTAAGATCAAATTGGAACTTTAAGTCTATTCTTTGCTCTGCATTCCTAAATTAAAGTAGAAAAATAAAGCCAAAGAATGACATGAGCTGGGAATGTAATTTTGAGTCCCTCTGATTTTATTCATACGAGCATCCCATATCAGACAAACATGGGGGCCTGTCCTGGTCTCTACAGACCAGTTATATGATCTTAAACAAGTCCTTTGGTGTCTCTGTGGCCCCTTCTTTCATCTGTCACATGGGGCAGGATGTAACCAGTTGTAAGGACTGATAACCCAACCCATGCGCGTGGCATAAGTACCAACAGCCATTACCACTGCCCCACCAGATACTCAGAGTTCTGTGGCAGACACAAAGGATCTTTCTGGTGCTATCTTATACTTAATTTTGGAAGTTCTTAATTTTGGAAGTTCTTTCTGCTAACCCAGAAGTGCTAAATGAGCAAGGATAAAGATATGGTGTAAAAATGAACATGATGGGGGGGGATGGTGGGCAGGGAGAGAAACAGGGATGACTCTCAGAGAAGTCTAGGACATCATTTGGGTTATTTCTTGGTTTCCCTCATACTTGTTGTTGACCTAGCTTGCTGTGGGAGACACTTCTTTTCTTTTCTGTGAGGTGCCAATGCTTCTGGTACATAAACAAACTGCTATAACCCAAGAGACCAGTGGACCAACCAAACCAGGCCATCATCTCTGCATGTAACCCATCAGGTCTTGAGGCTGCTCTGAGCCATCCATTTTATCCTGAATTCTCCTGATAAAATGTATAACTTTCCATCCGTATTGGGTTGAAAACTGGATTGATTGAAAGAGATAGGAGAGAATTAGCTGCTGGGCTGCTGAGAGAGAAAGAGAGAGAGAGAGAGAGAGAGAGAGAGAGCGCACCTCTGTGATCTTTAGTTTCGAATTTTAATTAGAAAACACCCTACCTGGCACCGGCTCCTGTAATCCTAGCTACTCAGGAAGCTGAGATCTAAGGATCTGGTTCAAAGCCAGATTGGGCAGGAAAGTCTGTGAGGCTCTTATCTCCAATAAGCCACCAGAAAACTGGAAGTAGCGCTGTGGCTCAAGTGGTAGAGTGCTAGCCTTGAGCTGAAGAGCTGAGGGACAGCACCCAGGCCCAGAGTTCAAGTCTCACGACTTGAAAAAACCAAACAAACAAACACAAAACACCCTGATTCCTTTGCAGTTCATCAGCTTCACATGGAATTCTTGAGAACAGGATCCAATGTCATGCAGACATTCACCTTTTCTGCCAGGGAGGACACGTAGAAAACAAGGTAAACCAATGAGACAGGATGGGAGAGAATATCTGTCCACCTACCACAAATAAAACCTCTTCTCAAGAAGCTAAAAGATTGACCTGATGTTTTAGACATTTCATGACAAAAATCTACAAACAATGCTGATGAATTCACCAGTAGCTCATGCCTATAATCCTAGCTACTCAGAAAGCTGAGAACTGTGGATCACAGTTTAAAGCCAGCCAGGGCAGGAAAGTCTGTGAGATTCTTATTTCCACTAAATTACCTAAAAATCCTGAAGTGAAGCTATGGCTCAAGTGGTAGAGTGCTAGCCTTGAGCAAGAGCAGCTCAGCAACAGTATCCAGGCCCTGAGTTCAAGCCCCAAGACCAGCACAAAAACAAAAATAACCTAAATAAAGAAGGTTTTTAGGCCCTTTTAGGTAGAAGAGAGAATAGGACCAGACCAGAACAGGGCACTGGGAAGGCAGGACTTTCCTTCCAATGTATTTTTTTAAAGAAAAAAACTCGTGGCAGACATTACTTTCACCTTCTCATTTCACATTGTACTTTTTTAAAAAAAAATTACAGTTAAATTAGTAATACAAGTGATATTGTGCCTTTTCTGTTTTGTCTGTCAGGGAACACAGTACTAGTCCAGAAGTGAAATTAGGTGTAATTTCCAAATTTGCCACCTATTGGCAGCATAACTTTATGAAAGACTCTTATTAAGCATTAGCTTTCTCTCTACAAATGGAGAAAATAGTAGTGGTTATGTTGATAGACCTATTGGGCAGTGTAGATGAGATGGAGAATGTGGAAATACTGTGAAATATTTTAAGGTGCTAATAGTTGTACATGTTAATACACATTTGTTCATTTAACAAACCAACATTTAATGGGTACCAATAAATGTTATATATTTCTGAGTTAGAGTCAATGTGCTTTGTTACAGCCAATGGGTCATATCTAGCATAGATAGAAAGATCATACAGAGGCATAGACATTATTTTAAAGAAGCTCATGGTTAAATATGGGTGGCAAACCAATAAAGAGTTATTAACCTAACCAGGTGCCTGTGTCTTATGCCTATAACCCTAGCCACTCAGGAGGTGAAGATCTGGAGGACTGCAGTTCAAAAAAAATCCAAGAGACTCCATCTCTGGTTAAACAGCAAAAAGCAGGGCTTGAGGTATGGCTCAAGTGGTAGAGCACTGGCCTAGCAAGCACAAAATCCTGTAGCAAGAACAATAATGAGAGTCTAAAGTCACCCTTCTCAGAAAAGATTGTGCCCAGCTCTGCTGCTTTCCTCATAAATGTAGTTTCAAGGAGTAACTTGTATGACTTAATTCTCACGGATCCCTATGCTAGCTGTTGTATTCCACATCTAAATGCCAGGCTCTAGGCTGAACTCTTGTTCTCTCATTTCAGTGGGAAGATATAAATGCCACTGCCTGTGACCTTGACAGGGAAGTGGCTGGCGAAGGTGATGCTTTGGTGGCAGGAGGATTCTGCCAGATGTCCATGTACAAATACCATAAGGATGAAGCTAGAACTTAAAAAAAATAATTCTGACTACAACCAGGAGTTTTTGCCAGGGAAAACATGGACTTCATGATTACAGAGGTAAACCTGGTGTTCAGGGAATAAGATTAAGGCTATTTTCACAAGGGAAGTTTCATAGTTTCAACTTTCACTAGGGTATTGGACTGCAGGGTATCTTTGTTTCCACCATGTGGATGGGCAAAGGTTTGTTTGAGTGCACCACAGTCCAGACCAACATTACTTGTTTGTACAATTTCTCTAAGGCCAAAGGGCAGAGCCAAGTGAGGTCTGAGACCCACTTTTGGCTTTCTCAGGTCTGGATAGTTGTAGAGCCTGATTCATCCTGCTGTATGGGATGAGAGGAAGGGAGCAGTGGCTCTGGAAGCATCCTCTGCAAGGGAGAGGCTCGAAGGTGCTATGGGTAGGCTGAAGATAGTGAAGTATCGAAGCCTAGGAAGTAGCTGCTGCTCAGGCTCATCCAGGCCCCCAACAATCCTCAGTACTAAGTAGTTGCCCTCTCCTTCAGCTTGCAGGTCTTGATCACTCCATTTTTCTGCTTTCCCTCAACCTATAACACACACAAGGAACACTTTAAACAATCAGTCAGAACTTATCATCATTGTAGCAATCTGCTGAGAAAAATCAACTTAAGTGAAGAAGGATTGATTTGGGTCCAGGATTTATTTATTTATTTTGGCCAGTCGTGGGGCCTGAACTCTGGGCCTGGGAGCTGTCCCTCAGCTCTTCAGCCCAAGGCGACTTGGTTCATGGCAGTCAGAAAGCAGAAAGAGAAGAGGGAAGGAGCCATGGACAGCATATCCTTCAGAGGGTTGTCCCCATGAGCGATCTCCGCCAACAAGGCCACTTCCCTGCACCTCTCAATGATATCATCCGATTGGGAAACCATCAACAGATTAATCCATAGATGGAATACAGCTATTATAATCTGTAACTTCTCCATGGTTAGACCCACAAGCTAGTGACTAGGCTTTCAACACCTGCGCCTTCTGGGGAAAACTTCATATCCAATTCATTACAATGGGTCCCTAATTGCACACAAATAACCATAATATTCTCTTCCCACTGCCTTCAAAAAGAAAACTCACAGCACCTCATTTCCTGTTTATCAACACCATTGTTATTGTTTAGGGCCACGCCCCTCAACTCAAGTGTTTGAACAGGAAAACAGTGACCCAACTGCTATTTCCCTCAATGATTCCTCTCACTAATGCAAATCTTGCCTCAGCAACTCTCCCAAGGCCCAGCATTGCCCTTGCGTCACCGAACCCCTGGAAGAGTCATCTACAGAGACATTACGTATCACTGCAGCTGTCCCCCAGATGGGTGAACCACAGCTCAGATGATTTGGGAATGTCTCTTTTGATTCCCTTCATCATTCCTTACACGTGTGCACTTGACTTTTGCAAATTCCTAAGACTGAAGAGAGAATCAGCTGTGCATGTAATTCCACCTACTTGCTTTTGATGGGGAGGAGGATCACATTTGAGACCATCTGGGACAAATGTGTGAGATCCTATCTGAAAAATTAACTAAAAAGCTCTCAACCATTTGAGAGTACTTGGATAGCAAGAACATGGGCTTCAGTTCAATCCCTAGTACAAAAAAAAAAAAAAGTGAAAGAAAGAATGAGAGAGAGGAAACAGGAAAATTTCTGCTGACTTTTCTCCACTTACCTTAAGGTCAGCTTTTCCATTATGGCATTGAAGCAGGTTTTGGGAGGCACCTCTGAAACTGATATGGATTCACAAGAGAAGATGTCCTGTCCACAGTTGGCAAGGACGCCAAATGGGTGTGTCCTGTGCCGTGTCTCAATCTTTTTGTCTGGGAAATTCACTCTCCCTACTTCTTTATGGAACACTTATGAATATCCAACTAGAAGAGACATAAGAGTACGCTGAAATATAGTGCATGATAAATTATTTTTTGGAGATTTTCAAGTTCCATAAAGTTTATGTAAGTAAAAACTTCAATCCTTTGAGACTATAATTTCAAAGATGCCATCATGGGCTGGGAAGGTAGCTCAGTGGTAGAGTGCTTGCCTTACATGCATGAGGCCCTGGGTTTGATTCCTCAGCACCACATAAACTAAAAGAAAAAAGCTGGAATGGCGCTGTGGCTCAAGTGGTAGAGCGCTAGCCTTAAGCTGAAGAGCTGAGGGATAGTGCCCAGGCCCAGAGTTCAGGCACCACAACCGGATTACCCCCCCCCAAAAAAAAGATGCCATCATTAAAAAAGGAACTGGGTGGGCATGGTTTTTGTTTTACAAAGTCATTTCACTAGACAACCCTTGAATGAAAATCTGTATGTTATAGTTGAAGAAATTATTTACTCAGAAAGCTATTGTTTAGTCTACTGGTTTGGGAACACATTACTTAGTATTATCACATACTATATACTTGATAATTTTTATAACTTTTGCAATGTTTGTGTTCCACCATCCAAAATAGTACTTTAAATTAGAAGCAATAGAAAAATGTGACATTTCCCTTAATGGAAGAAGCTGTGTGGGCCATGGAAGTCTTAAAGGAAGCAGGGAAGCCTGTGGCAGTGACCATGTACATAGGCTTGGAAGGGGACATGCATGACTTGACACCAGGAGAATGCACTGTGAAGCTGGTGGAAGCAAGTAATATGGCTTCAAAATAATGGCATTAGCAGGGAAATGGATGGAATTAGAACAAATCATTTTGAGCCAGATAAGCCAAGATCAGAGAGACAAACAGCACATGGTCGCCATGATATGGGGATGTCAGATTCAAACACAACAAGATGGACAAAGTAAACAGAACTCAAGATAGCCATACACAGTGAAACCAAAAGAGGCCAGTCTCAGAAGAATAACATTAAATTGTAATACCCAAGCACCTCTTCATAGAGCATAAAATAATATAGACTGAAAAGAACCCCAAAGACAAGGAAACAAAGGACTTCTTAATTTGTTGCATTGCTTTTAGAGGACTCTATACTCTTTATCTCATATATGGTGTATACATGTGCACATCTGAGGGCAGATGGGAGGAGGGCACAGATTCAGGAAATGGGTGAAAACATCCAGCAGAGGGGCGCACCAGCTGCAGTGGACATTGATGACAGTGAACTAAGCCACTCAAAGGTGGTGACAGAAGGGAGGGAATGAGAAAGAGGTAATAGCTGACACTAAGCAAAAGGAAATAAATGTACATGGCATCTGATTTAGTAGAAATAGTTGTATTGTTAAAGTTTGTAGAGTTTGTAAGTTTTGTAGATTAAGATAATGGTGATTATCATTGTGAAGGCTAAAAGGTATTTATGATTTTAGCTAAGTATAACTATGCCACAGTACTATGAAATTTATGTAGTCACTTAATCTCAATAAAGAAATATTTGGAGAAAAAGAAATTTAGCAAAGTTTGCTTAATGTTATGAAAGAAATATGGATAAAAAGGAAAGAAAAGAATTAATTGGAATCTGTTTATATGTAAATCTTGGGATTGCTCATTTCTAATGTAGCTTCTACTTACTAATAAAACAAAATGAACAAACAAAAAAAAAAGAGTAAGTCCAGAATAAGTGTTCAAACCTATAATCCTGGCTAGTTGGGAGCAGAGATCAAGAAATCATAGTTTGAGCACAGATATAAGAGTTGGTAAAACCCCATTTCATGCAATGGCCAAGCACAGGTACATGCCTGTTATGCACAGAAGAAACACTGGGAACAGTAGTGCATACTTGTCATTCCCACTGAATCCTGGAAGCACAAGTAGGAGGATCACAATTCAGTCTGCCCTGGCACAAAGGGAAATGCTACCTCAAAAATAATCACCATAAAAATGGTTTGGGGGCTTAGTTCAAGTGATAGAGTGCCTGCCTGGAAAACTCAAGGCCCTGAATTTAGTCTGAAAATAAGTAAATAAACAAATGGATAAATGAATACGAAACGTCTTTATTTCTCTGAACAGGGGCTAGCATTGTTGGTGTCAACTGCTGATTTGGGCCACTGGACAGTTTGCAGACAATGAAGCTCATGAAGCAGGGTCTTGAGGCTACAAGCTCACCTCATGGTGTAGGCCCTGGGCTTTCTCATACACCTGACTGTGGCAAAGGAGGATTTTTGGATCCCAGAGTATCCCTTTGGTAATCTCAGGCATATATAGAGGTCTCTGTATTTCTCATTATGCCAAAGGTCCGACTACAAAACTCATGCAATCTTATACTATGAGAATGCACAGAATAAAAACATTTGGTATTAACCCACTAAGTTTTCTGAATAATGCAAATTTAAAGCTTAAAGTTTTTTAATTAGAAAAAAATGTTCATATGAGCATCTATCATTTGAAATGTAATCTCAGTACTTGAAAGGATTGAGGCAGAGTTCCAGGCTACATAATGAGACCCAGTCTTAAAAGAAAAAGAAAAGGGAGAAAAGAAGCAGGGGGCGATGGTGACTGTAACAGAAATGTCATACTGTTACTTTACAGCACCAGAGCCCAGAGTTGACACCTGATTGGATATTCAATAATATGCCCTAGAGACCTACAAGCTGGGGGTCAGGTACATTGGCAGGCACTGTGGATTTGAGCTCTACCACATCAGAGCAATTGTAGAGGAACTGGCCCCAGAATATGGTTTTTGCCAGCAGCTTCAGAAAAACATAGCAGCTGGGGAAACAGTTTAGACATGTACACCAAACCCTGGATTAGAGCAAGATTAGCATTCATATTGTTTTTCTTTAAATCTTGTTTTCTTTGCTGTTTTGAACACCATCCATGCACATAATAATGAAAAATCAAACTGTAGGATGTACAAAATGTAAATGTATAAAATATAAAATGGAAATAGAGCTGTGGCTCAAGAATGGTAGCCTTGAGCAAAAAGCGCAACTGACATGCAAACACACACACAGAGAGAGAATAAATGTAAAATGTAAAGCAAAAACTGTTCTTTCTGACATTAGCTCCATTCCCAGAAGTGTCATTGTTTGTTTCCTAAGAGACCCTACTATGTAATTACTACCTTCTATCATCTCCCTCCTTCCTTCTCCTTCTTCCTCCTCCACCTCCTCCTGTTCTTCTGCCTCTTCCTTCCTCCACTTCCTTTGTCTCCTTCTTGCAATACTGGAGTGTGAACTCAGGGCCTTGTGCTTGCCAGGCAGATGCTTTACCCCTTGAACCAGACCCTCAGCCATTTTCCTTTCATTGTTTTTCAAATAGAATCTTGAATATTTTATCTATGCTGGACCAGAACCCTCCCATTTATGCTTCCTGAAGAGCTGAAATGACAATCACTCACAATTACATCCAGATTTTTATTGGTTGAGATGGAGGAAGGAACATCTCTCCAACATTTTTTTCTCAGACTGGCCTCAAACTACAATGCTCCCAATCTCTTCTTCCCTAGTAGCTAGAATTACAGGTATGAGCCACAGCAAGTACGTACTTCTTTACTCATCAATATAAAGCAAAATCTTTTGACTCCATTCTTCATAAAATAAGAACTGGGCTCCAGGGACTCATGTCTATAATCTGAGCTACCTAGGAGGCTGAGATATGTAGATTCTGGTTGAAGCCATCCTAGGCAGACAAATCTGACAGACTTTAAATATCACCTATTAACATGTAAGAGTTCAGGAATGGAGGATCAAATGGCAGAGGGTCATCTTTGAGCAATAAAGCAAAGCAAAAGCACAAGGCTGAGTTCTAGCTCCAATACACACACACACACACACACACACACACACACAGATGAATTGCTTCTTCTAAGCTTCTCTCTCTACTTTCCCTCCTCTACTTCTTAGCATCTTTAAATCGTACTATTACTTTCACATCACTAAGGCTTATAACTTCTATATTCCTTTCTGTAATTATAATCAAATCTTCCAAGCTTGGTTTAGTTGTATGCTGAATCCAAAATTTTAAAACCAGGTAAAAACATTTATAATATTTTAATTGACATGCTAAACACATGAAAGAGAATCAGAACTCACAATGATCTTTGTGTCCCTCTATTCCTTTAAACCTTCTCAGTGGGTAAATGCCTTTCTTTTCCCTGTTTGAAAATATTGAGTTGCCCTCAAGACATTTCTGAGCACTATCATTATATAACACTGTCTCAAGGTTGTAATTAAAAGTGTAGCTCACAGATAGATAGAGTGCCTGTCCAGAGTATACAATGCCCTGGGGTCAATCCCCAGCAGAAGGAGAGAAAGAAAGAATATTCAATTGGATATAAAATCAAAACCCAGGGCTGGAAAGGTGGCTCCGCTTGCCTTGCATGCATGAGGCCCTGGGTTCCATTCCTCAGCACCACATAAGCAGAAAAAGCTGAAAGTGGTGCTGTGGCTCAAGTGGTAGAGCACTAGCCTTGAGCAGAAGAGCTGAGGAACAGTGCCCAGGCCCAGAGTTCAGGCCCCAAGACTGACAAAATAACAAATAAATAAAATAAAACCCAGAACATATTTCAAACTTAAAACATTTTTGGTCTGGCAAAAGGCTTGGTCTGGCAGAAGGCTTGAACAGGCAGGAAGCCAGAGAAGGCAAGGATTATACGTTGTTTCTTTCTATGCTTTCAAATATCCCTTCCCATTGTTTGACTGGCACTCTAATAGAGACTGCAGTCTCACAGCCTGAGAACTTTTGTTATTGAGGGGCTTCCTGGGGAACATTGCTCTCTTTTTGTACCATGGGTATTTTTCTCAGACTGCCACTTCCTCCTAAGACTCTGACTTTTTCAGATATACCTTATTTGGGGGGGCCCTACTGTCCTTCCTTAGTGATCCCTTTGGGACAGCTTTTAACTATGTTCAAACTGGTTCTCTTTTGAGTCAAAATATCACTCAGTTATGCCAACTCTGGGAGTATGGTCTGATTCCAGTGTGATATCACCTTCTTCCCTCACCATTCTGACCCACTGTGCTTTGAACTAGATCTTCCAGTGCACTGTCAGGAGAGAATCTAGTGAGTTCTTGGCCATGAATTTTGAAATGTCGGTGGAGTGTCTATCTTGTGCCTCCTTTTGATATTTGTTACCAGTGCCTCTTGGTGCCTCTCATAAAACCATCAATGTTATATTTTCTAAACATTCACTGCAGAACAAAGTGTTTCTGGGACCACGGAAACAGAGAAATAATTCTATTTTACGCAACTTGAGTCACTGGTAGGAGAATGTTCTCAGCATCAAGGTCAAATAGATTCTCTTCTGTTACATTGCATCTGTTGTCCAAATTCATGCTCTGTTTCAATTTGTTTCATGCTTGGATTGACTCTCTTTGTATAACATTGGCTTTTCAAGAATTGTTAATTAACTTCCCTTTTCACTGCTGAAAGAAAAATTACAGGCCTTTACCTTCTCTGAGGTTTTCCAGATTCTAAATTATACTATTTGTTACTATCACTTTATTATTAAAGATATTTTTCTTGGGGACTCCTGAATTATTATATTGTTTTGACTTACTAATATCTTATTCTGGCCTTCTCTCTTTTTCTCTTTCTCTCTCCATTTCCTTCCCATAACTTCTGCTGTATTCTCCTCTTTATTCAGTGCCATTCTATATTTAATTCATTTTCTATTTCTTTAGTCATTTTACTGAGGCAGTCTCCATTTTTTGAATGAAAACAACTTGCCTTGTGTACATTATATTAAAAGTGGCAACCAAATTATTTAGCCAAAATTTTATCTAGAACACACTTATCAGAGAAGACATTTCTTGCAGGTATTATGTTAGTAGAAGTATTTCCTAAATATTAATTAAAAAGTGAGTGCTACCCAACCGGCTCGGAGCCAGCCAGCGTCCTACCCCTGCCAGTGTCCTCACGGGACCCACCAGTCCTCCAGTCAGGATGAGTGATAAGCCAGACATGTCCGAAGTGGAGAAGTTTGACAGATCAAAAGAAAACTAATACTGAGGGGAAAAAAAACACTCTTCCTTCAAAGGAAACTATCCAGCAGGAGAAAGAGTGTGATTAAACATCCTAAAATGTAGATTGCCTCTCAAGAGCAAGCTTCAACATCACCTGACATTCTTGCTTAATTTAGGCTTATTTCTGTAAAACCATGTGTTTGTGGAGACTTGAGGCACCTGTAGATGATTTCTCTTCTATGTTCCCTGGCTAAGAGGTCAACAGTAGGCAGCATCCCCCTAAATTTGTTTTGTAAGTGAAATTTCAGATGGTAGATGACATGCTGTCAGTAATCTCACTATTGATGACCTTTGTGGGTGTGGTCCTTGTGCCCCCTACAGAGTGAGTCGGTTTAACCTACAATGGGTGCCTTCTGCTTCATAATACTTTTGTAGTCTCTTAATTTTCATTTACAATAAAGCATTAAAAAATTTAAAAAAGTAAGTGCTAATTGTAACCCCTCTGTATGGTATTTTCACACACACACACAAAAAATGAGTGCAAGCTGGACACCAGTGGCTCATGCCTGTAATCCTAGCTACTCAAGAGGCTGAGAGCTGAGGATCATGGTTCAAAGCCAGCCTAGGGCAGGAAAAGTCCTTCAGAACTCTTAGCTCCAATTAACTACCAGAAGAAAAAAACAAAACAAAACAGAAGTAATGCTGTGGTTCAAAGTAATAGCCTTGAATGAAAAAAGCTCAGAGACAATGCCCAGGCCCTGAGTTCAAGTCCCACAACCAACAAAGAAAAAAAAGGTGAGTGCAAGGCCCTGAGTTCATACCTCAGTACCACACACACACACACACACACACACACCCTCTACACTAAAGTACAACAGTTCTTGCAGCCTAAACTCCCAAACCTACAGTTATTTGCAGAAATTTATGGTTTTTTTTACAGAAATAATTATGAACCACATTTTGTCATCCAAAATCATTGATTTCTTCATTGTTTTATAAATAAAGGAGAAAAAACAACTACAAAAATACATTAAGTGCCAAATCTGTACCCAGGAACCTTGAACTCCACTCTTCTTGTCACAAGAAGAAACACTAATATAGTCATTTGTAACTTCTTATTTTTTTGAGGACTACACTTTGTGTCATAAATATTGTTTTCTTTATTTCCTTTTTCATTAAAGTATTGAGTAAAGAGCTTTGTAAGAACTTCAGAATGAATGTAACTTATAAAAATATATAAAATTATCTTTTCCTGAAAGGCAGTATGAAACCTATAATTGTTATGAGGAGAAAAATGGGAGAAAAGACCTTGAAAGTGGACAGTTTTTCTGTCTGTACATTGAAACAAAAGTTGCAGTCAGTCTGATTATGTAATACATATATGCAAATACTTTTAAATGTTTATACACGTATGCATGCATTTACATATATGACACATTGGAATTATAAAAAGTATATATTTTCTGAAGATACATTGTACACATAAATGGACATATTAAATTGGAACACCCCTCATACAAGTATTTGAAGATAATCATTTAAAAATTATGCATCAATGGAAAATGAGGGTTTTTTTTTCTTAGTTGCTTTTGTTTTCTTTTGGTATTTGGGAGGGTAAGGTGATCCAGAAATGGAGGGACAAAGGATGAACAAATGCAGCAATGTTTATTCACAACTCTATGTTGAAAATGAACTATGTACAACATGGGTAGGGATGGGAGGGGGAAACTGGGAAAGAGTAAGGAAAGGGGTGACATTGTCCTCAAAGAAATGTACTCATTACCTAACTTATGTAACTGTAACTCGTCTGTACATCTCCTTTATGACAATAAATATAAATAAAATAAAATAAATATCTTTTAATTGGTTAAGGCTGTGCTTGTTAAGACACAGGGCTAGAAGGGAGCACTGGGAGACACTGGTGCCAGCCTCAGGCTGCCCTTTCTGTCCTTGGCTATCAAAGCCAGATGTAGAAATAATGGAAGAAAACTGAAACAGCAGAACAGAAAGAAATGGCCTCAGCTCCTTCTGTATATCATCATCAGCCTGCCTTGCTCTCATCCACTAAGCTCCACAGTCTCTTCAGCTCAAACTGGCACATGCATACTGAACTTCTGCTCAATGGATATGTAGAACAGGATGCTGCCAAAAATGCAGAGGAGTAAGCCAGGCTCTTGACTGAGTACTAAGTGTCTAAACATGCTACCCTGTATTATTCTGAAGAGCATCATGACTAACCAACTTGTCTTTCAGGGTGAATTTGACATTTGAAAATAATGGGAAGTCTCTGAGAACCAACCCTAATGAATAATGTAGGTGTCTGAGCTAGGTGTTTAAGGAAGATGGAGCACCACTCTAAACTAAAGCTATGAGTCTACTTTTTTTAAATGATCTGTATTATGATGCCAAAGGTAATCCCAATAGGAAAGATGCAAAAACTGTTCTGAGCAATGACAGAATTCTTGAACTGGTATATAACATTCCAAATGATTATAACGCTTCAAAGACAATTTTTACTTAAAGCTACTGGTATGGGTCTTTATAACCATAGACAGCTAGCTGGCTAGAACATAAACTATCAAAGGTCAAAGACCATTTAAAATACTTCTTATCTTTCTCCTTATTTAGCATGTTTAACATAACCGTAGATGCTCAATGAAATACTTTCTGATTATTTAAAGTAGGTGAACAGTTTCAGAAGACCTTTTTAAAAGTCAAATCCATCTCAGTCTAATATTTTCATGACTTATTGTTTTGTACATGTCTCTTTTTTCACCTCTGCAGTGTATCAATCTGTGGCACCATTTTTTATTTAAATAATTTTTCTTAATATTTTGAGCATGTAAAATTTCATAAACTTTCTTTGGAACATAATAATAATTATATATTATATTACAGGTTTTGATCTATATTGTCTGTTTCTCTCATGTGTATGTATGTGTGTATGTATGTTCATTCACAGCAATTAAAGCTGAGATGCTTGCTGATAGTTTTTTTTAGCACAGCAGCTTACATTCAAGTAAACTAAAGTCTGATGTGGCTGACTAGCTTGTCTGACGTCATACAACTACAAAGTGTGGGGTTAGTAAATTGGGATTTGAACCACATGGTCTGGTTCTGGAGTCTGTATTCCCAGTCATTATTCTGCATTGCCTCTATCCTGCACATAGCGGTTACTTTTTCACATCTATCCAAATTTTTGTGTTGCTGAATTTAAAGATTGTGGTGTAGCTTACACATAAGACTATTTATATTGATTCCTTATATATTTATAATTTCTTTGTGTCTGGAGACTTCAAATTCCTTAGTTGTTCTTAAAAATATATACTAAAGTGAAGAGTTTGGGCTGGGAAGGTGGCTCAGTGACAAAGTGCTTGCCTTGCATGCATAAGGCTCTGGGTTCGATTCCTCAGCTCCACATAGCAGAAAAAGCTAGAAAGGTGGAGCCCTTGGCTCAAGTGGTAGAGTGCTCACCTTGAGCTGAAGAGCTGAGGGACAGCACCCAGGCCCAGAGTTCAGGCCCTACAACCAACAAAAACAAACAAACGAACAAAAACAATGTAGAGTTTAAGGTTTGTTTTTATTTTTGCTTTTTCAAATCCCAAGTTAGTCTCAAATTCATGATCCTCTCACCTCAGCCTTATGAGTGCTAGGCTTACAAGTATGTACCACAACACCTCACTCAAATGTAAGGTATAGCCCGGCACAGTGGCTCATGCCTGTAATCCTAGGTAGGAGGCTGAGATCTGAGGATCGCAGTTCAAAGCCAGCCCAGGTAGGAAAGCCCATGAGACTCTTACTTGCAATAAGCTACCAGAAAATTAGAAGCGGTCTGTGGCTCAAGTGATAGAGCACTGAACAGATGAGGGACAGTGCTCAGTCCCAGAGTTCAAGCCCCATGACTAACAAAAAAAAAAAGTACAGGGTTTTCAAAATCAGCTTTCCTTTATATAGATCAATCCTTCAATCCTGATGTGACTTCCTTCTTTTTAGATACTTCTCACTCTCAGAAAGTTGTTCCATAGGGCTAGGGAGGTGGCTCAGTGGTAGAGTACTTGCCTTGCATGCATGAAGCCCTGGGTTCGATTCCTCAGCACCACATAAGCAAAAAGAAAAAAGCCAGAAGTGGCACTGTGGCTCAAGTGGTACAGTGCTAGCCTTGAGCTGAAGAGCTGAGGGACAGTGCCCAGGCCAAGAGTTCAGGCCCACGACCGGACCCAAAAAAAAAAAAAAAAGTTGTTCCATATATTAACCAAAAATCTACCATCAACGTTTTCCACCTGCTGGCCTATGAGACTTTGAGTATCTCTAAAACAAACTTATGGTTCCTTCCAAATGGTAACTCTTCAAAAACTTAAAGTTAGCTACTAGGTTTTTTCTATAACTCTTATTCTTCATTTCCGCTAAACCAAATGGCTGAGTTATGATTGGCTTTATTGTGTACTATCTGTATAATATTGGATCAATGTTGATCACAAATTCATGAAGGAAAAGCCCTAAGTGAAAACAAATTTTATCATGAAAAAAGTAAATGTATATGTGCACACAACTACCCTCAGTGAAGGTGAAGTTGAATGGGAAAAGTATGAAACCAAATTGGGAACCACTCTTGTAGAAGGGAGTCTTGAACTAACTTAGCCTGAGACCCTTCTCCCACCCACTCAGATGTTGCAAGAAGGGCTCAAAATATTCAGAACCCCATTGCATCGCATTTTCTTGGGCTGACAAGTGTTATGAGCAGGAGATACACCTAGCTGAGGACTAGTTAGAGCAGCAAAGTTAGCACTAATGCCATCACCTCTGCTGGACAGTCACCGTTCTCAGTGTAGATATAATGCCCCAGAAACACAGTGCTCTTGGTAGAGCTGATGTGAGAAGCTGGGTAATTGGAGCTACAGGCCTTGCTACATCACACAGACAGCTTCTGAGTGGTCACATATGATCCCTAAACATGGAACCTGTTAGGCCCAACTTGACTCTTCCCATCCAAAGCAGCAGATTCTCTTCCTTGAAACAACTTCTGGTGATCAGCTCTCAGATCCGATCCCCATACTGCCTGTTCCCTCCCCCCTCAACGCATACAACATTTATGGCTTTATCTAAAACCTTCCAGATCGATCCTTATATTATAGGTAAACTATTTGCTTTATATCCTTTTTCCAATGCCATAAAAAGGAAGCGGTAAAATAATAAATTTTTAGATGCCAAATATGTTTTTACAACATTTTTTCCTCTTTTTTTTTGGAGGGGGGTCTGGTCGTGGGGCCTGAACTCTGGGCCTGGGTGCTGTCCCTCAGCTCTTCAGCTCAAGGCTAGCGCTCTACCACTTGAGCCACAGCACCACTTCCAGCTTTTTTCTTTTTTACTTATGTAGTGCTGAGGAATGGAACCCAGGGCCTCATACATGCATGCAAGGCAAGCACTCTACCACTGAGCCACCTTCCCAGCCCTTACAACATTTTTTTCTGAAAACCAGGCTGACCTGGTCACTTATTGGACAATTTTTTTTCCCATTGGACGATACTTTTTGTCTATACCATGGTTTGAACTCAGAGTCCCCTGCTTGCTCAGCTTTCTTGTTTCTAACTGGCACTCTATAACTTAAGCCATACCTCCAGCCTTGCTTTTTTGCCAATTAATTGGAGCTGGAGTCTATTGGACTCTTTGGCCCTTGTTAGCTTCAAATCTCAGTCCTCTAGGGCTTAGTCTCCTGAGTAACTGGGATTACAGGCATGAGCCACTGGCATCCAGCTTTTGGTGATGTTTATCTTGTTTATCTTGTTCCTATGCCCCATGCTATTGAATGTCCCCTCCAAAACTCATGCTGAACTCTAAACTCATGTAATAACATTTGGAGACAGAATTTTTGAGACGTGGGGCTGGGAAGGTGGCTCAGTGATAGAGCGCTTGCCTTGCATGCATGAGGCCCTGGGTTTGATTCCTCAGCACCACAGAAGCAAAAAAAAAAAAAGCCGGAAGTGGCGCTGTGGCTCAAGTGGTAGAGCGCTAGCCTTGAGCTGAAGAGCTGAGGGACAGCACCCAGGCCCAGAGTTCAGGCCCCACAACCGGACCTAAAAAAAAAAAATTTTTGAGACGTAATTAGGATTAGAGGAGATCATGGAAGTGAGGCAACCACACAGCTTTACCCAAAAAAAAACCATACAATCACAAGGAAGGAACAAGTCAGACATTCTTCAGGACAGCTGGCCTGTTTAGCCCCACAGCAGTGTTTTGACATATGTATAGTCAGCCCTAGACATCCATGGGTTTTGCATCAACCAACCTCAGATTGAAATTTTTCAGGAAAAAAAAATTAAAACTGAACAGACTCCTTTATTCTCAATATATTTCATAAACAATACTGTGACACTTACTTATTTCATATAATATGCATTATATTAGGTATTATAAGTAATCTAGCATATGTGTGGGATAGATACAAATGCTGTGTCATTCCATATAGAGGAGTTGAGCATGTGCAGATTTTGGTATCCATGGAGTTTTGGAGCCAATGGCCCTCAGACACTAAGTAATGGCTGCAAATAAATAAAAGCAGCAAAAGGTCCTAGAATAAATCTGCTTTAGAAAAAATTCTGAAAGAAATTATGGAGAAAACTAGGGAAATAATTGGGCTAATAAATAGTATTAATTTTAAAGTATGTAGGTACATATTCTTAATTTCTGGAGAAAAATACAAGTTTTAAAAATACATACTAAGTCTTAAATTGCTATTTATAATTTTCTTTTTAAGTATTTTCGCATGCTAAGTTTTTTTAAAGGCAATATTTCTAAATGTTCTGCTTTTTAAGAAGATACAAGAAAAAGGTAACTGAAACAACAACCAAATAAAGGATGATCAAGTGACATTAAGAAAAACCAGCTTGAACTAGCTCTTTCCAGTTCCACAGTAGATATTTGCTGTCCTAGACAGTTATCAAGACTAACAGATGGCCCTTGGATAACCCTGCTGTGGGGAGACTCAGCAATGCAGACCAGCAAGTGGCTGGCATAGAAGCCACCTGTACAGGATCAAAGCCATGTGGGAAAATAGGGGTGAAGGTCACTGGAAAAACAATTACTGCTTTGCAATGACCACAGGTATGACTTGACACCTTATGCAAAATCCTAAGCTAAGTTAAGCAATTCATTTTGGCTGTACAGACAGCTGCCTTGAAGACAGACACGTATTTTATTTAATCAATCATTTAAAAACCTCTGAAAATAGTTTTGTTGACAGGGTCTTAGGAGAGACATAGCCAGGGAATACTGACTGCAGATCTAGCACTCTGGTGGGCTTTTCTGACATCTAGCCTCTGTTATTTGGCAGAGCAGAGGAGGACATGATATAGAAGGAGGAGCATCAGAAAAGGCTGGTTATGTGCTAGGTCCAAGAAGCTTATGATGAGGAAGCTTATAGACAGAAAGGCAGGCTGGCCAAGCAGAATGGTTCAGGGGGCAGCCACAGGAAGGTCATGACTCGAATAGATGGGGGTGTAGGGAGGAGAGAGTTGGTACTCAAGATTATGAGCAATGAAAGTGCCCCCTTTAAAAAAAATGCATTATGATTCAGCCAAGTTCCGTAATCTCTACCACTGGGAAGGAAGAGATAGAAAGATTGCGGTTCAACGCTAGCCTTATAAATTGCTACAATGGACTGATACACCTATCTATATATTCCAATTTTAGGGGCAATAAATACCTATACTACTCTCTTCTCTAAAAGTACTTTATTTTTTTTACCTTACTTTCTCATTTATTTTTTTTCAACGAATGTTTAAAGCTGTTAGAAGACAGGCACTTGGGGCTGGGAAGGTAGCTTGCCTTGCATGCCTGAGGCCCTGGGTTCGATTCCTCAGCACCACATAAGCAAAAAGAAAAAAGCTGGAAGTGGCGCTGTGGCTCAAGTGGTAGAGTGCTAGCCTTGAGCTGAAGAGCTGAGGGACAGCACCCAGGCCCAGAGTTCAGGCCCCACCACCGGACCCAAAAAAAAAAAGAAGACAGGCACTTTTCCAGGTGCTGACGTTACTATCCTGGTTACCTCAGTGCTAATCTGGTTTTAGCACTACAAGTCCTATGTCCTGTGGAACTCTTCTATCCTGGGTCAACACTGGTCATCCTAGGTCCCACATCAGTGAGGGAGGGTCGTCATTTTAGAGTCAGGAAGTTCTTACTAAAGAAGTTCCTTTCAAGAAAGCATCTGGTAAGATAGATATGGGTGGCTCATTCCTGTAATCTTAGCTACCCAGAAGGCTAAAATCTGGAGGTTGCAGTTGGAAGTCAACCTCAGCAGAAAAGTCTGAGTGTTTCCATCTCCAATTAACCAGTAAAAATCTGGGAGGCCCTGAGTTCCAATCCCAGTATCACCAAAAAAGAAAAAAAAGAAAAGAAAAGTTGGGTACTTTGGAAATAAATAGGTTGGGTACTTTGAAATTTTATAGAAAGAAATCCATAAAAGGGCTATAACCACTTTTATCTTGAGGGAAGAGCAATCCAAAGAGTTCAAAGCCTGTTCAGAGAATAGCTGAAAAGCCAGGGTTGCGAAGGACAGGATGTGGAGAGGGGATAGGGAGGAGTAGCAGGAGATGAGATCCAAGAAACAATGTAAATCAGGCGCCCTGATTTTTAGCAAAGATTTTGGCTTTTACTTGGAGCAGTATGAGAGAATACTGGAAGACTGTCTTCTTTAGGTTTTGCAGTGCTGGAGGTTGAACTCAGAACCTTCTTCACACTAGACAAGTGTTCTGCCACCAGCCTGACTTTGGAAGGTCTTGGATAGGAAAGGACAGGCTCATTTTGGCTGTTGTGTTCATGATAATCCACAAAGGGTTAAGAACAGAATTAGATGGCAGAATTGGCTATATACATGTAGAAAGCTGAAGTTAGATCCTTATATATCACCCTGAACCATAATCAACTCCAAATGGATCAAAGACCTCGAGGTCTTTGGGATAGGGAATACACTAGGGTTCCTTGACACAGGTCAAAACTTCCTACATAAAGATCTATAAGCACAAAAAATATCAAAGAAAGGCTGGATAAATGGGATCACATTAAAATGCAGAGCTTCTGCATGGCAAAGAACATAGCTAGCAAGATAAATAGAAAGCCCACAGATTAGGAGAAGATCTTCACTAGCCATCCAACCAACAAGGGCCTTATATAAAAAATACACAGAGAGATAAAAAAATTACCACACCCCAATAAAAAAATCCTCAAAGAAACAACCACCACATTAATAAGTGAGCTAAAAAATTAAAAAGAGACTTCTCTGAAGAAGAAATAAGAATAGCCAATAGACACGTGAAGAAATATTCAACATCTCTGGTCATAAAAGAAATGCAAATCAAAACTACATTGAGATTCTACCCGTCCCCCACCCCCACCTGCATTTAGAATGGCCATTATCAAGAGAACAAGTAATAGTACATGCTGGCAGGAATGTCACCAAAAGGGAATACTACTACACTGTTGGTAGAAATGCACACTGGTTCAACTACTCTAAAAGCAGTATGGAGGTTCCTCAAAAGACTAAACAGAGAACTCCTTCTATGATCCAGCAATCCCATTCCTGGGCATTTACCCAAATGATCACAAGTGAGGGCACACTAAAGCTACCAGCACAACTATGCTCACTGCAGTATTGTTTACCATAGCTAAGATATGGAACCAACCCAGATGCCCCTCAGTAGATTAATGGATAAGTCTGGTATGTATACACAATGGAATTCTATGCTTCCATCAGAAAGAATTATATTGCCTCATCTGTAAAGATATGGAAAGACTTGGAAAAACTCATATTAAGTGAAGTAAGCCAGACCCAAAGAAACATAGACTCCATGGCTTCCCTCACTTTTAATAATAATTTGTAATAATAATAATGTCGAGCATACTTCTAGCAGAGGATCACAATAGCCCAATAGCTATGTACATATCACCATATAAAAAGATGTTAATGGAAGCCGGGCGCTGGTGGCTCACACCTGTAATCCTAGCTACTCAGGAGGCTGAGATCTGAGGATCGCGGTTCAAAGCCAGCCGGGGCAGGAGACTCCTATCTCCAATAAACCACCAGAAAACTGGAAGTGGCACTATAGCTCAAGTGGTAGAGTGCTCGCCTTGAGCTGAAGAGCTGAGGGACAGCGCCCAGGCCCAGAGTTCAAGCCCCACGACCAACAACAAAAAAAGAGATGTTAATGGAAATGAACTCCAAGATACAGAAACAAGAGGTATTTTTTGTTGCTGATATTGTTTTTAATGTACTGTATGAAGTTCTTTCTTCCCTCCCCCCTTTGGTTTATTACTGTTTTTTATTCTGGTACCCTGTGTCTTGTATATACGTTTATCTTGGGGAAAGGAAGTGGAATAACAAAATGGTGAAACAAGGACAAAGGGTAAACCAATCAAACAGCAGTACTCACAAGACACTAGGTTAGATGAACTTTACAACTTGGAAGGGGAGGTAGTAGAGGGAATAGTGGGAGAAAAACAAGGGAGGGAGTAACAATGTTTGACAAGAAGTATACTCATTACCTTACTTACGTAACTGTAACCTCTCTGTACATCACTTTTTCAATAGAATAAAAAGAAACAAAATTTTTAAAAGAACAGAAGCAGAAAGGCTATGCATTTCCAGTAGGTCTTTTGAAATTTCTAGTGCCTCTTAGCCTTGCCAACAATAAGCAACGGAAAGGTTAGGGTCTTTAATTAGCTTAGTGCTTCCCTCCAAACTGTGCCCTGGGCACAGTCCCCGCCAGAATATGGTCCTCTCCACTTCCTTTTTGGTTCCACTCAGCTCATCACACCATCTGCTTCTCACTCAGTGTCAAGTTCATGTCTCTTGTTATGACCCAGTTGTGTCTTTTCAAAAAGGAAGAGAGAAGCAGTTTCAAGAATGAAGAACACAAATGGTGTTAGCTAAATCTTCCTAAGAGGAGCACTGAGGATATAAGTGTGGGGCTAGACCACCTGGGTGGACCTGTTCCTTGATTTACTAGCCAAGTGTCCTACCCTGGACAAGTTGCTTGCTTTCCTGTCTACAGGCACAATAGCTGTGTCTACTCAGAAAGTAATCGGGAGGATTCAACACATACACCTAGAACAGAATGGGTCCTCATTAATATTAAATATCATTATAATTATTAAGTCATACAGAATTAGATGTTCAGCTCTAAGCCTGACTAATCATCATATCCTTTCAAGCTCTGAGCATAGTGGGATGAATAAGTAACTACTGCTAAAGCATCAACCACCATATTTTCTGAACAAAACAATTTTGAGTTATGAACAAACAACTGGAAGATTATTAGTATTACTATTACTACTTTTATTATTATTTTCTTTGGAAAGTTAAGCTAAGATCTTGGATGCACAAGAGATTATTGGGACATAAACTCTTTTTTTTTTTCTTTTTTGTCAGTCATGGGGCTTGAACTCTGTCTGGGCCCTGTCCCTGAGCTCTTCAGCTCAAGGAGAGCACTCTACCACTTGAGCCACAGCACCACTTCCGGTTTCTGGTAGTTTATTGGAGATAGGAGTGTCACAGACTTTCCTGCCCAGGCTGGCTTTGAACTGCAATCCTCATATCTCAGCCTCCTGAGTAGCTAGGATTTATAGGCGTGAGCCACCAGAGCCCAGCTGACATAAACTCTTATTAGTCAAAATTTGTATTTGTCACTAACTCACAGTCTAGTTTATAAACTGGGAAAGGGATTTATTAAAGTTGGTTTGGAAATGCACAGAACCTCCAGGAGGGCCAGATTCAAGCTTTTGTGAGTGAGCAACATCCAATCGATCTCAGAGTAACTCACTGCTGCCACTGCCGGCCCTTCATATTCTGGTGATGCTGGACATGAGAGCAACCCTCCAAATTGTGCCCCGGTCATAACATCCACCTGAGAGAAGGGTCTTTTCTGCTTCCTCTCTGCTTCAACCCACTGACTTCTCACTCAGTCTCAAGTTGGTGTGTCTAATTAGGGGGACAAAAGAAGTCACAAGCATGGTACCTACCAGCTGTTACAAAAGCTGGCGAAGTGAATTTAGAACATCTACCCTAAAATGGGAAATTCCCAAAAGACAGAGGAAAAATATTCAAAGGTTTGTAGGCAGCTAGATAACACAACCACATTAACAAATAGAAATTAAATATTCAAGCAGGACATAGATAGTGGTACATGCCGATAATCACAGCACTCAGGTGGCTGGGACATAAGGAGCACAAGTTCCAGGCCAGCCTGGATTACAAGCAGGAGTATCTCAAAAGCAAGCAAACAAACAAAAAACAGAAAAGAAAAATAAAAGAAATTCACGTGCAAAGTGATTTGTCATTTAACAGTATGTGTTAGGACTTTTGGTTACATAGTTCATATATTCTTATTGCTGGGAAATATTTTAATATAGAATATAAAGGACATTTCTTTATTCATATATACTGTAATTTATTTATATACTACTCATCTATTGATTCACTATTTTAGATTTATGAGATATTATTAAGTGGTATCTAATAACTTTTCTGTTATTTCTCAATTATATTTACTAGCATTCAATAATTTTTGCCAATATAATTTACATTTTTCTACTGAACTATTTATTTCATATTGATTTATGTGAAATTTTATTACATTTGAGTATCATACTTTAGAAAGTATGTGCTTTGTAAAGGATTTTTTAAAAGGAAATATTCAATTGACTAAATTTATCCCTATGATGTTACTACATTAGAATCTTAGCACAAAGTATACATACATATATAACATGTGTATTTTATAAATACACACGCAATATATTTCAAGTCACAGGCTGAAAATACAATTGAAATAAAAAATAGACAAGGAAAATACAATTAAAATTTTCAGAATTTTTAATGACAACAGGAGGTGATTTAAAATAGAGTGTTCACATTTAACTATTTGACCTGCTCCATTTATTTTTCCAGATTATCTTTCAAGTGGAATACTAAAATGGATATATAGCCTTTAAAAGCCCAAGGAAAATCTCTTTGCTGGTTCAACTCCATTAATGCTGATGTGAGAAAACAGAGACACAGAAAAATTCAATAATTTACTCAAGGTCATTGTTGAAAAACAAATCATGTTGAAAGGCTTAAATGATTGTATTGCTGTTCCAAGAATTCTTTTCAAAATCTCCTACAAAACAGTCATCAGGCAGGATGGTTCTTTGGTCAAACCTGTCCAAGTCCTTATTGTCTTAAATATCCATCCAGAAAGCCTACTTTGGCTTGCTATGTTCTGGAAAGATTTTTTTCTATCCCCTTTGAACATGCTGAAGCTTCAGATAAGAAAAATGAGAGAAAACCTGTTCTCAGCCGGTGGCTCATGCCTATAATCCTAGCTACTCAGGAGGCTGAGATCTGAGGATCCATGTTCAAAGCCAGCCTGGGCAGGAAAGTCCGTGAAACTCTTATCTCCACTAAACAACTAGAAAACCAGAAGTGGTGCTGTGGCTCAAGCAGTAGAGCATTTGCCTTGAGCTGAAGAGTGCAGGGACAGCGCCCAAGCCCAGAGTTCAAGTCCCATGACCAATAAAAAAAAACAAAAAACAACAACAACAAAAACCTGTTCTCGGGCTGGGAAGGTGGCTCAGTGGTAGAGTGCTTGCCTTGCATTCCTGAGGCCCTGGGTTCGATTCCTCAGGACCACATAAGAAAAAAAAAGCCGGAAGTGGCACTGTGGTTCAAGTGGTAGAGCGCTAGCCTTGAGCTGAAGAGCTGAGGGACAGTGCCCAGGCCCAGAGTTCAGGCCCCACAACCAGACCCCCCCCCAAAAAAAAAACCTGTTCTCACCGGGGTCATAATGATTATTGAACACTATTGAATGAAAAATAATGTACAAAAGTACCATGTATTTAGATATTCTATACCTTGGCATTTGCCTATTTAATTCAGTGAGTAAACCAAACTTCCCCCCTTTCATATCTATATCCAGGATCTTCCTTAATTACAATGCAAAAGGAAGGAAATGAAACCTCAAATCTAACCTCTTTTCTCTGGTAGCTTTCCTTTCAAAACTCTACAACCCAGGCAAGCAAATCTAAGATGAGGAACATTCTTACAAGCACTGATGAGTGCTCTTCATCACTGTCAATGTCATGAAAACCACAGAGAGAAAATGTCACAGATCAGAGGAGGCAAGAATTAAATGTAGGCTGGGAATGTGGCTTAGTGGTAGAGTGCTTACCTAGCATGCATGAAGCCCTAGGTTCGATTCCTCATAACGAGAAAAAACTGGGAGTGGCACTGTGGCTCAAGTGGTAGAGTGCTAACCTTGATCACAGAGAGACTCAGGGACAGTGCCCAGGCCCTGAGTTCAAGCCTCAGAATTCGCCAAAAAAAAATTTTGTTTCTTTCCATGAAATTATGGAGAAGGAACAAGACATTAATGCATAGTATATCCATAGGGTTTCATACTATCTGCAATTTTCAGCATCCCCTGGGGAACTTGGAACAGACCCTCCTCCAACAAAGAAAGACTATTGTAGTAAATGGATGGATGGATAGATAGAGCAATATGGTTTAATATAAAGATTCCAAACCTTGAAACAGGAAAGTTTTTATTCTTGTCACCTCCTTGGAATAATAGATCACTTGAACTCAAGTCTTTAACAACATTGGTGTTTCACATATATTTCTATAAAAAGGAACACTTGAACTCACATTAACTGTATTACATTTTCACAAAGAGAATATGTTGGCCAGCAGTAAAAGCACAAAATAAGTTAAATCAGGTGGCAAATGCTGTTTTTTATCCATCTAAGCACTGCCCAGTACACATACAGAAAATTTAGTAGTATATATATGTATATATATACATATATATACACATATATACACACATATACACACACATACACACACACACACACACACACATATATTCTTTTTTTTTCTTCTACTAATGAACTAAGAACTCAGGATCTTATGCTCCTACAGCTTCTTTGCTCACAGCTGACGCCCTACCATGTAAGCCACACTTCCAGCATGGCTGGCTTTTGCTGGTTATTTAGATGGTATCTGACTGACTTTTCTGATTTATCTGATCTCAAACTTCAATCCTCAGGTCTCAGTCTCCTGCAGCTAGGGTTACAGATATGAACTACTGGCATCCACCTTAACTACATTTTTGATAATTATAAGTCCATCCTACCTCTTGTATGTAATTCAATAGTTACTGATTTTTACCTTTGAATATTATTCACTTTTTTCCTCCAGAAGAAATGCTTTGTAGCTAATTCCCAGGTTACAAAATAATTAACAATAAGCAAAAGACAAAGAGCTTCTTCATCACATCCTTGAAATGCTTGTGTCTAGGAAAGACAGAACACTACTTCAACTATAAATATTCTATGTATCCAGTTCATTTTCTGATTCCACACTTAACCATTCAGCTTTCTGACATGACTACAGTTTTTCACAGAAGTCTGCTTATCTTAAAAAACATATCAATGTTGGTTTCTTAGCTTTGAGAAGTGTACCACAGAAATGTAAGATAAAACTAAAACTGGATAAGAGAACACATATTTGGAAATTCCTATAGTTCCTGGGTACGATGGCCCATGCTTAGAAGCCCAAATCTTGGGAAGTACAGGGATCAGGATCACAAACTAGAAGCCAGCCTGAAGTACACGATAAGCCTCTTCTCCACTTTATTTTTGTCCAAAGCGTGTATACACACACATATACAACATAGTTATAGCATCTTTATTTATTTGTGTATTGTCTGTCTTCTCTTCCATGCTATCTCACAATATAAACACCAGACAACAGGAAATCTCAACTCTTCTGCTCACTACACAGAACAAAGTCTGGCATAAAGTAGGGTTTAGTAAATATCTGAAGGAAAAAAAGAATGGTCATTTAATCTTTTCTGCCTGAAAACCCTCATAACCTGTGACTCAAAATCTCACTTTTGATTGTTCTAAGTTCTAAGCTATAATGACCTCATGGGAAAGCAGATAAAATGTCTGATAATGGCCGGGCGCTGGTGGCTCACGCCTGTAATCCTAGCTACTCAGGAGGCTGAGATCTGAGGATCGCGGTTCAAAGCCAGCCCGGGCAGGAGAGACCGTGAGACTCCTATCTCCAATAAACCACCAGAAAACCGGAAGTGGCGCTGTAGCTCAAGTGGTAGAGCGCTCGCCTTGAGCTGAAGAGCTGAGGGACAGCGCCCAGGCCCAGAGTTCAAGCCTCACGACCAACAAAAAAAAAAAAAAATGTCTGATAATGCGAAGTTTAAGCTATCTTCTGAGTTTACTTATACAATTGCTCAAAATAAAATATGTGGAAAATTATCCTCTCCAGCTTGGTCTAATAGGACAAAACATGAAAATAATGTTACTGTCGGAAAGTAGGGATGAGCTAAATAAATTCTGATATGTCAGTACAACACAATATTTGGTCACTTTAAAAAAAAGGTGAAAGTTCCTTGTACACTTTTATGAAATAATTGAGAAAATACATTGTTAAGCTAAAAAAAAAAAAAAGCAAGTATGGGAGTTTGGCTCAAGTTGTAAATAGCTACAACTAACAACTGTTTTTTTTGAAAATGGAATGTGAATTTACTATATGTAAGATGCACCCTGACCTTGTGCTGGGCTGTCTATAAGACTAACCACCAAACAAGGCCATACTAAGGCTACCAGCACAGCTATGTTTATCATAGCATTATTTACCATAGCTAAGACATGGAACCAACCCAGATGCCCCTAGGTAGATGAATGGATCAAGAAAATGTGACACACACACACACACACACACACACACACACACACACACATACATACATACAATTGAACTCTATGCCTCCATCAGAAAAAATGACATCGCCCAATTTGTTAGGAAATGGAAAGACTTAGAAAAAAATTATATTAAGTGAAGTTAGCCAGGCTCAAAGAAACATAGGTCCCATGGTTTCCCTTATTTGCCATAACTAGTACATGTATAGGACAAGTAGAAAAGGTCAAAACCTATGTACCTATGACCATATAAGATGATGTTAAAAGAAATGAACTCCAAGACAGGGATACATTTTTTTTCTTGCTTGCTATTGTTTCTAATGTACTTTAATGTACCATGTGATTATTTTTGTTTTTTTGTATGTTCCTCCCCCATGGTATAACCCCTGTTTTCACTATATTTGATGTCAGTGCCCTGCATCTTGTATATACACTTCTGTAATTCCGGAAGGGGAAGGGAAAAAACAAAATGTCTAAATAGGGATACAGGTTAACTCATTGTAACAATGAGATATACAAGACACTATGTTGAAAATGAACTTTACAACTTTGTTTGTTTGTTTTTTGGTCCAGTCCTGGGGCCAGAACTCTGGGCCTGGGCGCTATCCCTCAGCTCTTCAGCTCAAGGCTAGCGCTCTACCACTTGAGCCATAGCACCACTTCTGGCTTTTTTCTTTTTGCTTATGTGGTGCTAAGGAATCGAACCCAGGGCCTCAGGCATGCAAGACAAGTGCTCTACCACTGAGCCACCTTCCCAGCCCGAACTTTACAACTTTGGTGGGAGGGGTGTAGTTGTGGATGTGGGAGGAAAGGGATGGTAAGGAAAAAACAAAAGGAGGGGGCAACAATGCTCAATAGGAAATGTACTCATTACCTTGCTCATGTAACAGTAACTGCTCTGTACAGCATTTTTACATAAAAAAACATACAAAAAAAAGAAATTACCTATGAAGATATAATATTTATTAAATTTCATTTGCCTGAAGTCACAAGCTTCTCTAGGCAAACTCAGCACCAAAGATTTTTTCTTTACTTTTGGTCCTAAATTTAGGGGGAAAAGAAAGAGCAGGAAGGGCATTTTTTATATACTGCTTATCAATCCTCTAATTTAATCTTAACTAATACTTGAATCTTGACAATGATATATTTTTTATAATGATGAAATTAAGAAACTAATAATGTAAATGATAGTAGTAAATGATAATAAAACTCATTTCATATTACTAAAAAAAAAAAAGACTAACAACCACAAAACTCTAAGTTCAAACTCTAGTAGTGCCTAAAAGGAAACAATAACTTAAAAAAAAGAAAGATGGAGATAGTATTCATTGAATACTGATCCTTGAACAAGCTTAAAGCAAAAAAATGCTTGTGCAAATTTATTGTTAAGTGTGTAAAAACAGTTCTTATTACACAAAGGAAAAGTGAAGCATTCTAGGAAAAAGCTATTTTATGTCCTAAGTTTATGCCAAGTCAACTTCAAAGACAAATATGAGAATCACCCAGCTTCTAATTTTACATGTGAAGACACCAATGCCAATGTCTAACAAGGGTAGTCATGTGATATGGTTTGATATGTTGGAATTGATGTTTGAATGTGACCTTCACCAAGAACATAGGTAATGAAGAACTGCCAGAAATGGTAAAATGAAGAGAGCCCCTGCACCTACCCCTGGGTAAGAATTTTCAAAGAAAATTCCCTTCCACCAGCCCTTGATTATTTCCTGGATAGTGGTAATAAAATTACCTGAGGTCAATGACAGTGGGAAGCAGTGAAACTTTTACTTTAGGGACTATTGGGGGGATTAATTATATATATAAAATTCCCCCCAATAATATATATACATTCATGTATGAATATATATGTATATATGTATATGAGAGAGTGAGAATGAGAGTATCACTCCTCTACTTTTTTTTGTATTAAGTAGAAATAAGTCTCATGGATTTTCCTACTTTCAACTGTGATCCTCAGACTACAGGATTACAGGTATAAGCGACCTCAAATAATACCCTCTTGTAGTAGAAGCTGAACACCAAATATGAGAGCCAGAAAAGATAACTCATCAGAATGGGAGCCAGCCCAGCACAAGAGTAGAGTGAACCCTGCACATATTAAGTTTACATTCCATTTCAAACAGTGGTTTTACCAAGGCAAACATAGAAATCGGATACATTTCCATGTCAACAGTTGGTAAACAGTTCTACAGTGCTGAAACGTGAAATACCATTAAACACAGTGTTCAAACAATTTCAGTGGTTTAAATGACACATTTTTAATCTAAAAAGATCTGGGATTGGCTATTTATTGTGTGTGCATTTATTCACATAATACTGAAGGTCAAATCCAGGGTCTTGTGCATGGTAGGCAAGCATGCCACCAGTGAGCTAAACTCCAAAATCTCAGTTTTTTAAATTTATTTTTATTATAAAAGTGATGTACATAGTACATTTACATAAGTCAGGTAATAAGTACATTTCTTTTTGAACGTGACACCTCTTCCCTCATTTTCTTCCCTTTTTCCCTCTCAACTCCCCTCCCCCCACAAGTTAGTTTTTTTTCAACACAGTGTCTAGTGAGTATTGCTGCTGAATTAGTTCATCCTTTGTCCCACCATTTCTTTCTTTTTTCTTTTTCTTTTTATTTATTTATTTATTTATTTTTTGTCGGTTGTGGGGCCTGAACTCTGGGCCTGGGCACTGTCCCTCTCCCTCAGCTCTTCAGCTCAAGGCTAGAGCTCTACCACTTGAGCCACAGCGCCACTTCCTGCTTTTTCTGCTTATGTGGTGCTGAGGAATTGAACCCAGAGCCTCATGCATGCAAGGCAAGCACTTTACCACTGAGCCACCTTCCCAGCCCTGTCCCCACCATTTCTTTCTTTTTTTTTTTTTTTTTGGTCGGTCGTGGGGCTTGAACTCTGGGCCTGGGCACTGTCCCTCAGCTCTTCAGCTCAAGGTGAGCACTCTACCACTTGAGTTACAGCGCCACTTCCGGTTTTCTGGTGGTTTCTTGGAGATAGGAGTCTCACAGTCTCTCCTGCCTGGGCTGGCTCTGAACCGCGATCCTCAGATCTCAGCCTCCTGAGTAGCTAGGATTACAGGCATGAGCCACCAGCGCCCGGCTCCCACCATTTCTGTGCTACCCTTTATCCTCCCCAAACAGATAAACATACATGCAAAAAGGTACAGAAATCAAAATTAGCAACAAAGGAGAAAAAAACAAAAGGCAAAATAATTTTAAAAACTCATTTTCCCTTCTTGGAGTTCATTTCAATAAACATCATTTTTTTTTTCCTGGGTCTCCTCGTGGGGCCTGAACTCTGGGCTTGGGCATTGAACCTCAGCACTTCAGCTCAAGGCTAGCCCTCTACCACTTGAGCCACATTACCACTTCTGGCTTTTTTCTTTTTTTGCTTATGTGGTGCTGAGGAATCGAGTGCAAGGCAAGCACTCTACCACTGAGCCACCTTCCTAGCCCCAATAAACATCATTTTATATGAACATATGCACTTATCTATTGAGCCTTTGTGATCCTCTCCTAAGAATATCCTCCTTTAGTCTCACTGAATATTTGGTCCTGTTTAATTTATCATGTCCAAGTGTGATTTTGCTTTTTACCATACATTGTTTTTACTTGTAGATTTATAGGCTCATTCTAATTACTACAAGTAAGGAAACCATGCAACCTGTGTTTTGGGGTTGTCTGGCTTACTTTGCTTAATATAATTTTTTCCAAGTCTTTCCATTTCCTTATGAATGGAACAATGCCATTCTTTCTGATGGAAGCACAGAATTACATATATATTACATATACATAACATGTTTCCTTGATCCATTCATCCACTGAAGGACATCTGGGTCAATTCCATATGTTGGCCATGGTAAACAATGCAGCAATGAACATGGTTGTGCTGGTAGTGACCTTGATTGTGTCTATTGAGTATTCCAGGAGTCGAATTGCTGGGTCATTGGAAAGCTCTATGTTTAGTCTTTGAGGAACCCCCATACTGCTTTCCAGAGTTGTTGAACAAGTTTACATTTCTACTAACAGTGTAGTAGCATTCCCTTTTGGCTACACCTCAGCTGGTACCTATTATTATTAGTTTTATTGAAACTGGCTATTCTAACTGGGGTGAGAAGGTATCTCAATGTTGTTTTGATTTGTATTTCTTTTTTTTGGGGGGGGAGAGAGGGTCCGGTCATGGGGCCTGAACTCTGGGCCTGGGCTCTTCAGCTCAAGGCTAGTGCTCTACCAATTGAGCCACAGTGCCACTTCTGACTTTTTTCTTTTTGCTTATGTGGTGCTGAGGAATCAAATCCAGGGCCTCAGGCATGCAAGGCAAGCGCTCTACCACTGAGCCACCTTCCCAGCCCCTGATTTGTATTTCTTTTATGGCTAGAAATGTTGAACATTTCTTCCTGTGTCTATTGGCCATTCTTCTTCTGAGAAGTTTCTCTTCAAGTCTTTAGCCAATTTATTAATTGGGTTGTTGTTTCTTTCAGGGTTTGTTTTTGGAAGGTTTAATTTTTTGAGCTCTAAGCATATTTTTGATATGAGGCCCTTGTGTGGTGCACAGTAAAAATCTTCTCCCATCCTGTGGGCTTTCTATTTATCTTGCTAGCAATGTTGTTTGCTACGCAGAAACTCTTCAGTTTGATGCAATCCCATTTATCCAGTCTTTCTTTGATTTGTTGTGATTTTGGATTTTTACTTAGGAAGTTCCCACCCATGCCTAGGAGTCCTAGTGTTTCCCCTATCCCTTCCTATAATACTAAATCTCAGTTTTATTTTAAGAGCGATGCCATCACTTCTCAAGCTTTTGGCTAAAATCAAGTATTAAAGGAGATGCTAACTGAATAAAAAAGAAAAAGTCTTGATATTTTCCCTACAATCTATTGATCAAAGAGATGTTTTAACCACTTTTATGAGATGGTATCTACCTCCCCATTAAAAGAAGTACAGAGAGAGAAAGTGAGAGAGGGAAAGAGAAAGAGAGAGAGAGAGAGAGAATCCATTCCAGCCCAAGAGTAATGCTTGATAAATATTTGTTCAATGGTGCTTAATAAATATTTCTCAGGTTATAAGTACAGGAAAACAGGAGCTAGACACAGAATAAACTCTTTTGAGGTTATGAAACTCAAGTGGGGTGGTTGTCCACCTCTAACCCTCCTCTTCCCTGTCAGGATTTATTTTGAACTCTGAACATCTTTGCACAAGGTAGAGGAATTCAATGGTAGTTATCTCCCTCATCTTGCTGCTCCAGCAGAGCTCAAAGACCATGGGCAGCCTCCCAAGAACAGCTTCTTACAGAACTTGTTTTCTAAGTGGTAGCCAAGCGGACTTGGTTCTTTGGGATCCTGACAAAAGAACAAGAGATCTTGCTGATAACCTTCCTACTTGCCTGCCTTCATGACTCTTGAGTAAAAAAGTAGAGGAATTAACCTTCTATGTGTAGAAAATGTATGCTTAATGCCAAAAGGTATGCTTAATGCCTGGCATTCAATAAGCACTTCAACATAGTCATTATCATCTATGATAGAAATAGAAGGTCAGGGGCTGGGAAGGTGGCTCAGTGGTAGAGCGCTTGCCTTGCATGCCTGAGGCCCTGGGTTCGATTCCTCAGCACCGCATAAGCAAAAAGAAAAAAACTCGAAGTGGCGCTGTGGCTCAAGTGGTAGAGTGCTAGCCTTGAGCTGAAGAGCTGAGGGACAGCGCCCTGGCCCAGAGTTTAGGCCCCACGACTGGACCCCCCCCAAAAAAAAGAAAGAAAGGAAGGAAGGAAGGAAGAAAGAAGAAAGAAAGAACTAGAAGGTGGATGGATTCTTTTTTGTTAGTTTTTTTTTTTTCTTGTCGGTCATGGAGCTTGAACTCTGGGACTGGGTGCTGTCCCTGAGCTCTTCAGCCCAAGGCTGGTGCTCTACCATTTGAACCACAGTGCCACTTCTGGTTTTCTGGTGGTTAATTGGAGATAAAAGTCTTGCAGACCTTCCTGCCTGGGCTGTAGCTAGGATTACAGGCATGAGCCACCTGGCCTTTTTTGTTAATGGACCTAATGTGTTGAGGGAGAGTTGTGAAGCAGAAAAATAACAAAAGCTACCCAATACCTGCTATAAATCGTTTTTGGAAAAATTTTCTGGAGTTTGAACTCAGGACCTTGCACCTCCCAAGGAGGTACTCTACCACTTAAGTATACCCCTACCAATTTTTGCTCTTATTTTTTGCATAGGGACTTATTTTTTATCCTCAAGACTGTCCTGGACCATGATCCTCCTATTTATGCTACCTACATAGCTAGAATGACAGGTGTGCACCAACATGTCTAGCTTTTTCTTAACTAAATGGAGTCTCATGTACTTTTTTTATGAGGGGGCAAAGGTGGTCAGGGTTGGCCTTGAATCACAATCCTCCAACTCATCCTCCAGGTTACAGTTATTAGCTAGGATGACAGTTATTACTCACCATGTCTGGCTCAAATACAATTTTTATTCACATCTATATACTTAGATAAACATAGAATGCCTCTGGAAATGTAGTTAACAGCAATAGTGGTTATCTCCAGGAAAGGGACTCAAACTGAAGTAGCTGGAATGGGTAAAAACAACTGGCGAAAGATTTGTAAGGTTTGGGGCTGGGAAGGTGGCTCAGTGGTAGAGCGCTTGCCTTGCATGCCTGAGGCCCTGGGTTCGATTCCTCAGCACCACATAAGCAAAAAAAAAAAAGCCAGAAGTGGCACTGTGGCTCAAGTGGTAGAGTGCTAGCCTTGAGCTGAAGAGCTGAGGGACAGCGCCCAGGCCTAGAGTTCAGGCCCCACGACTGGACCCCCCCCCAAAAAAACAAAGATTTGTAAAGTTTTTAATTTTTTTGCCATGTGGTTATATCAATATCTATTAAAAACTATATTAACAGAGCTTATGCCATCTGAGCTGGCCTCAAACTTGATTTTCTTACCTCAGCCTCTGAAATTTTAATGTGTGCCACCACACCCACCCAGCTTAATAATTCATTTTTAAAATTAATGCTACTAGCTTAAAATCTCTTCAAAGTTATACTGCCTTTGGACAAAGTGGAAAATGGATAATGCCTGCTGTCACCCTTTGTTGACTGACAACCATTGCAATAGAGAAGATTAATTCTGAGAAAAACATAATATGTGCATGTCGGAAAAACATGGTCAAACTCCTTGGTACAGTGATACACACTAAATAAAAAAGAATAACAATAAAGTAAAACAGGGTCTGTTGGGAAGGGGCTAGAATAATAGCAGGGAGATGGTGGGCTATGGAGAAAGTGACTGAGGGTGTTATATGGTCCAAGGAGGAAAAGAGGTAGGAGGTAGCTAGCCATAGAGGGAGTGAGTTTGATCTAGATAGCTTGTATGCATATATGGAAAAGTCACAATGAAAACCTCCTTATACAACTAGTGTAAGGTAATAAAATACCATAAAAATCAGTATTGAGAAAAAACATTTTAACTGTTTTTTGTTGTTGTTGTTGTTTTTTAAGTACGACTGTAAGTGTGCTCAAGTGTCGTAGAGCAGTAAAGGAGTAAGCATGAGACCCTGAGTACAACCCACAGTACTATAAAAAAAAAAAGAACATTAAAAATATTTTGGGATGGAGCTGGGAAGGTGGCTCAGTGGTAGAGTGCTTGTCTTGCATGAATGAGACTCTGGGTTCGATTCCTCAGCACCACATAAGCAGAAAAAGCCAGAAGTGGCGCTGTGGCTCAAGTGGTAAATGCTAGCCTTGAGCTGAAGAGCTGAGGGGCACTGCCCAGGCCCAGAATTCAGACCCCCACCACAGACAAAAAATTTTTTTTTTAAATTTGGGAAATACTATAAAACATAGAGAATAACAAGCACTAATTCTACCACCAACAGATAGCTACTGTTAACATTTTCATTTCATTTCGTTTCTAAGATCTATACATTTGCATATACAAAGTGTTCATGCTGAATTTTGAGGTCTTCAAAACACATTTCCATTTTTCTTATATAAATAACAATTGGTTTGTCCTTTTTAAATACTGCAAAGAATATTCTCAGTATGTTACTGTATTACTAGACATTGCAATGCATGTTTTCATATAAGGTAGAAATCATTTGGAAATTTCCGTAATTTCAGGGTTAGCATTGACTTCTTCTATAAATGCCATAGTTAAGTTCACATGGATGTCTGTCACTCAGTTCACACTTCAGGCTGAAATGAGTTCTTCCTCTCTCACTAATATCGAGTCCCTGGCTTTGGGCAAATATTTGAGTATTGAATGGAAAGCTTAGGGGGCTCCTCTGGTGGCTTTCTTAGGTAAAGGTACATGCTCCTGGCCAAGAGAGCACTAGATCAAGGTCGGGGCCCTGCACTGGGCCAACAGGGAACAGTGCATAGATCAGCGAGCAAATGCCAATTTCTTTTTTTTCCTCTGTTATCTTCTTGGGCGGTGTTCCCACCCACTTGGGAAAACAATCTCCACATATCCTCAGCGGGTAGCTTCCTAATGATCACCGGGCTGGAATCACAGGCTGGTAGGCGGGTCCATGCCCGAGGCTCGTGTTGGACCAAGCCTGGGCTGGAAACCCACCCCCCAAACGAGCCAGGCAGTATAAAGGGGCGAGGCAGGCTGGGGCTGCTGTAGCACCAGCTTTACCAGAGGAAAGGCTCGCCTGCTGGGTCCACGGCTGCTGAGTGCCTGTCCCACATCACGAAGATGGCACCCGTTGGGAAAAAATCCAAGAAGGTGAGTGTTCTGGGAGCGCGAGGGTGCTCTGGGTCCCACTTGCCAGCCGGGTGCTAACCTCCTCAGGGAGTGCGGAAAGGCCCCCCGCAGCCTGGCTGCAGACCAAGCGACCTCCTCCCCGCCGGTCTCAACCCAGAGCGTCCTTCTGGGGGCGCCACAGACTTCAAAGCCCTCACTCCTCACCCCACGTGCAGGCAGGGCGTGCCCCTGGAGTTCCTCTCCCGCCTCTCCATCCCCAGCTGCGCTCTGGACCAGAGTAAGCCCTGTGATCCTAGCCGCCTGTGCCCAAAGGCATCTCGAAGGGGCCTCCAAGCTCTAAGATTCCTCCCAAGTCCAGTGTCCCAAGACCAGATTACTCCTCAGAAATGCTACTCTAGACCCCCAGGCCCGATTTCCTGCCCTTGAAAGTGGCGCGGGTTGGTAGCCTGCAGGATGTAGGGGCTGGGCTCCAGGAGCGCGAGGACCCAGATAAGACCGTTTCCCATCTGTGCCAAGAAGCAAGCGCGGCTGGTTCTCACTGTGCCCCAGCGGCTGCCGCACCAAGGCCAGACGTTGGTGGGGTAATGGTAGGTTTCATCCACGATTTGTTTCAACAATCACAGAGAGAGAGAAAAAATCACCACACCAGCTTCAAAAGCAGTTTGAGAAGAACTGGGCAGAATGATTGAAGCTGTTGAGGAAAAGCTGCTGGTGAAAAATTGTTAAACCCCAAACCCAGCAGTTCTAGCTCCGGGCTAACAAGCCCATCACTTTACTTTTCCCAGTCCTTTCCGGGAGGGGCTGACCAGCATCTCCTATACCTGGTGGGAAGGGAGAGAAGGATGGAGGGGGGACAAAATGTACTTGGACCCTTTGCTACCACCACGACCAGCCACACCCCTGGCACTAGGAGATAAGTGAGAGGCAGCAATGGTCCAGGCCAGCTGTTAACCCTTGATTTGTGAGGCACAGGAGGGCAGCCGAGCCCTGATGGGTTGCCCACTTTTTAAAGGAACCACCAACAAATCAAAAGGTCCTCTGCACAGGAAAAAAAGGTGAATTCGATTAAATATTTCCAAGGCCATACCCTGATGATGAAATGACAAATTACAGGCTGTTATCAGTTGAAATAGATTGAGAAGTACTTCCAGCCCCCACACATTTACTAAGTGAATAGCCCATGTGGACTAGAATCCCTACAGAGATTCAATTAATTGTTTTTCTTGGTCTGGCCCTGTTCATATAGCCATGGATTCTAATCCTTTCCCTCAAGATGCAAATTCAAATTTTTCACCATGATTAAAGAATGGTCTCTAAAGAATCATCTAAGCAACAGGGGTCTCCAATAGAATAGTGTTACCCTCATTCCCCCATCAGTGATAAAATGTGGACAGTAATTTGTTTGCATATATGAGTATCAAATATGTTGCAGAGCTAATACAAATTCATTATAAACAACTAGTAACACAAAGAACCATGCTCATCACATTTGCCATATGTTCTGATACACACATATGGACTGATACACACACACACATACACACACACACACACACACACACACCACACATGTAATACTTGTTCACAAAATAGTATCCATTTCATAGCACATTCCAGTATGTTCATTGAGTCTTCCCTCCTACCCTGCCACCAAACAGCACAAAAGCTGGTATAAAGTCATAGCTCACTGATGCGTTTTATGTTTAGGATATAACTGCACTAGTAGAAATGTTTGTGTAGATAGATAGATAATTTTTCTTGCTAATTAGGTCACAGTGATCAAAGCTGCTGTTTTAAGACAAGCATTTAGACACATTGTAATCATGCCAAATGTTTGGGTTTCAAAAATCACATGTGGACAATTCTGTATTTTTGTACTTGTTTGATAACCTATGGTCAACCATAGGTTTTAATTAAAGGTAATGTTTTAATTATAAAGGTATTCAAGGGCTGGGAAGGTGGCTCAGTGGTAGAGCACTTGCCTTGCATGCCTAAGGCCCGTTCAATTCCTCAGCACCACATAAGCAAAAAGCAAAAAGCCAGAAGTGGTGCTGTGGCTCAAGTGGTAGAGCACTAGCCTTGAGCTGAAGAGCTGAGGGACAGCGCCCAGGCCAAGAGTTCAGGCCCCACGACTGGACCCAAAAAAATAAAAATAAAAAGGTTTTCAAAAGTAAATAGAATTATCCCCCACTAAGCTTCCTGTTCTAAGGTAAAAATGCCCCTGGTTTCCTCTCTCTGAGCATTTGCTGTTCAAAGGGCATGAAATGGAACTGTGAAGGGGAAGACGATTGCAATGAGATTCTAAGAAAATGAAGAGGAATTGGGTACACAATCTTATGAATGCCTCACACATTTATATAGGCCTTGTTATATCTACTTTTAAAATTTTTTGTCCACTTGTAGTAGCAATAAATGAGACAGAGTGAATACATTCCCAACTCGTCTTTAGAGTTTACAGTTTTCTCAGGGTTATCTCACTCTCCCCCTCAATTCAATTTACCATCAAATCTAGGATAGCATTTAAGGACAAAAGAGTCTGGAAGACTTTGTATAAATTACTCAGGGACTCTGGGCTTTAATTTCTCATTTATAAAACCAGAAACAGCAACCTAAATTGAAGGTAGGGTACCTTTTATTTAAAGTCTGAGCCTCCAAAACTGCAAAAATATTCAGTTATGCTAGTAAATTACTTTCTAGTCTATAAAGCCCTTTAAAAATATCAATTCAAAATTCATTTCTTAAACATTAAAGTCGGGGTGATTCTTGCAGTTTTGTAAATGGACTAGGTGTGGAGAATGGGCTAGAAACCATTTCATAAATGTTTTACTCATCTTTTTCCCTGTTCTTGGTGTAGTGCAGGACATAAATCATCTCAGTCTCCAGGATGGATAGCAAAGCTGCTACTGTGAAAAATGATCTTTAATGCCAGAGAGAAAAGTCCTTTAAATGGTTTAGTCACCTATGTTAGAATCTTCTTCCTTCTGTTTGTGCCAAGTGTCTTGTGACCTTTCCATCTTTGAAATGTGTAGAGTATTACCGCTTTAATCCTCTAGTTTATTGATTGAACAGGACTACTAGCAGTTGCCATTTAACAACATGCACATCAGGGCTGTGGATTGGCATGGTTCACTTGTAGAGCACTTGCCTAGCATGCATAAGGCCCTGGTTTTATCCCTAACACATAAAAAGAGAGGAGGAGAGAGAGAGAAAGAGAGCTCCTCATTAGAGTGACAACAGTTGACAACAACCTTATATGTAAACATTTAAAAGAATGTACATTTGGAGGTGTGGAGGAGGTATGCTGAGGATCAAACCAGGGGCCTGGGCAAGCTAGGCAAATGATCTACCACTGAGTTACACCCCCCTCCCCCGCCTGAATATACATGCATGTGTTCTGAAAGACACCACCCCACACAGCACATACACATGAATACACACATTTCCACTCTATGAGTATTCTGCCATAAATTTGTGTATAAAATATTTGATGTATTTTTTCCTGAGAATTTTAAAGA
Organism: Dipodomys ordii; assembly: GCF_000151885.1. Classification (NCBI taxonomy): domain Eukaryota; kingdom Metazoa; phylum Chordata; class Mammalia; order Rodentia; family Heteromyidae; genus Dipodomys; species Dipodomys ordii. The sequence goes on along the minus strand of NW_012267244.1, from coordinate 10,410,182 downwards.
AACTATACTTCTCAAGGATGTTTGGCAAAAGCATTCAAATACAAAATTGCTTTAAAAATAAACTCCTTTCTCACCCTCATCTGTAATTTTAGGGCATCCTAGAACGCTTAAATGCAGGAGAAGTTGTGATTGGAGATGGAGGGTTTGTCTTTGCACTGGAGAAGAGGGGCTATGTAAAGGCTGGACCCTGGACACCAGAAGCTGCTGTGGAGCACCCTGAGGCAGGTTGGTACATAGCTTTATTCTAAATTCTCAGAGTGGACCTTCAATTGACCCAAGTTCATGGGCAAAACCAAAACAGATACATAAATGCAATACTTTGCAGAAACTTGTTCTTGATTGCTGGGCCCTGCTAGGTTAAGTCCAGATACATTTACACATTTTCTAGCACCCTGGCTCTCCCTGCTGTTGATAGCTACAGACCTCCGATCCCTGCCTCTCACTCTATATGAGTTTAGAGCTAGCTGACTATCCACCTCACCAGTCTACCCAACTTTAATATCCATATAGATGATGCAGCAATTTTCCTGGTAGTCCGTCAACTTCCTCCCCACCCCCAACTAGCCACATACTCCTAGGCTTTACCATCACCTAGAGCTGCCCACCTCTGAAATCTCAATTCCAAGCACCCCACTCCCTCACCATCACCACCTTATCTTTGTCTTTGCTAGGCCAGTATTATGCTCCATTCTCCCTTTATATGTATATAAAAAAGCTTGTTTTTATTACTTGGTCAGGTGTGTCCAGCTTACTTTGGACTTATGTGTGTTTAATATTTGCTTTTTCTTCTGCAAGTTGCATGCTTTTCAAGAATTAATAGAAACTCCATGACGCCAAATCTTTCAGTTTAATCCTTTCAGCCAGGGACTGAAGTCTTCTATGATATTTGGCTCTGCCAACACCCAGCTCAATCTGGGCTCTGTTGGAAACATTTTACATAATTGGTGCCTGAAGCCTGACTTTTTAGTGCCAGAGACAGCAATAAAGAAAAAGATATGCTGCAGGTCCACAATCCTTTATCCAAATTATTTTGGGATCAAACATGGTTTAGAATCTAGAAGTTTGGGATTTTAGAAAATTAGTACAGTATATATACTGCATATTACAAAACATTCCTATTGGCCTAAAGCACATGCATGCATGAACACGCGAACACACATACACACACATACACACACACACCAAGAAATCAAACACATATATACTTTTTGTATCAGCACATGTGACTACCATATCAATGGGCATGCACTTATAAACACCTTTGTGTTAGTACAGGCACAGTTTGCTCCCAAATGTCTTAGATGTTATTCTACTCAAGAAATGCTGCATTGGGCTGGGAAGGTGGCCCAGTGGTAAAGCGCTTGCCTTGCATGCATGAGGCCCTGGGTTTGATTTCTCAGCACCACATAAGCACCAAAAAAAAGCCGGAAGTGGCACTGTGGCTCAAGTGGTAGAGCGCTAGCCTTGAGCTGAAGAGCTGAGGGACAGC
>NW_012267244.1:10366327-10407568 GCF_000151885.1 Dipodomys ordii | reverse complement strand
TTTCTTTTTGCTTATGTGGTGCTGAGGAATCAAACCCAGGGCCTCATGCATGCAAGGCAAGCGCTCTACCACTGAGCCACCTTCCCAGCCCAACACAGTCAGTTATTCTTGAATGGTTCGCAGAGTTTTCTGAAGACAGGACAGTAGGCTCTTCTTCCTTGAGTGCCATACACACAGAAAGCCAGTGCATGATGAATGAGTTAACAATAGACACAATAGATACTAAATATCTATAAGAGTAAATGCAGGACCATGAGCCTCTAGCTTCAGCTACTTATCCACCAAGTCATGGCAGGTTCACAGGAGGTGCAGACTTCTCTCTTGCTAACCCCTAAGATGTCCAAAATGCCACACAACAAAAAGTATGTCTTTTTATATGAATCTTTTGAAAATACCATGTATTAATACATGGACAGAAATGACAGCTTTTCCTCCATGCAATCTCCCAGTTCGCCAGCTTCACCGAGAGTTTCTCAGAGCCGGGTCAAATGTCATGCAGACCTTCACCTTCTACGCCAGTGAAGACAAGCTGGAAAACAGAGGAAACTATGTTGCAGAGAAGATATCAGTGAGTGGTGCCTACCCTGACCGCACACACATTCTTTCCACCACCCAAATCCTCACAGGGAGATACAACAGCTTCTCCTGAGTTTTGTGTCTACTACTACAAAAATGAAGGGTAGTGAATAACACTCATGTTTTATCTAGAATTTCTCAAATGAACAGAAAAGCATTTAATGAAGCAGATTAGAGAGAGCTACTTAATGATTAATCATCCTGCTAGTCTCTTGATTAAGTTGCTAAGTGGACATCTCTACAAATCTGCACTTTTTAATGTGCACAGTGTTGGGAAAGATCACAGGCTCAAGCAGTCCAGAAACTAATGGAATAGTGCCTGAATCAGCTACAATCATAACTTGTGTTGTTGAGCAAACCATTTTTCCCAGCATAGTTTCATCTCTACAATAAACAGGGAGATCTAAAATTCCATGAGTCTAATTAGTGTTGTTTGAGGATAAAACTTCTTTGTTGTTACTTTTTGTTTTTGTTTTGCCCCACAACTGAGTTAAAAAAAAAGCATGTATTAATTATACAACAGGGTTTCATTGTGATATTTTCATACATTTTACCCTCTTAAGCCTTTGCTGTAATTCCATACCCTCATGGGGGTTTAACCAATGATAGTTTTCAATTTCAAGTGCAAATACAGATGTATTGTCACCCATTCTAGGGGCAGAAAGTCAACGAAGCTGCTTGTGACATTGCCCGGCAAGTGGCTGATGAGGGAGATGCTTTGGTGGCAGGAGGTGTGAGTCAGACACCTTCGTATCTTAGCTGTAAGAGTGAAACTGAAGTTAAGAAAATATTTGCCCAGCAATTAGAGGTGTTCATGAAGAAGAACGTGGACTTCCTCATTGCAGAGGTAAGCACTAGTGATCCAAGATCAGATAAATAAAGTGCACTTTGCCAGCCTATTGATCTCACGCTGTCCATGTGGAGTCCAGAGCCAATAAAGACTAGTATTTAGTTTTTGGAATCTTTATTTTTTTCAGTCAGTGCTTGAACTCAGGACCTGAGCTCTTTTGCTCAAGGTTAGCACTCTACCAATTTGAGCCACAGCTCCACTTCCATTTTTCGGCTCATTAGAGGACTTTCCTGCCAAAGATGGCTTTGAACTATGATCCTCAAGTCATCCTGAGTAGCACCAGTGCCCAGCAGAATCTTTTTACAGTATAATTTTCTGCTAACTTTGATTCAGTGAATGTTATAGTGGGGGGTTGTTGTTGTTGTTGTTTTTATTTTTAAGAGAGAGTCTCATTAAGTAGCCCAAGCAGTTTCAAACTTGCAATCTTCCTGCTTCAGCCTCTCAGGTGCTAGGATTATGGAAGTATGCTAACCCACCTGGTTTCTAATATATAGTTTTTCTTTTCAAATCTTATGACCGTAATTCACACTAAGTAATTACAATTCCATTTTATTCTGTTAAAACAAAGAACTTAGGGGCTGGGAAGGTGGCTCAGTGGTAGAGCGCTTGCCTTGCATGCCTGAGGCCCTCGGTTCGATTCCTCAGCACCACATAAGGAAAAAGCCAGAAGTGGCGCTGTGGCTCAAGTGGTAGAGTGCTAGCCTTGAGCTGAAGAGCTGAGGGACAGCACCCAGGCCCAGAGTTCAGGCCCCATGACCAGACACAAAAAATAATAATAATAATAATAAAAAGAACTTAGTAAACAATAGTTAACAATAAAGTAGATGTTCACATTGTTTTGTGGCTAACAGTATCACAACCTTAACTGATTTCAGTATTTTGAACACGTGGAAGAAGCTGTGTGGGCAGTGGAGGCCTTGAAAGTATCTGGCAAACCAGTGGCTGCTACCATGTGCATTGGCCCAGAAGGAGACCTGCATGGTGTGACCCCTGGCGAGTGTGCAGTGCGTTTGGTGAAAGCAGGTAAGTTGTTTGCAATTAATGAGTCTCTTAAAATAGCATCCAGGGGCTGGGAAGGTGGCTCAGTGGTAGAGCGCTTGCCTTGCATTCATGAGGCCTTGGGTTCAATTCCTCAGCACCACATAAGCAAAAAGAAAAAAGCCGGAAGTGGCGCTGTGGCTCAAGTGGTAGAGCGCTAGCCTTGAGCTAAAGAGCTAAGGGACAGCGCCCAGGCCAGAGTTCAGGCCCCACAACCAGACCCAGAAAAAAAAAACAAAAACAAACAAGCAATAAAATAGCATCCAAAAACACACATCCCTGCCAGAATCCACATGTACTCCAAAGGAGATATATGGCAACTATGAATTGATTTGATTTTTAAGAAAAATTACACACATATACACATACATACACACACACACACACACACACACACACACACATATACACACACACACACCTTTTGGAGGGAGGCTACTAGACCTTGCTAGAAACCTTAGCACATAGAAATGAGAAAAGTACTTTGATACATCAAGAGAAACATTAGGATCAAGTATGTTTTATTTTAAACTTGTGTCAAGTACAGGCTCTTAAACATTAATAACTTGAAAAGTACTTACCATCTATGCCCAAATTTTTCCAGTTTCATAAGTTATAAGCATGTTTTCTCTTTATAATTGGTGTAATGAATCAAAAAACAAAACTTCTTTGATATGAAATACTGACCACCTAATATATGTTTTTATACAATTTCCTAGCAATGGGTGTTTTTTCAGTTATAGGAACTGTTTTCAAACCTGCCTTATTTTAAAGTCAAGAGTGATTCCTCTCTCCTGGGAGGAACCCAGATCACTATGAAATGGAGAAAATTTGAATGGTGATTTGTTCAATATCTGATTCTTCACTCAATAGTTGCTTTTTTCATAAAAATCCTTTCATGCTTGTCATCAACAATAACAGATATTAATATTTAGGAATGAAATTGTATAATTCTCATTAGGACTGGGAAATATAAAATAGGGCCGATGAGGAGCAAGTTAATTGTTTTCAAAAACCTGCCAGGAGGCCTTCACAGGGCTTGGGGAATGGGCCGGGATGCTGACCTGCACCTACCTTGTCCTTCCTTCCGTCATCGTTCTGCTCAGATGCACTTCATGTTTTATACCACCACCCACCCTTATGTCCTTCATGGCCTTTCTCATCTTGTCTGTTTAATGTCTGGCCCCCTTACTAGGTTATTAAATCCACAAAGGCAGAGACCATGTCTGTTTGGTCCAGCACTGAGTGCCCTGTGTCTAATGAATAAGACAGTTATGCTTAAATATTTATCTAATAAATCTCATCCATCTTTCGATATTCAGTTTAAATTTTATACTTGTTTCTTTCTTGTCTTTCTCTCTCTCTCTCTCTCTCTCTCTCTCTCTCTCTTTTGTTGGTCATGGGGCCTGAACTCTGGGCCTGGGCACTGTCCCTGAGCTCTTCAGCTCAAGGCTGGAGCTCTACCACTTGAGCCACAGAACCACTTTTGGCTTTTTTTGCTTATGTGGTGCTGAGGAATTGACCCCAGGGCCTCACACATTCAAGGCAAGCACTCTTCCACTGAGCCACCTTCTCAGCCCTAAATTCTATACTTGTTGACGCTTCTATGGTCATCTCTACCCCAAGTAATCACAGCCCCTCTCAGTAATGACAACACATTTTACTTAATCTCTTCTGTTGACATCATATTAATAACATTAATTAGCTATGCCAAGGCTCTAAATTCAGGCCCCACACTACCAGAACCAACAAAAAACAAAACACAAAGGGCAAGTTATGGCAATCTTTACCTCCCATTTCCTGCATGGAGAGCAGGAAATGTTTCTCTGTTTTTCTATTTCTCCCTACTATAACCTGGTTATACTAAAATAAATCCTTGCTAAAACTTTAAAAATCAGGTGCCAGTGACTCACTCCTATAATTCCCTACTCAAGGGGCTGAGATCAGAAAATTGTGGTTCAAATCCAGCCCAGACAGGGAAGTCCATGAGACTCTTATCTCCAATTAAACACCAAAGTCCAGAAATGGAGCTATAGATCAAGTGGTAAAGCACTATTCTTACCAGATTAGTGACTACCAGAAAGCAAGGACAAAGGAGGAAACCGGGAGTTTTTGCTTAAGGAGTATAGATTTTTCTCTTTGAGGCAATGAAAGGCTTTGAAAGTTGTGACGATGGCTACAAAGTGTTGTGTATATGGTTAACATCATTGAGCTGTATATTTAAAATGATTTAAATGGCCAATTTTATGATTATATACTTTATCAAAAACATAAAAGCCCCAAAATAGTAAAGACTCTACTTGGGAATTCTTTACATTGCAAGAGGATGGAATAATGTATGTTGTCTCTTAGATCCTCTAGAGGAGAAAATTTCCAAAATCATGTCTAGTAATTGCTGATAAATTATCCTTGGTCCAGATACAAGTAAAAATACGAAGGAAGTTTTCGAAAAACCTTCTATGCTGGGTGCCAGTGGCTACTCAGGAGGCTGAGATCTGAGGATCATGGTTCAAAGCAGGCCTGAACAGGAAAGTCTGTGAGACTCTTATTTCCAGTTAACCACCAGAAACTGGAAGTGGTGCTGTGGTTCAAGTGGTAGAGCACTAGCTTTGAGCTGAAAAACTCAGGGACAGTGCCCACGCCCAGAGTTCAAGCCCCACAACTGACAAAAGAAAAAAAAATCCTTTAAAACATAGTTTATTCTCATTTAATCAAATTTAACAGGAACCAAACATGGAGGCTCTTAACTATTCAGAAGGCTGAGATCTGATGACCAAGATCAAAGCCAGCCTGGGCAGAAAAATCCACAAGCCTCTTATCTCCAATGAACCATAATAAGCTGGAAGCTGAAGTGTGGCTCAAGAGGTAGAGCACAAACCTTGAGCAAAAAAGCTAAGGGACAGTGCCTAGGCCCTGAGTTCAAGTCCCAGTTCCAGCATGCGTGCACATGTGTGCATGTAGAAGAAAGCTGTAGGAAGATAACTCCATGTAGTTGTAAGTCTTGGGAGCAGGAAGAGGAACAGTAATCGAGAAACTTGTCCAAATGATTGATAGGATGTCACACATATTGGTTAGCTCAAGTCAAAAGATTTTTGAGGTGGCTTTTTTTTCCCAAATCACTGGTCCTAGACACAAAATTCTTCCTAGACAACAGATTTCTGAAAAACTTCCACCTAAATTACTTTCTGCTATTATGACCAAGAAGCCTAATGAAATTACTAGACAGGCATGTTGAGAAGAAACATTTATTTATGCCTCTAATGAGCAGCACTATGGTAAACACAGGTACCATCTAGCAGCGTGGGATGTTGAAAAATTACTGTGCTTGCAATCTAATGTCAAACACTGAAAAACTGCTAAAATTTGAAACAAAGAAAACCTCACCTCTAATAATGATTTTTTTGGATAAAAAGATGGACAACCAAATGTGCTTAAGTGACACTTCAATTATACTAGAGTCTCCCGAGCACTTTTCTCAGAAAGTACTTCCTGCCGGCTAGCCATCATTCTTGCTCACTGGTGAGACAGGTTTGTGGGAAGGGAGGACCAAATGGTATGTCTCAGATTCATCCCAATAAAAGCTTCTCTATGGAGAGAGGAGCATGGGACCTGCTGGTATGGGGTACATCCTTAAAGCTAACCTGTTCTCCACACTTGCAGGAGCCTCCATTGTTGGGGTGAACTGCCACTTCGACCCCACGATTAGTTTACAGACAGTGAAGCTCATGAAAGAGGGCTTGGAGGCGGCCCGGTTGAAAGCTTACCTGATGAGCCAGCCCTTGGCCTACCATACCCCTGATTGCGGCAAACAGGGATTTATTGATCTCCCAGAATTTCCCTTTGGTAAGATGAACATTTTTATAAGTTGTCTAAATACCTTTGTTTGATAAATTTCAAGTCAATCTATAACCAAGAGCTTTTGTCATAGCAAAGATGGTGACTGGACCAGGTATGGTGGAATACAACTGTAACCCAAGAGATCAGGAAGATAGCCTATGCAAAAAACAAGACTCCATCTCAACAAACAGTTGTGGTAGTATATACATAATCCTAGCCACACTGGTAGAAGGATCATAGTTCTATGCCAGACTCAGGCAGAAAAAAAGAAAGAAAGAGAGAGAAAGAGAAAGAGAGAGAGAGAAAAAAGAAAGAAAGAAGAAGAGAAAGAAAAGAAAGGGAGGAAGGAGGGAAGGAGGGAGGGAGGGAGGAAGTAAAGAAGGGAGAGAGGGAGGAAGGAAGGAAGGAAGGAGCTAGGAATGTAGCTTAGCAATAGAATGCTTGCCTAGCATTCATGAAGCCCTGAGTTCAATTCCCCAGTACCACATACACAGATAAAGCTGGAAGTGGCATTGTGGCTCAAGTGGTAGAGTGCTAGCCTTGAGAAAAAGAAGCTCAAGGACAGTGCCCAAACCTTGAGTTCAAACGCCAGGACTAGCCAAAAAAGAAGAAGAAGAAGAAAGAAAGAAAGAGAAGAAAGAGAGAGAGAGAGAGAGAAAGAAAGAAAGAAAGAGAGAGAGAGAGAGAAAGAAAGAAAGAGAGGAGGGAGGGAGGGAGGAAAGGAAGGGAGGAAGGAAGGAAGGAAGGAAGGAAGGAAGGAAGGAAGGAAGGAAGGAAGGAAGGGAGGGAGGGAGGAAGGAAGAAAGGAAGGAAAGAAGGGAGGGAGGAAGGAAAGAAGGGAGGGAGGGAAGGAAGGAGGGGAGGGAGGGAGGAAATTGATTGAAAGACCACATCTAAAAAATAACTAGATAGTAGCCAGGTGCCGGTGGCTTACACCTGTAGTCCTAGCTACTCAGGAGGATGAGATCTGAGGATCAAGGTTCAAAGCCAGATCAGGCAGGAAATCCATGAGACTCTTATCTCTGATTAACCACCGGGAAACCAGAAGTGGCGCTGTGGCTCAAGTGGTAGAGTGCTCACCTTGAGCTAAAGAGAGCAGGGACAGCACCCATGCCTGCTTATTAAGCTGAAGTTCTGAGTCAAAGTCCAGTACTTCCCCTCCAAAGAAAGAAAAGGGCTGCACAGTCTGATCTCTTTTCCTCTAGTTCTCCCAACAGCCCAAATTCTTTTGATATTAAAGAGTAGGAGAAGGATGAAAAACAAGACAAAACAACACAAGCCAACTCTCTCCCCAAAATTTAATAACCAAGCAAAACTGCTCTGAGATCGGTGATAAAAGTTGCCCTCCAGGCCCGGGATCAGTAGCAAGTTGGTTGTGGTTTTAATTCTGTTGGTACCATGTACAACTTCATTCAAGAAGTCCTTAAACTTCTCTAAATCTTCATTTTCTCATCAGAAATATAAAGTTAAAACTATGATCTTCAAAGATCATTTCCCTCCTTCAAACATGCCTCAGACACTCCAAAGCCTTTGGACTGGGCTGGGTTGCTGTACAACAGATGTTGATGAGACAAAGCAGATTGGGGTAAAGGAATCGTTGGCATCAGGGCCAAGGAAGGCAGGGAAAGGGGGTTCAGTCCACCTTGATTAACAAAGCCATCGAGAGTGCAGGGCAAGGCAGGGCCAGCCCTGCAGCCTACTGTAAAGTCCTTAGACTCTATCCTCTGTTCTCTGTGGGTGCCCAGAGACCTAAGATGAAGACTTACCAGAACCAGAGAGGAAGGTTGATAAGTCATTTGTTACTGTTTCTATGTAATATGTTACTGTAAAACTTAGCAGCTCTAAAATGCAAGTGTTAATTCCTTGCTGTTTCTGTGGGTCAGGAATTCAAGAACAGGTACCTTTCCTTCGGGATCTCTTAAATGCCTGCAGTCCAGATGTTGGCTGGTACTGCTGGCAGCAGAGGGCCTGATGGAAGCTACAGATCTTCTTTCTAGCTTGTTTAGGTGACTCGGGAGTTGCTGTCACTGTCTTGTTGTCTGTTGACTAGAGAATTCAGTTCTCAGTTCATGGGAATTTCCATGGTGATGCTTAAGTGTTCTTACAACATGGCGGCTGGCTTCCCCAAGGGTGAGTGCCCCAAGAAAAAGCAAGGCAGAAGCCATGTTTTCTATATTTGAGGCTCTAGAGTCATGGATCATCCCTCTTGTCATGTATTTCTGGTTTCACAGACCATCCTCGATGAGACTATCGGAGGAAAGGAATCATTGAGAACCAACCACACAATGTAAAATAAGATGTATAAACACAAAGTACTTAATGGTTTTTAAGAAGAATTCAAATATGATGCCATTTATTACAGGACTGGAACCCAGAGTTGCCACCAGATGGGATATTCAAAAATATGCCCGAGAGGCCTACAACCTGGGGGTCAGGTACATTGGTGGGTGCTGTGGATTTGAGCCCTACCACATCAGAGCAATTGCAGAGGAGCTGGCCCCAGAGCGTGGGTTTTTGCCACCAGCTTCAGAAAAACATGGTAGCTGGGGAAGTGGTTTGGACATGCACACCAAACCCTGGATTAGAGCAAGGTAAGTATTTCAGCTACACTTCCTGGCCCAAACTTATGCAGATGTCCAAGGGAGGCCACTGAAAAACAGGAAGGAACTATCTGGCTCTATGAAGATAAAGAGTTAGGCAACCTCTTTAAATTCTCCCACAGAGGTTTTTTTTTTTTTTTTAAATCCTATGGTTTATTTCTGGAGAAGGCTTTAGGAATATAAAATGTAAATCATTTAAGTGGTGATGAAATGTGACCACCACAGTGTACTCTAGTAAAGCAACATCCATGCTAACATTGACTTGTAGTGATTGTTTGAAGTATAATTTTATAATATTCTTTAAGAGTCTGTTTTGTGTCACATTTTCGGAGCTGAGAATGCAAAGGTAGATATGAAAGGCAAGGTCATTACCCTCAGAACTTACGTTCCAGTGGTAGAGATGAACAATAAAAAAAAAACACATTTCATATCTTGCCCTTTGCTAGCGACTAGGAATACTAAAGAAATGTGTAGTTTCTGACTTAGAGACTACTGACTACTGGGGAAAAGAAAACCAGTGGAACTGTTTTATTAGCAGTATAGATGTGAAAAAGAAGCTACATAAGAACCACTATCTGCCTAATATAAAAATAAAAGAGACTGGGAATGTGGCTTAGTGGTAGAGTGCTTGCCTAGCATGCATGAAGCCTCAGTACCACACGAACAGAAAAGGCCAAAAGTAGCTCTGTGGCTCAAGTGGTAGAGTACTAACCTTAAGCAAAAGAAGCTCAGAGACAGTGCCCAGGACCTGAGTTCAAGTCCCAGGACTGGCACAAAAAGGAAAAAAAAGAAATATAGAAGAAGAGGTTGGGGAGAGGCAGATTTGAAGGATTCCATCAGCTAGAAGATGAAAGTTATGGAGGGATCAGATTCATTTCATAAAGCAGACATTAATTGGATACAAACTACCTACCTGACACAGTTGCTTATATATAGTACAGCCCTACAGAACCTAGGGGTGGATACATCTTTGGATGCATACCAATGTGCCTTCTTTGAGACATTGAGAGTCCAAAGATGGCTGTATTCAAGGCAGTGGCTAACGTGTGAAGGTTGGGGGAGGAGTCTGATGCTGGGGGAGGAGCCTGATGCTGGGGGACACCATGACATTGTATGTTCTGTTCACTCAGGGCCCGGAAGGAGTACTGGCAGAACCTTCGGATCGCCTCTGGCAGGCCCTACAACCCTTCCATGTCAAAGCCAGATGCCTGGGGAGTGACCAAAGGGACAGCAGAGCTGATGCAACAAAAGGAAGCCACAACAGAGCAGCAGCTGAAAGAGCTCTTTGAGAAACAAAAATTCAAATCAGCACAGTAGCCAACACACAACTAGTTTTGGTCATATCCGCTGTGTTTAGGCCACAATAGTCAGAAATAAGGAAAAGATGATTAAAATGTAATTGTTTGTGTTGACACAAGCTGATGCACAGCTGACACACAGAATTGGTATGAGCAGAAGAAAACAGAATTACAAACAGTATTTGACAAATCTAAAAGTATGTGTTAGAAGTTTCCTTAGAAACCACAGCAGGAAAGCATACAGCAAGTCTTACAGAGTTTCCTAAGTGACCATCAAATGTAAGGCATGGCAGAAGTCACTGCAGGAAGGGAAACATGATTCAAACAGTAATCTTACTTCATGAAGTTACATGCAAGGAGGATGAGGCTCAAACTGTCATAAATGACACAGCAACCTGCTGGGAATAGATAAGGCACCATAGGAAATGGCTCCCAAGCTCTTTTGAACATGGCCCCTAGCAAGAAATGGCCCAGTGGAACATGTAACACATTGCCTCTGAAACAAAATGTGTGATTCATTCTGGTATTTTCTATTCCTTTCCATCCTATTTCATTAATAAAACATGCTGATTAAGACCCTTCAAATTGATTATTATGACACTAATAGCTAATTGGGTTTTTTTTTTATAGTGCTGGGACTGATGTTAGGGCCTTGTGCATGCTGGGTAAGCACCCTACCACTGTGCTATATCTCTAGAGCCCATTGATGGTTTTGACCTGCAATTTGCAAAATACTACTGTTGGACAATTCAGATATGGGATTTTCCAGGGTATAGTTATAAGAAAGTCATATGAGACTTGCCATAAATATCTATAGTTCAGAGTCCTGGGGGTGCCAGCTCTCCATTTCCTGACTTACTCCTACTGCTAAGCAGTGTAAAGAGGAAAGAGTAACCCTCGTGCTACTCAAAACTGGGCCGACCTAATCTCTAGCCATCAAATGCAGTGAGCCTGGCTTATACTATAGTTATAGTTTTGTGTGTGTGTGTGTGTGTGTGTGTGTGTGTGTGTGTGTGTGTGTGTGTGTGTGTGTGTGCTAGTTCTGGGCTTGAACTCAGGGTCTAGATACTGTTCTTGAGCTTTTCTGATTACTGCTAGCATTCTCCTGCTTTAGTCACAGCTCTACTTCTGGCTTCTCAGTAGTTAATCAGAGATAAAGAGTCTTACAAACTTTCCTGCCAGGACTAGCACTGAACCACAGTCCTCAGATCACAGCCTCCTGAGTCAATAGGATCGTAAGTGTGAGCCACTGGTACCCATTTTTTTAAATGGACATTTCCTAAACACTAGCCAGGATTCTTAGATTGAGAGTAGTATATACTCTTCTATGAGAGCTCATGCTTGAAGATACAGGAGTATTAGAATAAAAATGGCTACCTTTGATGTGCTGGAAAGGAGTTTATAGCCAGGCACAGAAGCATGGGCCTTTGTTCCAGCTCCTCCAGATACAAGAAGGAGATCACTTGAGCCCAGATGTTAGAGGCCAGCCTGAGTAACATAGTAACACCCAGTCCCCTCAAAAATAAAAAAGAGCTGGCACAGTGGCTCATACCTGTAATCCTAGCTACTCAGGAGGCTGAGATCTGAGGATTGCAGTTCAAAACATGCCTGAGCAGGAAAGGCCATGAAACTCATCTCCAATAAACCACCAGAAATTCAGAAGTAGTGCTGTAGCTCAAGTGGCAGAGCGTTAGCCTTGAGCTGAAGAGCTGAGGGACAGCGTTTAGGCCCAGAGTTCAAGCTCCAGGACCGACAAAAATAAGACTGAACAGCAACAACAACAAAAAAGACAACATTCCTGGATCGGTTGAATTATAATTTTTTTTCAACTATTAGGAAAGGAAAGCACCAGGCACCAGTGGCTTGTGTCTATAAATCCCAGCTACTCAGAAGGCTGAGATCTGAGGATCATGGTTCAAAGCCAGCCCAGGCAGGAAAGTCCATGACACACTTATCTCCAACTAAGCACCAAAAAAAAGCTAGAAGTAGAGCTGTGGCTCAAGTGGTACATTTCTAGCCATGGGAAACAAAGTCCAGAGACAGTGCCCAGGCCCTGAGTTCAAGCTCCAGGATTGGCACAAATAAATAAATAGCAATGAGATTATCTTAATTTGATCTCTATCTTAGTACTGCAGTTTTAGTCCTGCACAGAATCTCTATACCTCAATTGCTCTATTAACAGAGTAACAATGCTACTTACTTCATAGGTATGCTGGAATTTTAAAGGAGATAGCAGTATTTAACAGGAACATAAATTCTAGAACCTTCTTTCTAAGATTTAATCATCTAGTTGCTGCTTCAGAAGAGTCAAACCAGCACCTCTCAAATGTTGCATATTCTTCAGGTAAAATAAGAATAAACTATACACTCTGAAATATGCATATCCCTTTACTATAAGTTTTAGAACTTTATCACCACAGAGATTATTGTAACCCTTAGTCATTCCTATAGTCTTTGATTTGGAAGATATTTTTAACTCATTGTATAATATTATGAAGGTGATGTACAGAGGGGTTACAGTTCCATGATGATTTGGAAAATAATTTCTCTGGGAGAAGTATATAGTGAAGCTCTTCCTGTAAGTGAACGCCACATCAACACTGCCTCCTAGTGGTAGGTTTTCTACTTTGAAAATGTCTTGCAATTCAGCCTCCACTCCAAGCACATTCATTTCCCCCTCTCCACCCCAGAAATCTTGTCATTAAAAGGGAAAGTTCATTTAATATCAAAGAATTTATTTAGGCTAAGTAGATACTTCTCACCAGCAAATGTTTTTTTAATGGTATCAGACACCAAGGGAACTTAGAAATCAAAAGTCCAAACTCCTCCTTTTAAGGACAAGACTAGTCAGGCAGGAAGCCAAGTCAGAGAACACTTTGCTAGTCCAAGGCTGCCAAGGGGCTTTTACTTAAACCTTTTCATAGAAGAAAAGATGAAGCAGAAGAGACTTCTTACAAAACTGAAGAGTCATCCTCCAGCCAGGAAAGGAAAAAAAGATTCTGGTGTTACTCGAAGTCAACTCACTGAATAAACTGCTGATTGTATTCAGACATTTCTTCATACTGTGGCAAAACACCTTTGGGTGAGACAGCCAAGGCGATGCAGACCAAAGATGCAAATGAGCTAAAATAGTTCAGTTCCCAATGTCTCCAGATGGGGGCAGCAGGTCATCAGCAAGGAATGTCCAATAGCTGTGTTTGTGCTTTGAACTTGAGCTATTTTCATCAAGATAGACTCACGTTACAGGGCAGAAGTATCTGTAGCCCTTTTTTCTCCCCGAAGTCATGTGGATCTTTGAATTGCATCCAGGAAAACTCACCCAGCAAGAAGAGCCTTATATGTCTCCAGCCAGTCCTCTTTCTCCTCAGCTGTTAGCACACTGATGTATTCTTGACAGCTTTTATAAACTGTTTTCCCCAAAAGCCTCCTGTTAGTCAATAACATCCCCTTAATCGGGCTCAAACCTCCCACAGGCCATTTGCAGGGTCAACACCCTAAGTCTTAAGACAATAAAAGAGGAAGGCGTCAATTTGAAGAAAGAAAAACAGAGCAGGCCTCCAAAGTGCTTCAGGAATAACATGCCTGATAGCTGTGAAACAAAGAACTACAGATAACAAGCTCAATATTTCCACACATCTTTATAATGAACATTAAACATATAAACAGAAAACAACCCCAGGGCTGCCAAATGCAAAGACTTCTCACAGATGGTGATAGGAAGTGTGGAATTGTGGTTGGCAATATGTGGAGTAGGGTGAGAGAAAGTAAGAGTCTGGAAATGCTTCTTTATCAAGCAGCTGAAGGCCTTCTACTGGCCTTGGATAGGTGAAAACTGAAGAAGGTTGAAAGTGAGAGAGACAGGTGTCATCCCTTGTTCTGCGCTCAGCCACAGAAATAACACCAAACAAGTCAAGTAACACAAAACTGGAAAAGAAAAAGAAAGAAAGAGATCCTCCAAACTCTAGCCAGGATTCCTAAACTGATAACTATGATGCCCTACATTCTCATTTAATAGCTTAGGAGGAGACTATTAAACTTTTGGAGCAGACTTGGCTACCTTTGATATATGAGGAAAAGTTTCACTTAATTTGTAAATGGTCTTTGATTGGCTAAGCTGGTCTGAAAAAAACAGAGTTTGCAGGCCTGGTGTCTCACATTCATAATACCACATACCTGAAAGGTAGACCAGACCAGGCAAAAAGTTCAAGAGACTACATCTCAATGAATAAGCCCAACGTAGGAGATACAGGTTGGAGGATGGCAGTCCAAAGCTGGCACCAAGCAGAAACATGAAACTTCATTCAAAAAAAGAAAAAGAAAAAACAAAAACTGAGAAGGAATGGTAAAAGTATCAGTGGTAGAATGAGGTGGTAGAATGAGGTGGTAGAATGTTTGCCTAGCAAAGGCAAGGCACAAACTCCAATACAAAAAAAAAACAACAATTAAAAAAAAAAGAGAGAGGGGCTGGGAAGGTGGCTCAGTGGTAGAGCGCTTGCCTTGCACGCATGAGGCCCTGGGTTCGATTCCTCAGTACCACATAAGCAAAAAGAAAAAAGCCAGAAGTGGCGCTGTGGCTCAAGTGGTAGAGCGCGAGCCTTGAGCTGAAGAGCTGAGGGACAGCGCCCAGGCCCAGAGTTCAGGCCCCACTACCAGACCCAAAACAACAACAACAACAACAACAACAAAAGAGAGAGCAAGTAGACACAGAGCCCAGGTCTATAATCATAGCACTGGGCAGACAAATCAGAAGTCTGGGGTACATAAGGAGAGTCTGCTCCAAAATACATGGGTGACGGTAGGGGGTTCAAGTTGTAGAGTACTGCCTAGGGAGGAAAAGTTCCTCACAGTCAGTTCAAACCCTAGAAGTGAGAAAGAAGAGGAGGAAAAGGAAGCAAAGGAGAAGGAGAAAAGGAGGAAGGAGGAAGAATAAAGCTATCTTAGCTGATTTCTTACTTTATTTCTACAATTTGTCATTAAATATAACCACAATTATATGCCATTTATATACCACTTAATCAAAATGACCATTTTAATATGGAGTTTAGCCAACATTTACTTTTGAATGTGTGATTTTTCCATGTATATTTTCACATGAAAATGAGTTTTAAAAAAATCTTTAGCTTACTTTTAATAACAATATTTCCCCAGCTGGGCACCAGTGGCTCATGCCTGTAATCCTAGCTACTCAGGAGGCTAAGATCTGAGGATCAAGGTTTGTAGCCAGCACAGGCAGGAAAGTCCGTGAGACTCTTATCCAAATAACCAACAAAAAAGCTAGAAGTGGAGCTGTAGCTCAAGTAGTAAAGTACTAGCCTTGAGCAAAAAAGCTCAGGGGCAGTACCCAGGCCCTGAGTTCAAGCTCTAGCACAGTGTGTGTGTGTGTGTGTGTGTGTGTGTGTTGTGTGTGTGTGTATTCCTACCCAGGCCCTGAGTTCAAGCTCTGGCACAGTGCGTGTGTGTGTGTGTGTGTGTGTGTTGTGTGTGTGTATTCCTACCCAGACCCTGAGTTCAAGCTCTGGCACAGTGTGTGTGTGTGTGTGTGTGTGTGTGTGTGTGTGTGTGTGTGTATTCCTACCCAGACCGAGTTCAAGCTCTGGCACAGTGCGTGCGTGTGTGTGTGTGTGTGTGTGTGTGTGTGTGTATACCTACCCAGGCCCTGAGTTCAAGCTCTGGCACAGTGTGTGTGTGTGTGTGTGTGTGTGTGTGTGTGTGTATTCTTCAAATGCCTATGATATCTTTACAGTCACCACTTACACATTGCACACTTTACAAACTGTATAAATGTTCTTTTAAGCAGGTTCACAAAGACCTCTACATGGCTCATTCTGTGCATATTTGTTTTAATTTATTACATGGCCTTGAAAGGAAAAAGCTGAATATCTTTTAAAATAGGTCAAACTTTTCTCCAATTCAGCCTCCCTATTCTTCCAATTATTTTTACTTAATGAGATTTTACTGTTCTTTGGAAAGGTTAATGCCTCAAACATCTGAACTAGCTCAGTGAAATTCATCCAGCTCTCCAAATGTTATTGCAACTAGCAGGGACAGTAATGAAGTACCAGCTTCGGTGGCTGGAGACTGAAATCTGGAGGATCACAGTTCAAAGACAGCCAGGCCAAAAAGTCCTCAAGACTTCATCTCCAATTAACCAGCAAGAAGAATAGCTGAGGAGATTCTCAAAAGGTAGAGCACCAGCCAGCTAAGCATGAGGCCCTAAATTCAAAAAAAATAATGAATACATCAGAACTAGGAGTTTGAGGTACAAGTTTGGGCTTTGCCATTTCCTCACAGTGAGACCCTGAACAAGTCATTTTGCTTCTAGAAACATGTCTAGAAGATGACCAGCCTTTAATACTGTGCAGAGAAACCACAGTTTTCTTTCTAATGTGATGGTGTAAACAACAGCCTTGTCATGATCAACAAATATTTCCTGAGAGCCACTTGATAGTGTTATTCCCTGGCTAAACAGACAGCAGACTAAAACAAATAACACAGCTCAGGTGGTAGAGAAAATATTCTTCCCGGAGATTCAGCCTGGTACTAAACAATGAGAATGTCACCCTTCCCAGGTATTGGTCCTAGCGAGTTTGGTGTGTGTCTGTGTGTGAGTGTGTGTGTGTGTGTGTGTGTGTGTGTTTTGTGTCGGTCATGGAGCTTGAACTCTGGGCTTGGGGACTGTCCCTCAGCTCTTCAACTCAAGGCAAGCATTCTACCACTTGAGCCACAGAGCCACTTCCGGTTTTCTAGTGGTTTATTGGAGATAAGAGTCTCACAGACTTTCCTGCCTAGGCTGGCTTTGAACCGTGATCCTCAGATCTCAGCCTCCTGAGTAGCTAGGATTACAGGCGTGAGCCCCGGTGCCAGGCTGGTCCTAGCGAGTTTGAATCTGTGCTTTGTCATCCTATGAAGTGTTTTGTTTCAGGGCTGGAAGTTCGTAGTAGGTTTACATAAGCAATAGAAGTTCTAAAAACTATCAGTGGGTGATTCTTGGCTTAGAATCCTTTGTCTTCCTATGAAGGAAGAAAACGAGCTTCTCACATTTTTCAAAGAAGATGGAAGTCTGGGAACTGGAAACCTCGGAAATGTTCCTTCCATAAAGCTTTCTTCAACAGCTTGATGAGTACCAGATTTATGTCTCCAGCTTGGACTGCTCCCAAGAACACAGGCACATGATATCGGTTCGGCCTGTAGACCCAAGCAAGCATTCCCTGCCCAGAGTCCTGCACTCTTCCCATGATAGGTCAGGAAGGGTGCCCCAAATCTGGATGAGGTCCCATGTGAGTTCTGGTTGCCAAAGGTGCCTTCCTCAAAACTCTCTACATCCCTATCTCCAGTGACTGGCACTGGCCAGGCCCTACTGTCCCTCTCGGGAGGAACAAACTAGACCTGACAGCAGGACACCTAATCCTATTTGTCCCCTCTTGGTGCTTGGCAATCTCTCACCCCATTCCCATGTCTCACTTACGAAGTGACTGAGCACTCTGAGATGCCTGGGCTTTATAAAGGACCTAGTTTTAGGAGGAAACCCAAGTGACAGGAAGGCTACTCCTGATAGGCAGATGTTTCTATCACTCGGATTTAGGGTGACTCACATCAGACACAGCAACAATTTCAGGGATCTGAGCCAGGAAGGTCCTCTATTGGCCCTTGTCCTGAGCAGCGTATGGGGAGCCCTGCCTTCCTTCCTCAGCTATTCCACTCCCTCCCTCCTCCTGGCACCATTGTTACCCAGGCTCTACTTCACATGGCAGGCGATCCTCTAGGGGCAGCTGTGACTCGTCTGAGGTTTCTGGGGTAACAGGCATTAGGCTCAATATCTTTGGTCTCTTTTGAATGGTGCAGCATTGTGGCCTCCCAGGCTAGGATCAAGTCCTGAGAAATGAGAGATGGACATTCCTTGAGCCGATGGAACTGTCTTCTAGGGTCATTCTTGCTTGACAGGGGGCCACACTCACTAATGATGGATTAAAGAATTCAAGACAAGCTAGGAACTTAGATTCCCCTACTTTTACGTAAAATCCCTATGGACAAATTAGACAGAAATGTATTATAAAATCAATTGCTTATATGTTCTCAGGGGTTCTTGATAAGGCTGACAATTGGGGTTCTCCTTAATAAAGTACTGATGACATATGAGAAAGAGCCACTGGCATGTCATGCTGCCAACACTAAAGAATGGATTAGGCCAAGCACTGGTGGCTCACACCTATAATCCTAGCTACTCAGGAGGCTGAGATCTGAGGATTGTGGTTCAAAGCCAGCCCAGGCAGGAATGTCTATGAGACTCTTATCTCAATTAACCACCAGAAAACCGGAAGTGGCATTGTGGCTCAAGTGGTAGAGCACCAGCCTTGAGCTGAAGAGCTCAGGGACAGCACCCAGGCCCAGAGTTCAAGCCCTACAACCAAAAAAAAAAAAAATGGATTAGTAACTGCAGAACAAGGTCTGTATTGTCCCTACCACCACCAACTCTCCCAAAGTTCGATGGAATCGTGGGGAAACATCAATGCATTTTTCATGCAATGAAGACAGCAAAGCAGAACATTTAACAACAAAGGCCAAGAAGAGGTTGTTTATGTTCCTCACAGGGACAGATGGTGTCTGCCTGCTGTGAAGACTCCTCATGTACACTAATTGGACAACAAACTAAGTACTTAAGGACCTCTTCTCAAGCCATTATTCTACATCCTCATTGACCAATCATGACACTCCACAGATGCCCAGGAACTTTCAAATACATTTTAAATCAAATACACTTTAAAAGTGCATTTTAAAATCAACTTTTTATGTAGACAGATAATAAAAATAGTTTTCCAAAACTTCCCATGCCCTTGAAGAATTTCATCATGAATCTGAAAACGAAGTCCTGATCTTCTCTAGTCCATTAGACTTTCCCCTCCTACAGCATCTTCCATCATGGAAGATGGCACTGCCAGCCTTTCCTTTCCTTGTACATCCACATTCAATCCACTCACAAAGCCTGTTAGATCTCCCAAAACACATCCAAATCTGACCACTTTTCACTTGTCCCTGTCATCTCCTTACTAAGACACCATAAAGTCTTTTGTTCTATTTTGTTGTTCCATTCCATCTCATCTCATTCCCTTCCCTTTCCTTTGTATTAATGTGGTATGTGAGTATGTGTGTGTGTGTGTGTGCGGCTTGAACTCAGGGCCTGGGCACTGTCCCTGAACAGTCTTGTTCTCAACCTTTACCACTTGAGCCACAGCTCCACTTCTGGATTTTTGGTGAAATCCCATGGACTTCCTGCCCAGATTGATTTTAAACTGCAATCTGCATATCTCAGCCTCCTGAGTTACTAGAATTACAGGCATGAGCCAACTGATGCCTGATTCCCTTCCATCCTGGGAATTGAACCCAGAGGACTCAAACTTGTTAGGCCTTAACCCTGCTGATTTTTCATTTTGTTTTCTTGAAACAGGGTCTCATGATAATTCAAGATCCTCCTTGCCCTGGTCTCCCAAGTAGCTGGGATTACAGGTGTAAGTCACTACAACTAGCTACTCACCCTGCATCTCTCACCTAGAGCATTGTACAATAATTTTTTATGCCTCTCCCTGTATCCTTGAGGGCCTATCATAGATATATTCTAATAAGTATCCTGAGTGATTCTTTGAAAAACTGTCAGATCATGTTGCTTCTCAATCCAAATCTTCCAGTGGCTTCTTAGAAAGATGAGAGAGTTACACACAACATGCCCCTTTAAGGAAAGGCAGGCTGCTCAACTATAGGTTGTGACCACAGCCTCCAGCTGTTAGTTCCTTCAAGGTCAAAGGTGCAGACAGCCTCTTTGTTCAAAATCACACTCTACCCAGGCCAGCCTGCATGTGATGCCGAGCAAAGCATGATATAAATACCTGGGAGTTTTGCCCAAAGAATGACAGCTCTGTCAGGTACTTTCTCAGAAGTCACCACAAGGTTGTTGAAGGTATTTGGGGGCCTTGCAAAACAATTCAGCTTTAACCAACACATTCATATCTTCTCTCCCTGCTGTCCCCCATGTATTTCAGTCCAAAGGTTCTCTCCATCCTCTCCTCTTTTCTTTCATTTTCACTGTTTCTGCCCCCTTTCAAAATCCTGCACTTTTATGTTCTTCTTAGAATCAGGTTCTCCAAAACTAACTTTTCCTGACCTGCACCCCACCCCCATGGAAAAGAGCAACACACTCCTCCACCCTAGTCCCTATTACTCTACTAGCTTAGTCACCTCCATAGAAACTGTTGCTACTTGCCATACATTTTTACTTCATCCATTCATCTACTGTCTTCCTCCTCAAAGAATTTAGCTTTTTTTTCACTTCAATATTCAGTTCCTGGATATAGTAAGAGCTCAATGAATTTGATTCATGAACAAAATGAATGCATCTTTGGGAGCATGCACCCCTCCTAGAAAGAAGAAAAATTTAGCTAAAAAGCTGAAGCAATACTTCCTAGTCTTTTCTCAGCCATGTAAAAATTAAATTTTAAGAGCTGAAAAAAATTGGCATTAAAGTATCTTTTTATTCAATAGTAATCTCAACATTACAGAAAGGATAGAAGAAAGCATGAATAGAAAGAACAGAAAAAAAGAACTCTAATATCCTTCCAACTCCTCCCTTGTCTCTTCCTTTCCTTGCCCTACCTTGGAATGAGTTTTTTCCTAAAGTCCTGGTTTCCCTTATTGAAGAAAAAAATATTTAGAAAACAAATCTGGGCACTGGGTATGTTCTTTTCCACTAGAACTCCATTGCTTTTGGGATCTCTCACAGACAAAACAAGAAAAATAAATATATGTGCACAGAAAGCTATGTCTATTTCTTGTTTTTTGGTTTTTTCTGGGTCCGGTTGTGGAGCCTGAACTCTGGGCCTGGGCGCTGTCCCTCAGTTCTTCAGCTCAAGGCTAGCCTAGCTCTACCACTTGAGTCACAGCGCCACTTCCGGCTTTTTTCTTTTTGCTTATGTGGTGCTGAGGAATCGAACCCAGGGCCTCATGCATACAAGGCAAGCGCTCTACCACTGAGCCACCTTCCCAGCCCAGCTATGTCTATTTCTATCCCTCTCATAGATATATAGTTATATCTCACATTCAACTGAGTTTGTCATAATTGATACCTTCAATTCCAATCTAACAACACTTATGAGTTAAATTTTTCTGAGTTGCTTGTTACTTTTGAAATTTGAACCCAGATTTCCACTGATTTCTTCATGTGTGTTTCCTACAGTTATTAGGTACCTTCCCTGGGCCGGACCCTGGGCCAAGGGGCCAGTGTATGTTCTTTCACACAAAGATGAAAGAACACTCTTTCTGACTTCACTCAGTCACTAGCAAGAGACAGACAAGTAATTAAGTGTGACTGACACCACAGGGGATGTTGCAGAGGCCAAGAAAAGCCGCTCAGCCCAGCCTCACAGAGGGCCCAAGGGCCCTGAGGAAGCCCAGAGAAATCTTCATCCTTCTCACATCTTTCTGATGTTCATATATCTGCTGAGCCTATTTCTACCTCAGGGCCTTTGCAGGATGCCATGAAATAGCCTAAGTTTAGAAGAGGGGGCCTGGGAAAGAGGCAGGTGTGTCTTCAGTAGGATTGAAGATTGGTTAGAATTCCAAGCTCCAGTTGCAACTTCCAACCCTTCCTCCTTGGAGGCTTGCCTGCTTCAACCACCCATCTTGAGCCTGTCCTTGTTCTTTCAACCTTCTACCTTCGGGTCCTTCCACTAGAGTCAGCAAAGCCTGACCACCTTCTTCACCTACTTCAGCTTCCTTAGACATGAAGCCATGTGCTGGTGGCTCACACCCCTAATCCTAGCTACTCAGGAGGCTGAGATCTGAGGATCACAGTTAGAAACCTGGGCACCTGTGAGACTCTTATCTCCAATTAGTCGCCAAAAGCCAGGAAGTGGAGTTGTAGCCTTGGTGGTAGATTGCCAGCCTTGAACAAAAAGCTAAGAGAGAGGGCCTATGCCCCTGTACCAGCAGCATCTCTGTCTCTCTGTCTCTCTCTTTCCTTTCTCTCCTCCCCTTTAGCCGCAGGGCATCATCCAGGAAAACTGAAACCATGATGGGATCCCAGCTCGAACTCACCCCATGTTCACTTCAACACTCCCCCTTTCCCAACTAAGCCTCCCTCGAAACTCCTCTTCAACTTCAAAGTCTGGCCCCGTCCTCGTTCACATCATCACAAATGCCCCCACGTCTGGAGTCTCCCACACCCTGCCCTTTCTGTCTTTTTGCACCCTGAAACCCTACTCCGTTTCATTTCTTTTTTTTTGTCGGTCGTGGGGCCTGAACTCTGGGCCTTTTTTCTTTTTGCTTATGTGGTGCTGAGGAATCGAACCCAGGGCCTCATGCATGCAAGGCAAGCGCTCTACCACTGAGCCACCTTCCCAGCCCCCTCCGTTTCATTTCTTTTCCTTACGCACAGCTTTGTCTGGCCAGCTTAGCGACTCTTAAACTCACAGGGGAGGGAGAGGGGGACTCCAGGTGACTCAGTTACCTCAGCTGCTCCCCCAGGGGACCCCAGGTCGGAAGTGAAGGCCCATGAGGTGCCTGCAGCCCCAAGGCTTGACACCGGACATCTTTTTCCTCCCGCGGACAATCCTTCCAAAGGCCCAACCTTGAAGCAATCCCACTTGGTGCTTTCCTTATTCCTACCTGTGAGCCACTGAGCTCTGCTGGATGAAAATTAGCCCATCTGCTTTCCCTGAAGAGTCTTAAGCGGGGCACCATCTGGTAAGTTTAAAGAACACCAGGAAGTCACAGGGACGCGGGACCCTCGGAGCGCTGAGGGGAAAGGTGAGGGCTTGGACACCCGCCTCATGTGCAAGGGAGGCGCGATTTGTGGAGGAAGAATCTGATTGGCAATTCAGATCACGTGTGCCTTCCCAGTCCAATCAGCCATGGATAGGGGCGGGTCAGCTAGGATAAAAATGGCTCCCAGTCCAATCAGCCATGGATAGGGGTGGGTCAGCTAGGATAAAAATGGCTAGCTGACTTGTAGCCATTCGTCAATAAGGAAGTCAAGTGGTAAAGACTGGCAGAGATGTGGGGAGCATGAAGATGGCTCAAAAGTTGTTGCTGGCTCATGGGAGACTAGGCTATCTAGAGAATGCTGAGCTCTTGAGGGTCGGGAGGGAGGAAGGAAAAAAGGAACAAGAAATCAAAGCTGAAAGACACTCTCTACCGTCCCAAATTTAACATGAACAAACTGAAGCCTTCCTGATTCTGATGTTGTTTTGTTTTGTGCCAGTACTGGGGCTTAAACTCAGGGCCTTGGCTTTTTCACTCATGGCTGGCGCACTACTACTTGAGCCTGAGTTTCCAGTTCTAGCTCTTCGTTGGTTAATTGGAAATAGGAGTCTCTTAGATTTGTCTGCCTGGCCTCGTTTCAAACTGTGCTGCTCACATCTCAACCTCCTGACTAGCTAGTATTTAAAGGCATGATCCACTGGAGCTCAGTCTGGCTAACAGCTTACTGCCTCCAGAAACTCACACTTTTTTGTCTTCAGGTTATAAAGTCCCACAGAGATCATTTTTGACTAATACATTTACCAGAGTAACATTATTGTTAACGTGCTAGATGAGAAAATGACCACAACCCAGGGACAATAAAATATCAGGAGAAACATGCAGAAGGTTAGCAAAAGAAAAAAATTGATAAGAAGAAACACAGGGAGACAAAGAACACAAATATCTTAAAGGTGTAGGACAAGACACCAGAATTTTGTCATATCTTTCTTCTGGAGAATAAGCATGACACATGGTACCATCATGAAACATGGCTGTTATTACAGAATACTGTCTCCAGGTGACTGCCCAGGGGTATTCACCTGTCGGAAGTATCTGACTGTCAGGCTGAATCAGAGCTGTATAAATTAACCAGCAAGTACATTGTAGGCAGAAATATGTTTTAGAGAGAGATGGTAGCCTTGGAATTGTGGGCAGGAGTGGGCGTGTGGAGAATGAAAAACAGAGCTAGGAAAGAGAGCAAAACAAATTCCTCATTCTCCTCTTCCACTGCTTGTGCAACTCAGTACTGAAGTTTTGAAACAGTAGAAAAGATGGGCAGGGACAGTAGTCACATAAAATACATCCAAAGCCTAAAGAATAGCTTAACTGTTTTGTATATGTGAAAGGAAGTGGAATTAAAAATCGTGATATTTGTTTTGAAGAAAACCAATGAATATACAATATTTCCTTAAGCCACTCAGAACTACATAAAGGAAACAAAGAAGAATGAATCATTGACAAGACTGCTCTCTAAGCCTAGGCATAAAGTTGATGAATTTTAATAACCTAATATTCTATTTAATGATTAAAAGCAAGGAATAGGATCCAGGCTGATGTATGTATTCAAACAACCCGAGCTTAGGCAGTATGTTTGAACAGGATGTGGAATTTCAAGGATGTTGTACAATAGAAAGGCAGGCATTAATGCACTTCTAAGACTCTTGTGTCCTGCACTACACTGTACGTGTTTTCCCTGGTAGGAATGGACAGAGAAAGAGACAGGAGAAGGAGTAAACAGAAGAGATTGTAGGAAGACCTGGAGGCCTAGAACTTGGACCACTCACCTTGGAACTGCTGCTTTGACCCATACACTAAACCAAAATTATGTAAGAAAACTACTCTGGTTATAGCAGATCCTCTGCCATACTTGAAACTCATCTCAACAAGACACCAAGGCACTAGTTTCTCCAATCCCTCCCTCTCCCCCTCCCCCCACCCCCAGGGAATTCTCAAAAGATGTGAAATGTTTCCCTACTATTTCATTACGTTTCTAGGAAATGTTTGGATTTCCTGGAACTATTTTGTATAATTTATATCAGCCTTCAGTAATTCATACAGCACAAACTCTGCTAACAAAAAAAAAAAATGGGCAAATATTTGAATATACAGAAGGCTTTCTGAAAGTGAGTCCTATCATTCCACTAAATATAACAGCAGAAGAAACACAATGTGGTGCACAAGTGGCTCACAACTCTAATCCTAGCTACTCAGGAAGCTGAGATCTGAAGATTGAGACCTTTATCTCCAATTAACAGCCCCTCCCCCTCAAAACTCCCACGGAAAACAAAACAAAACTGGAAATGGAACTGTGTGGCTCAAGTAATAGAGTGCCAACCTTGAGTAAAAAAAAATCTAAAGGACCATGCCCAGGCCCTAAGTTCCAACCTAAGTTCTTGCACACACACACACACACACACATACACACACACACACATACACAAATCAATTAATTAAAAAATGTTTAGCTTCAGGCACCGATAGCTCATAGCTATACTCCTAACTAGCCAGGAGGCTATGATCAGTGAATCGGGATTTGAAGCCAGCCTGGGAGGAAAAGTCTATGAGACACCATCTCCAAAATAACCAGCATAAAAGCAGAGTTGGAGGCATGGTTCAAGTGGTAGAGCACAAGCTGTCATCGATAAAGCATAAGCCAGGTACCAGTAGCTCAGGACTATAATCCTAGCTACTTAGGAGACTGAGATCTGAGGATCAGTTCAGCCCAGGCAGAAAATCTATGAGACTCTTACTTCTAATTAACCAGCAGAAAACAAGAAATGGCTCAAAGTGGTAGAGTGGTAGAGTGCTAGCCTTGAGAGAAGAAGTTCAGGGAAAGTGCCCAGGCCCTGAGTTCAAGCTCCATGACTGACAAAAAAGAAAGAAAGAAAGAGAGAAAGGAAGGAAGGAAGAAAGAAAGAGAGGGAGGGAGGGAGGGAGGGAGGGAGGAAGAAAAAGCAGAGCTAGATCCCTGAGTTCTAGTAATACAAAGAAGGAAGAGCAGGAAAAGAAAGGAAAGAAGGAGAAGGAGGAGGAAGAAGAAAAGGTAGAGGAGGAGGAAGATGAAGAAGAAGAAATTTAGAATAGGCAAGGATTAAATATTGTAAATAAAATTGTGCTTGTAAGAACAACGTGTTCTATCAACTATGTAATTTTATGTGTTTACCAATGGAGTGATACATAAAAATACTTGCCTTAGAGCATTAATATGTTGACTCAACAACATTCACCTTCTTGTCTTGTGGAGGCCGTCCCAGGTGTTTGGGTAGAAGAAGAAAACAGTGGTACTAGGAACATCATCTCCTGAGTGCTTATCCCATGACTGTCTCATAGAATCCCATGACAGAGTATAAGCTACATGTATGCTCCAGAAAGAAAACCGAGAGGCAGAGCAGGAGTCAAGGAGTCATGCCAGAGGTGTCTGCTGCTCTGGCTCATTTTATACACACCTTCCTGCAATAAGCTAATTACGTTAGAACTTATTACAAAAAGCTATAGCTACTGATACATTCTTGGCACAGAGGAGAAGCAATAAATGTTTACTAAATGAAATATTTGGCTACTAATAAAATTTAGCTAAATAATGAAAACTGAAAATATTTTCTGCATTTAATAATTGACATAAATGAAATACATTGAAAACATCACTGGACTAATTGAATGCAGAGGCAAATTTATACAAAATTAAAAATTTGTACAAAATTAAAATGAAATCAACAAATCACCAATATCTCATTTATTTTTTGAATATTTTTTATTATCTTTAAGCAGTTGTACAAAGGAGTTGCAGTTAATGAATACAGTGTGTATTGATCAATGCCCTGCCTTTTAACATTCTGACCCACCCCTCTCCCAATCTACCCTTTCCCTCACTTTTCTTAATTCTTTAAGATATGTATTGAAATTTTTGCCATTTAACAAAGAATTTATGTGTATAATGCATCTTGATCTGTCTTATCTCTTTCACCAATATCAATTATATTTTGTTTTGATAAAAGAATGTGCTACCTACTTACTGTATTTGGTGAGGTGTAATTATAGATAATCTTAGTTTTTTAATTAATTTATTTCATTTATGTTGTCATGTCCAGTTATATATACAATGCTCTTTTGGCTGTTGTTTATGATAGAAGATCTCAATATACAGCCGAGGCTGGCCTGGAACTCTCAATCTTTGCCTCTACCCACCAGGTGCTGGGATTATAGGTAGTAACCACCACACCTAGAAAAATCATTTTAGCAATGGCTTCTACTATTGCATTCGTCACCTTTAATAGCCTTGCTCCAGTTGCCAAGCTTGAAGCTCCTAAATAAACAGATTCCAAGAGTAAATTGCATATCATAAAATATGGCTGGATGACTCCTGAGCTCAACACTCCTTCTCCTCAGTAGAGTATTTTGGTCTTCACTGAAGTTACTGGAACTTTAGGAGCCAATTGAAATTGAGGGTTTTGTCATATTTAAAAGGAAAATGCTAATCTACCTTAGGAGTGAAGGGTTAGGGCAGGTGTGTGACTTGGAACCTTGGGTCCATATCCCAGGCCTGCCATGAGTTTGTGGCATAACTATTGAAGAACACATTGACTGAAAGAAGTTCAAAATGTCTGGTCTTCCAACTGCTGTGTGACTAGAATGCTGTTTCCTTCAGGGTCATTTAATCACTGACCATTGGGAAGAACTGTTTCCTACCATTAACCTGCCTGAAAAAATCAACCCTAGTCCAGGTGCTGTGTGGTTTCTCCTTCCCACCTCTCTATTAATGATCATGCATTGGGAGAGAGCGAGGGAAGGGATGATTTTGTCCAAAAAGAAATACTCCAGGGGGAGGGGGGCTGGGAAGGTAGCTCAGTGGTAGAGCGCTTGCCTTGAGCTGAAGAGCTGAGGGACAGCGCCCAGGCCCAGAGTTCGGGCCCCACAACCGGACACCCCCACCCCCAAAAAAAGAAATACTATTGAGCTGGGTGCTGGTGGCTTACACCTGTATTCTGACTGTTCAGGAGGCTGAGCATCACGGTTTAAAGCCAGCTTGGGCAGGAAAGTCTGTGAGACTCTGATCTTCAATTAGCCATCAGAAAATCAGAAGTGGAGGTGTGGCTCAAAGTGGTAGAGTGCTAATATTGAGCCCTGAGTTCAAGCCCACAGCTGACAAAAAAAGAAAAGAAATGGAATCTTGGGCTGGGAATGTGGCTTAGTGCTAGAGTGCTTGCCTAGCTTGAATGAAGCCCTGGGTTTGATTCCTCTGGACCACATAAACAGAAGAGGCCAGAAGTGGAGCTGTGGTTCAAGTGGCAGAGTCTAGCCTTAAGCAAAGAAAGCTCAGGGATGGTGCCCAACACCTGAGTTCAAGCCCCAGGACTAACAGAGAGAGAGAGACAGACAGACAGAGAGACAGAGAGAGGAGAGAGAGAAAAACCAAATCTTTTTATAGCTCTGGAATATAAAATCTGAATAGTCCTGAGATTTAGCCCATTTGCCACAGACCCCAAACCCAGTGAGAATCCTGAAATGAAGCCTGAAAGTGAATAATTTTATTGATTGATTTTTTTAAAAAAAGGTTTTTCACAAGTCAGGTAGTTCCCAGTGGTTTGCTATCAATAATTGGCAGGACACCTTAGCTGATAGAACATTGATAATAACACCTAGTAACATAACATAGCAGGTTTGTGATCTAAACTGGGAAGGAGTTCAGAGAACTGAGTGATGTTACTATAACAAAATCTTCTTTCCCATCTGCTTATCCAGGGAAACAAATAGGGTTCTGATGTTTTCGCATCTATAAAGTAACAAATCAGCATAGAATCAATGTTAATCTATCTCATTCTACTATAAGTGATATGCAAACATGTTTATAAAATTAATTAAAACTTAGTTCCACATATCTAATTAGAAATGTATTCTCCTGGTTCTGGTGGCTCATGCTTATAATCCTAGCTACTGAGAAGCTGAAATCTAAGAATCATGCTTCAAAGCCAGCTCAGCCAGATAAATCTGAGATTTTTATCTCCAATTAACCAGCCAAAAGCCAGAAGTAGAGCTGATAAAACACTAGTTTTGAGTGAATAAAAACTAAGCCAAAGTGTGAGGCCTTGAATTCAAGCTGTAGTACTGGCACACCAAAAAAATGAATTCTAATAAATAAAATTGTTCTTTTGTTGTTTCTTTTTTTCTTTCTTTTGTTGTTTCTTAAATGTCTGTTGAGTTTTAATTTTTTTAAGTTAGAATAGTCATTTTATATGCTTATAGAGTGTGATGTGGCATTTCAATCCAGATGTAAAATGTATAATGAATGATGAGATCAGTCAACTGGCATAACAAGCATCTCAGGCACACAAATTTTACTTTTTACTTTCATAATTACAGATCAAAATAGATCATGTTTATATATATATATATATATATATATATGGTTATCTGTACTATTAATAACTGTCATAAGCTGGGCACCAGTGGCTCATGCCTATAATCCTAGCAACTCAGGAGGCTGGGATCTGAGGATTGTGGTTCAAAGCCAGCCCAGGCAAGAAAGTCCATGAGACTCTTATCTCCAATAAACCAGCGGAAAACTGGACATGGCACTGTGGCTCAAGTGGTAGAGTGCTAGCCTTGAGCTGAAGAGCTGAGGGACAGCGCCCAGACCCAGAGTTCAAGCCCCACAACTGACAAAGAAAAACAACAAAATAACTGTTATAACTCAGCTCTGAAGAAAATTTGAACAATCCGAGACCTGTAATCACATGAAACTTTAAAATTTTATGTTTAAATTATTTATAAACATTTTGGCAGAAGTCTACTCATAGAGGACTTTGGGATATAAAAATATATGAAATTGAGAGGGAAAGTAAGAATGGAATAAAAATACAAGTTTTGGGAGAAAAAATGAACACAGTACTATTTTCATTTGTTGAAGATGAACTCATGATAGAGGAGAGACTGTTAAGAATACAATAGAATAGCTGATACTAAGCAAAAGGAAAGAAATGTACATTTCACCTGATTTGTAAAAAAATAGTTTTATTGTTAAAGAGTTCATAAGCAATGTAGATTAAGATATGATGGCTATCATTGTGAAGATTAAAAGGTTTTTTAAACTTAAAATTTTTAAAAATCAAAACAAAGAAAATACAGTAGAAATTGTGTAGAAATGTAACTGTGAAATACCCTCTCTGTATAATAAAATCTAATTAAAAAATATATATATATATATCTAAAGCCAAGGGCTGGTGGCTCACACCTGTAATCTTAATTACCTGAAAGGATAGGATCTGAGGATCCTAGTTTGTCCAGCCTGGACAGAAAATTCCATGAGACTCTCTCCAACTTACCAGCAAATAACTGGAAGTAGAGGTATAGCTCAAATGATAGAGTACCAGCCTTGAGCAAAAAAGCCAAGTGAAAGTAAAAAACATGAATTTAAGCCCTGTCAGTACCAGCACCAAAAATATAAAAATAAAGATTAACAAAGGTAAAAAAATAATATGAGCTCATTAATGTATATTTAAGGAAATAAAAGCAAGACTCAAGTTGATGTGGTATTTTATTTCTAGTTACTATATTCGGCTTTTTAGTGTCAATTTAAAAGGTTAGAAATTATATCCTTAGCAACAATTTAAATCTACAACTTCAAAAACAGATGGCTTGAAATGTATAAGGGTGCCAATTGTCTTGTTTTAAAATTATTTGTGGGCTCAAGGAGTAGGCACATTTGAATAGTGCCATTTCAAAGATCTGAGGTTCATGCAAATTCTAAATAATAGTGGCTTTGCTACTCCACAATTTCTCATCAAAGAAATAAATACATTGGTACACCAGGTACAAAGTACTATATTGTTTCAGAAAATGGTCCAATTAGCTAATTAATGTTTATATTACTATAACACATGCAATTGAGTTGAATTAAGATGGTTCTTAGGAAAATTGACATTTACAAGTTCCAAAAACATATTCCAGAGGTTGAGATTAAATCCCATTTAACAATCATCGACAGCAGCTGACAAATGCTGTGGGAATCCCTGGGAGCCCAGTCTGAACCAGAGTCCTCCACTTCTGGAGAAAAGCAACATAAATAAACTAAACAAGTATGCCAAGGGAGGCCCTGAGTTCAAACCCCAGTACACACCACACACACATACAAACACACACACACACACACCATACCACACCACACCACACCACCACATCCAGCAACAACCCAATTTCTATAAAGACTCAATTTCTGTAAAGCATAAATTATAAAGTCACAGACTTAACAATATAACTGTCAAGTAAATCTAAAATACTAAGCACACAAACTGATGACTAATGAAGAACAACCACCCACACAAGGATCTCTTTAAAGCTGACTTTAAGATCCTGATAGTTACCCCTTCCCTCCTCTCTCCTTAAAGTCCTTACCTCCTTGCTTTTTTTCTGTTTACTGAGGGACTGCTTTGTTCTGGCATGGGTCTCGAGGTCAATCTAGAGGTCAGATATCAGCT
Organism: Dipodomys ordii; assembly: GCF_000151885.1. Lineage (NCBI taxonomy): Eukaryota > Metazoa > Chordata > Mammalia > Rodentia > Heteromyidae > Dipodomys > Dipodomys ordii. The sequence goes on along the minus strand of NW_012267244.1, from coordinate 10,376,112 downwards.
TGAAGCTCAGTAAAGGAAACAGGCATCACATAAAGAATTTATTGGTTGTTACTGTGTTGTCTGCTACTAACAGAAATTTAAGATGCATGGGAGCTTGTCAGGACATGAACCTAGTCTGGGAAGATAGGAAAGTTTGCCCTGATGCAACTAAAGCCTGGTGGACAACAAAGGATTAGGCATGTGAGGGTTGAACAAACATTCCAGGCAGAAGATTAGTGGGAGCACTAAGAGCAAGTAATGTACCAGGCAGTCCTGTGTATTTTCTTACAATAAATATTTTTAAAGGCATGGAATGAGAGAAGCGGGTAGTTTATGCTTTTAAATGTCTGCTATGGTTTCTTTTAAGATTTGTCTTCGTGAGTTTGGAATAGTATCCATAGCTTCTTTAATACAGCTAAGATTCTGCAAAGGTCTTTAAAGTAAAAACACAGCTGAAATTATGTTAAGATTCCCATCTGAAACAGTAGTATGACTGACACAAATAGACCAGAACCTAGATACAAGGTAATCTCATTTTAAAGTTTTGCAGTCACAGTCAATTTTTTTTTTCCTGTGGGTCATGAACCTAAGGCCTGGGCTCTGTCCCTGCTTTTATGTTCAAGATTAGTGCTCTACCACTTTGACCCACAGATCCACTTCAGCCACAGTCAATTTTACATAGTGGCCCTCAGGTCAATCTACTATCTTCAGCCACCTGCCCCCCCCACCCCCGCTTTCATAAGTTACGAACTCATAACTTAAGTAGATTCATCTATGTTATAAATGATTTCATTGATTCCTTCCTTTCTTCTGTTCCTCCTTCCTTCCTTCCATTCTTCCTGCCTTCCTTCTATTCTTCCTTCCTTCTTTCTTCCTTCCTTCCTTTCTTCTTCCTTCCTTCCTTCTTTCCTTCCTTCCTTCTTTCCCTCCTTCCCTAAGGGATTTTTTTTAATTCAAAAAAGTCATTTTATGACCAGGTGTGGTAGCAAACACTTATAATCCCAGCACTCAAGAGGTAGAGACAGGAGGATTATGCATTTGAGGCCAACCTGGGCTATGTAGTAAATTCTTTTTTTTTTTTTTTTTTGTCGGTCGTGGGGCTTGAACTCTGGGCCTGGGTGCTGTCCCTCAGCTCTTCAACTCAAGGCTAGCGCTCTACCACTTGAGCTACAGCCCACTCCCTATGTAGTAAATTCAAACCTGGATTAGATAGTGAGTTTGGGGTCAGTCTAGGCTACCCAGCAAAACCCAGTCTCAAAACACCAATGCCAAACTGAACGAACAAAACAGTCACTTCCTATAGGAAAACTAGAAGTTTCTTCTCTCCCAGGCAAGATAAACCATTCCCTCTGCTGCACTGTGAATAGCACTGTTGCTCACACAGTGATATAGTTCACTTATCCCCCTTGTGGAGCTGATGTGGGGCACTTTTACATTCTATTCTGTTTTACAAATCCCAGTGATCTCTATCAAGGGTTCTGCCTCTACTTTCGTAAATGAAGTTTTATCCAAAGACAATCAGGCTTACCTGGCTCCTGTCTCTGATTGCCTTCACATGACAACAGCAGAGTGAATATTTTGCACAGAGCCTCAGAGTCTAAATTATCTCATTCTTTACAAAGAAAAACATGCCAACTTCTGCCTTTGATGGTTCCCTGAAAGTACTCCCAGATCTTAGGATATGCCCTGGAAGTATTAATTATCTAGAAAGAAATGTAGTCCAAGAGTAAAAGACAGAAATTCAAAGCACATTTAAGCATGTGGACACAAAAGCAAGGGAGAGAGAAACGTGTCTCTGTGTAGACCACATTCATTTAAGGGAAATACTCATGGGCTGTTTGCAAAACAAAGAGCACAGTTTTTTAGTTATTTATTTATTTGTCATGCTAGGGATTGAACATAGGACCTCAAGCATGTAAGCTAAGCAGTTCTATTACTGTACTACACAGTCCCAACCCTGAACTGGTTAGTCTTATTCCAAATAAATAAATTTGATTTGGCCTAAAGATGAATGGATTCTCAAAAAGAAATTTGGTTACTTCTGTGTTTCAGTTACCATCTGGAATTCTGGAAGAAGTAAGCAAATATCCCATGTTGGCTGTATCTTAAATTGAGACAAGCTTGAAAGTCTTTCTAGCATAACTAAATTAATTCACGTTTGCAGCCTGGAAGTCCTGGCACAGGTGAGGGAGGGACAAGTGAACTTTGACCTGACCTGACAATGCTAAAGATCTCCTTGTCTCTCTATTGGGTATTTTTTAACGAAATATGAAAATTACATTAACAAGATCTTTTGCATGAATAATTTGGCTGAACATACTCAGGTCTTTGTAGTTGTTTTGTGTAGTTCTACATCTGCATGCAAAACTGACTGGTGAGGGATTTTATTATTGTATGACAGATAGGGGAAATGTGAATTGTGTCCTGTGTGGTACTGATGAGTAGAGCTTATTATTTAAGCTTAGAAGATTTTTTTTATTATTATGAGACAAGGTCTCATTGTTACCCAGGTTGGTCTCAAATACCTGGGCTCAAGTCATCCTTGTGCATCTGAAGTAGCTGGGATTATAAGAATATTCCTCTGTGCATAGCGGGAAAATAAATCTTTTTTGAGACAGAGTCTCACTATGCAGCCCAGGTCTACAATTCACAATCCTCCTGCTTCTGCCTCCCACACCGTAAGATTCCAAGCATATGACATCACCATACCTGGCGTGTGTGTGTGTGTGTGTGTGTGTGTGTGTGTGTGTATTGATGGTCCTGGGGCTTGAACTCAAAGCTCAGTGGTTTTGCTATCCATAGGCTTCTTTTACTCAAGGTTAGCAAACTACCCCTTGAGCCACAGCTCCACTTCCAGCTTTTTTGGTGGTCAATTGGTTAAGAGTCTCATGGGTTTTTCTACCTGGGCTGGCCATGATCTGTAGAGCTTAGCCTCATGAGAAGCTAGGATTATAGGCCTGAATGAGTCACCAAATCCTGGCTTAAAAATAATTTTGATTACTGTTACAAGCAAGAAATCAAAGCATCTAGCACTAACCATCGAAGCGATTTAACTATTAGCAGTTCTTCACAATGATAAAACTTGAACCATTGAAAACAAGTATTAAAATATAATCAATACAAGGGGGAAAATGACTCTGTATGTGACAACTGGTTCTTCTTTATAGACAAATAGCTTATGCATACATTCTGTTTGTATGTTTGTATGGTGCTGAAGAATCAAACCTAGGGCCTCATGTGTGCTAGGCAAGCATTCTACCACTAAGCCACATTCCCAGACCTATGCATTGATTTTTAAGAAATATTATAAGCAACAAGAAAGGCTCTGAAGAAACTAGGAATAAAAGGAATGTGTGATGTTGACAAACTTATAGTCCACATTATAGGAAGTAGGATAAAACTAAAATCATTTCCTCTGAAGTCAAGAATGAGGGTAAAGGTATTTACTTACCCTTCTTATTCAATATAGTACTGGAATTCTTAGTTAGCAATAAGGCAAGAAAAAGAAATAAAAAGGGGGGCTGGGAAGGTGGCTCAGTGGTAGAGCGCTTGCTTTGCATACATGAGGCCCTGGGTTCGATTCCTCAGCACCACATAAGCAAAAAGAAAAAAGCTGGAATTGGCGCTGTGACTCAAGTGGTAGAGCGCTTGTCTTGAGCTGCAGAGCTGAGGGACAGCGCCCAGGCCCAGAGTTCAGGCCCCACAACCCGACCCAAAAAAAAAACAAAGAAACAAAGAAATAAAAAGGATCCAAATATGGAAAGAAGTCAAATTATCCCTATTTGCAGATTATATGATGCTGTAGCTAATGGACCCTAAAGATTTCACCCCAAAACTCCTAGCTATGACAAACAACTTTGGCACACAACAGGATATAAAAGTCAACATTAAAAATCCAGTAGCTTTACTGTATGCCAACAATGAATGAACAAAAACTCTAGAAATAAATTTAACTAAGCAGGTGAAAGACCTCTACAATAAAAACTATTAAACTTCAAAGAAATAAATTGAGGTGTGCTCGTCCGGTGCGGACCGGGGACCTCTTTTGTGAAGCGGCATCTAAGGAGACTCCAGCGCTCACGATGGCCGACGAAAAGCCCAAGGAAGGAGTCAAGACTGAGAACAATGATCATATTAATTTGAAGGTGGCGGGCAGGATGGTTCTGTGGTGCAGTTTAAGATGAAGAGGCATACACCACTTAGTAAACTAATGAAAGCCTATTGTGAACGACAGGGTTTGTCAATGAGGCAGATCCGATTCCGATTTGATGGGCAGCCAATCAATGAAACAGACATACCTGCACAGTTGGAAATGGAGGATGGAGATACAATTGATGTGTTCCAGCAGCAGAGAGGAGCTGTCTACGAAAAAAGGGAACCTGCTACTTTGCTCCAGAACTTTGTTCTTACAGACCAAGAATACATTCTTAATTAGAAAACTGCAATTTGGTTCCACCACATCCTGACTACTACAGTATAGTTTTCTCTATTCTTTCATTTTCCCCTTCCCATTCCTTTATTGTACATAAAGTAACTGCATATTGCTTTTCTTTTTTCTTCTTTTTTTTCTTTTTAACTAAATGGCCAATGATATATTTTGGTTCATCAAATGGAGATGGGATGGGGAAAAATACTGGTCCTGTGAAAATATCCCCCTTCTCCATTCGTGGCATGCTCATTCAGCTTTTATCTTTATATTTCAGTAAGTTATTTTGCTCTCACTGTTTTAACAAAAAAAAAAGAAAAAAACAACAAAAATCCTTGCATACCTTGTTTGATTGGAGAATTTTAATGTTTTCATTTATCATTGTAAAACCAAGGACAATTTTATAACTTTTTTGTACGGAGCTGTTACATGTAGGGCAATCTGTCTTTAAGTAGGGGTAAATTACTCTTAAAAAAAAAAAAGAATCCTAGATAGTTTTCCCTTCAAGTCAAGCATCTTGTTGTTTAAATAAACTTCTTGTTTAAAAAAAAAAAAGAAAGAAATTGAAAAAGAAATAAGAATTAGAAGATATATCATGTCTATGGGTTGGAAGAATTGATACCATGAAAATGGCCATATTGCCAAAAGTAATCTACCAATTCAATACAAAATCTATGTTTTACAATGCCAATGTCATTCTTCAAAAAAATAGAAAAATCCATCCTGAAATTCACTTAGAAGTATTCACTTTGAGCCAAGCACGGTGTCTCACACCTAGCTACTCAGGAGGATCCCCATTTGAAGCCAGCCTGGGCAGGACAGTTATGGGACTCTCACCTCCAATTAACCACCAGAAAAAATGGAAGTAGTGCTGTGGCTCTAAGTGGAAAAGTGTTAACCTTGAGTGAAAAAGCTCAGGGGCAAAGTATTCACTTAGAAGTATTTACTTAGGGGCTAGGAAGGTGGCTCAGTGGTAGAGTGCTTGCCTTGTATGCATGAGGCCCTGGGTTTGATTCTTCAACACCACTTAAGTTGAAAAAGTCAGAAGTGGCACTGTAGCTCAAGAGGTAGAGCACTAGCCCTGAGGGACAGCATCCAGGCCCAGAGTTCAGGTCCCACGACTGACAAAACAAACAAACAAAAAACAAGTATTTACTTAGAAAATTCAAATACCCAAAGCAATACTGAGGTGGGGAGGTAGGAAACAAATTGTTGAGGTATAACAACTCTGGCCTTCAAATTATACTATAGAACTATAGTATCATGGGGCTAGGAAGGTGACTCAGTGGTAGAGCGCTTGCCTTGCATGCCTGAGGCCCTGGGTTCGATTCCTCAGTACCACATACGCAGAAAAAAAAAAAGCGGGAAGTGGTGTTATGGCTCAAGTAGTAGAGTGCTAGCCTTGAGCTGAAGAGCTGAGGGCCAGGCCCAGAGTTCAGGCGCCACGACCGGACCCAAAAAAAAAAAAACAACTTGCAGACAAGGTTTGCTTTTCCTGAAGGAAAGTAAAAGTATGAGCTAGAGATGTGGCTCAGTGGTAGAGCACTTGGCTAACATGTACAAGGTCCTGAGTTCAATCTCTAACACTCAATTAGGGGGCACCCAGTATTTAAATGCATTCTAAGATATTTTCTTCTCAGATCCTCTCTTTCCCATTTCTTCATTACCACCAATGCAGAGGTGACTTACAAATTTATATCTCCAATCCAAGCCTCTGTCTCCTCAGGTTTCAAACCTAGTTGTATAGGAGACAACTTGCCTTGTACTCTTAGGATTCTCAAAGATGCACTTAACAGGAATTCATGTTCTTCCCATCCTACCTACAACCATATTCCTTACTTGGTTTGCTTCAATGGACCTCAAACTCAATGAACTACTCATCCAGCTGAACAAGCTCAAAACCCATAGCAATTCTCTCTCACCTCCCTCTCATTCATACCCAACATACTAAAGTTCTATCTTCCTTTCTTCTTCTTCTTCTTCTTCTTTTCCTAAAGAAAAAGATTTTGTTTTTCTTTCTGCCAGTCTTGAGGTTTGGACTCAGGGCCTGGGCACTGTAGTTCAAGGCTAGCACTCTACCACTTGAGCCACAGTGCCACTTCCACTTTTTCTGTGTATGTGATACTGAGAAATCGAACCCAGGGCTTCATGCATTTTAGGCAAGCACCGTACCCCTGAGCTACTTTCCCAGCCTTTGTGAAGAATTTTAATTCATTTTTTTCTTTCCTTTTCCTTCCTTCCTTCCCTCCATCCTTCTTTCCTTCCTTCCTTTTTTTTAAATTTAAAAATTTTTTTTGTCGGTTGTGGGGCTTGAACTCTGGACCTCGGTGCTGTCCCTGAGCTCTTCAGCTCAAGACTAGCTCTCTACCACTTGAGCCACAGTGCCACTTCCCTTTTCTGAGTGGTTTATTGGAGATAAGAGTCTCACGGACTTCCCTGCCCAAGCTGGCTTTGAACCGTGATCCTCAGACCTCAGCTTCCTGAGTAGCTAGGATTACAGGCATGAGCCACCAGCACCCAGCTAGCTTCCTTCCTTCCTTCCTTCCTTTTGACAGTAGTGAAGTCTGAACTCTGGGTCTTACATTTAAGCCATGTCCCCAATGCTTTTTGCCTTAATTTCTATTTAATTAAATAATAATAATAACTATTATTATTATTATTATTAAGGTAATGTACAGAGGGATTGCCATTTTGTTTTAGTTTTTCAAATGAGGTTTCATGCTTTTGCCTGTGTTAGCCTTGGACCATCATCCAAGAATTATAGGTATAGATCATCATGCCAAGATCTGTGAATAGTCTACCTAGAGCCCTTTTAACCTCAGCCAAATCTGCTTATCATGTTAAAGCAAAAGAAAATCTTAATACATATCATACCCCTTCACCCTCTAGTACCACAGATACTTTGCACAGTAGAGCTGATTTGAAATACTCTTCATCTTCTCTTAATTAACTCCAACTTCTTCACATAAGTTTTCTGTGAAGCTTTTCTTGCTTTCATGTCCATGTTGAACCCACTGTCAATCCTAGCTACTAAGGAGGCTGAGCTCTGAGGGTCATGATTCAAAGCCAGCCCAGGCAGGAAAAAAGGCTGTGAGACTCTTATGTCCAATTAACTACCAGAAATCTGGAAGTGGTGCTGTGGCTCAAGTGGTAGAGCACCCACCTTGAGCTGAAGAGCTGAGGGACAGGGCCCAGGCCCAAGTTCAAGCCCTACAACCAACAAAAAACAAAACACTGTCGCCCAGCACTTTAACCATCTCTTTCATAGTGCTCATCCTATTGTGAGACGAAATAAATTTGTGTTATTATATTGTCTTACTTGCTAGTTAAAGTCATATCATAGATAAGTCTAATTTTTTAATTAGATCCAAACACCTAGCACACTGTCTTATACGTTGTAGATCTCAAGAACTTTTTACTAGGTAAATAAATGCATAAATTAAAATGTAAATAAGCAACATCAAATCCTTTCCCACCAGTAGGTTTTTATGACAAATGCCAACCGGGATGCTAATCAAGTATTTTCTTCAACATTTGAAAAAACTGCCTTGTAAAAAAATCTATCTGCTGTCTAGCTTTTCATGAAATCAGTATCTGAAGTCTGTCCTTTATTTATGGAAAATGGAACCAGATCAATGCAATTTGCTTCCAGAATGCTAACAATGGAATGTTGCTTTTTGCTCTGTGTAAATTTAGAAGGACCTCACGAAACATATCAAGCCAAATGAAAGCAAGAATTTCTACTTTGCAAGTTGGTCAAGATGTGCAGGGACCATGTATACATCTTCCCATTAAACAGATGTACTACTGTCCAGTCTTAAGGCCCACATCAAGACTTCACAAGAATGAAAATTCTCTCTAAATTCAGGCCAGAGAATTAAGATTTCAAGTTTAGCTTCCTCAGTGTGTGAGTGAGACACTCAAAGGGATAGAAGTGTTTAATCTGCATGAGTTCACATAAGGACATGTCCCAATAAGGAAAAGCTGTAGGGCATAAGATTGTTTTATAAAAACAGCGTGAAAAGAATTGTTCAGCACTGTTTGCACATGACAGACTCACAATTCATTTCTTTAAATATGAAGCCCTAAATCATATCTAAAATTGTTTCTTACCAAGATTGCTTATTCTATGTAGAAACAGAGCAGGGGCCTGGAAGTTAACACCCTCAGCTCTCCTCAGATAAACACTTCCTCTTCCATTTACTCAGATGCTGGTCCAGACACTTCCTGTTTCTGTCCCATTTCTCTACCACTAATTAGCTTTGTGGTTCTCACAAGGTCTCAGTGCTTCCTATGTAAAATGAGAGGGTTGGATATTTTAAGTTGTTAATGTCTCTTACAGTTCTGACTTCTCTGATTCAGGCCTGAATTCCTGCCAGCTGACTGGGTTTAGTAACTCACCTACATGATTCGTTCCATATCGTGAGTATTTAGCAGAGGTTCCCTCCTCCCAGGAAGGAGCCATTCATAGAAGGAATTTATGCCACCTTATTAAAATGAGCAGAGAGAAACCTGTCTTTTCTTTCCAGGGGCATAAACAGCCTCAAAGTGGAAACTGGCTAGACCAGTGGGGAGAAAGACAAGCATCTGAGGTAAGAAGCTGCCATGCTAGTGATGAACTAAAGTGGCCCCAGTCAATACCGGTGAGGTATTGACTGCTGTGCTCTGGGCATGAAGCCCTGCTACCCTCTCCCTCCATCCTCCCCCACTCAACTGAAGAATCAAGACTTCTGTGCCACATTTGTCATGAGTTTTTTTGTTGTTGTTGTTTAAATATTTGTTGGTCCCGGGGCTTGAACTCTGGGCCTGGGCACTGTCCCTCGGCTACTTTTGCTTAAAGCTAATGCTCTACCATTTGAAGCACAAAGCCATTTCCATCTTTTTCTGTGATTAACTGGAGATGAGCATCTCACAGAATTTCTTGTCTGGGCTGGCTTCAATCCATGAGCCTCAGAACTAAGCCTCCAGTGTAGCTAGGGTTACAGGCATGAACCACTGGTGTCCAGCTTATTTGTCATGTTTTATAGACAACTCTTCCTATATTAAAAACAAAACAAAGCAAAACAAAAACATATAATCCAGGTGCCGGTGGTTTATGCCTGTAATCCTACCTACTTAGGCGGCTAATATATGAGGAATGTGGTTATAAGTCTGGGCTAGAAACACCGCAAGACTCTTATCTCCAATTAACCACCTAAAAACCAGAAGTAAGGCTGCAGCTTTACTTCTGCAGTGGTAGCATGCTAGCCTTTAGCAAACAAACTCAAGAACATTGCCTAGGCCCTGAGTTGAAGCATGACATCCAACAAGGAAGGAAAGAGGGAAGGAAGGAAGGGAGGCAGGGAGGAAGGGAGGAAGGGAGGGAGGGAGGGAGGGAGGG
>NW_012267244.1:10362252-10366159 GCF_000151885.1 Dipodomys ordii | reverse complement strand
GTGTGTGTGTGTGTGTGTGTGTGTGTGTGTGTGTGTGTGTGTGTGTGTTACTGGGGTTTGAACTCAGCACCTTGGGCTTGCTAGGTTGATACTGAGCCTTTTGAGTTACTTTACCAATGCTTATAAGAGGCAAAGGTGAGTGCACTGGTGCAAGCCAGCAGTCCTAGCTACTTGAGAGATTGATCCATGGAACAAAGGTCAGACACTGTGAAAATATTACAGGAAGGGGTGGGAGAAATCCTAAGCCTTCTAGACACAGGGAGAAACTTCCTAAACAAAGATCCAGAATCACAACAAATCAAAGAAAGGCTGGATATTGGGATTGTATCAAGCTGAAGCGCTTCTGCTTAGCAAAGGATATATATAGCTAGCAAGAAAAATAGAAAGCCTACAGAATGGGAGAAAACCTTGACTAGCTATATATCAGACAAGGGCTTTATATCTAAATTACACTTAGAGCTCAAAAAATTAACCCCCCCAAAAATAAACCCTCAAAAACACAACTCACTCAACAAATGGGCTAATGACAGAGACTTCTCAGAGGAAGAAAAAAGAATGGTCAATAGACACAAAAAGAACAACATCTCTGTCCATAAAAGAAATGCAAATGAAAACAACAATTAGAATGGCCATTATCAGGAAAACTGACAATAACAAATGCTGGCAAGGATGTGGCCAAAAAGGAATGCTACTACACTGTTTGTGGGAATGTAAACTTGTTCAACCACTCTGGAAAACAGTATGAAGTTTCCTTAAAAGACTAAACATAGAGTTTCCCTATTATCCAGCAATTCCACTCCTAGGCATTTATCCAATGGACCACCCTAAAGCCACCAGCACAACCATGTTTATTTTAGCATTATTTACCAAAGCCAAGATATGGAATCAACCTAGATGTCCCTCAGTAGATGAATGGATCAAGAAAATGTGATATATTATACACACACACACACACACACACACACACACAATGGAATTCTACTCATCCATCAGAAAGAATGATATTGTAAGGAAATGGAAAGACTTGGAAAAAAATCATATTAAGCAAAGAAAGCCAGAGCCAAAGAAACACAGGCTTCATGGTTTCCCTCATTTGTGGTAACTAGAGTGTGCCTATAAATCTAAAAGTAAACACACTGAATGACTAAAATAACACTATCACATGATAAATTATATAGGACCCTAGTCATTAATGTACAGAGGCCAAAGGAGGCTATGCATAGGAGTGGTGAACAAAGGCTCAATAGCTGTGGAGAGATGATCACATAATATAATATTCTATGAAATGAACTCCAAGCAAAGGGAACAAGAAACATTTTTTCAGTTGCCATTGTTGCTGTTTTCTTTTCCTTTTGTCTTGTTTGTTCATTTGTTCATATTTGGGAGGGTAAAGAAGGGCACATAAATAGAGGAACAAGAATGAATAAATATAACAGTGATACTCACTAGACACTATGTGGAAAATGAACTAGGTATCTTGTGGGTGAGGATGGGAGGGAAAGCCCGGGAGAGAGCAATGAAGAGGAGACATGGTTCAAAAAGAATTGTACTGATTGTACCTGATTCCTGTAACTGTAACCCCCTTTGTATATCAACTATACAACAACAACAATAAAATTTTTTTAAAAAGAGACTGGTGCATGGGGACTATGGTTCAATAAGGGGACCTTTCTTAAAAAAGAAAAGAAAGAAGAAAAGAAGGAAGGATGAGAAGTACTGAGAAATGAATAAATAAAATGAGATAAATGAAAAAGAAAGGAAAACATAGTAGACATGACTTCAAGTAGCCTCATTGCTTTGTGCTTCCTTTCACCACAGAAAGACACTCCCCTTTTCTCTTTCCAAATGAGGTATTTTGTGCCCTGTTCAAAACTCTACCTTGGGTAGGAAGATGAATGTCAATTTCTTGCTGAATAGGATCAAGTCTACATACTCCTATAAAGAAAGCTTTGTTCAACTAACCTAGAAGAGATTCTTTAATATTTTTACCTTGTTTTACATATGAGAGCTACATTGCCTTGTAAAGGATAATATTCTGTTTTGTTTTGTTTTGTTTTGACAATATCTTGCTGCATAGCCTAGGCTACCTTGAACTCATGATCCTCCTGCCACAGCCTCTCAATGCTGGAATTATAGGCTGCACTACCACATCCAGTTCATATCTTTTTTAACATTGCTCAAAATAAAACATGTCAAAATAATTTTCACATGTAGTATCTACAATTAGACAATTTCTAAAATGTGATAAAATATCGTTTCCTTAAGAGAAATATTGATACTCAGGGGAGGAACACAAAGGCAGAACACCTCTGTGCCTCTGATCATATAAAATAATATTTATTGACATGAACTCCAGGAAAAAAATATTGAAAATTGGCTATTGTATACAGTTGTCCCTTCTTGGACAAATGTTTTTTTGTTGTTTTTTTTTGGTCCGGTCGTGGGGTCCTTCTTACTTGATGATTACACATATGACTAATGAGTTTGAGGCACATTCTTGTTAGATAACCTTGCTTGTTTTGCAGTTCCAGAATCACCAGTAGGCCTAAGTCATTAGGATGTTTTTTAATTTTCTTTAAAAAAAAGTACCAGTGTCTTTACCTGACATATAACTGTAACCTCTCTGGACATCATCTTTATTTTTTTTTCTTTTTTTGGGTCCAGTCGTGGGGCCTGAACTCTGGGCCTGGGTGCTGTCCCTCAGCTCTTCAGCTCAAGGCTAGCGCTCTACCACTTGAGCCACAGCGCCACTTCCGGCTTTTTTTTTTCATTTTGCTTATGTGGTGCTGAGGAATCGAACCCAGGGCCTCATGCATGCAAGGCAAGTGCTCTACCACTGAGCCACCTTCCCAGCCCCCTGGACATCATCTTAAATAATAATATTTTTTTAATTTAAAATATCACAGTGTGCTAGGAGTTTGTAACTCTAGAGACCAAGGAGACTCAGGAGACCAAGATCTGAGGATTGAGGTTAAACCAACCTCATGGTAGGCAAGAATGTCTAGGAGAGCCTTTTTTTCTTTTTCTTTCTTTTTTTTTTTGACAGTCCTGGGGCTTGAACTCTGGCTTGGGTGTTGTCTCTGAGCTCTTTTGCTCAAGGCTAGACCTCTACCACTTTGAGCCACAACTGCACTTCTGGTTTTTCTGGTAGCTAATTGGTGATAAGAGTCTCACAGACTTTGCTATCCTGGCTGGCTTTGAACTGTGATCTTCAGATCTCGGCCTACTGAGTTGCTGGGATTACAGGCATGAGCCACCACTGCCTGGCATATTTCACTGTTTATCACAGTAGCCAAATGCTTTCTTCTCCTTCCTTTGTAGAATAAGTGTTTGTCTTTTTTTGGTCTTAATGGCTAGACTTCCTTTGGGAGATTAAAAATAATTTTTCTCCTATTACGTAGGCCTTTTTCATCTGGAAAGCCCTGACTTTTCAATAAAGTTAAAATATCTCTCATTTGTTTATGTTTGCTCTGAGCTTCTTTACTAGTATAATTAATATTATCAAAACTGTGATTTTGGAACAGAGCTTGATTCTTCAGATTTGTTTTCTGATGCAAGGATGAGTATCTGTGGGAAAGATTATCTGCCAGCCATAACAACAATGATAGCATTCCTTAACCTTCCTGCTTATGCACTCGTGTTCACATGCATGTTAACATCAGCTGCAAAGTCTGAGTTCATCATTGTCCTGATAGTCTAGAGAAAATTGATAGACCTTTTCCCTGAGCCTTTGGAAATGATTTTTTTCAGACAAAGGAGCCCAAGGAACCATTCAGTGACAAAAATTTAATTTTCTGCGCAAAAAAAAAAATTGCTGTTTTTAAGAAGATATGGGAAGAAGAAGAAGAAGAAGAAGAAGAAGAAGAAGAAGAAGAAGAAGAAGAAGAAGAAGAAAGAAGAAGAAGAA
>NW_012267244.1:10315440-10361617 GCF_000151885.1 Dipodomys ordii | reverse complement strand
AACCCAGGGCCTCATGCATGCAAGGCAAGCCCTCTACCACTGAGCCACCTTCCCAGCCCTGTGAGATTCTTATCTCCAATTAACCACCAGAAAACTGAAAGTGGTGCTGTGGCTTAAGTGGTAGAGCACTTGCTTTGAGCTGAAGAGCTCAGGGACAGTGCCCAGGCCCAACTTTCAAGCCCTATGACCAACCAAAAAAAAGATAGGTATAAGAGGCTGGGAATGTGGCTTAGTGGTAGAATGCTTGCCTAGCATGCACAAAGGCCTGGGTTCAATTCTTTTTTTTGGGGGGGGGTCCAGTCTTGGGCCTGAACTCTGGGCCTAGGCCCTGTCCCTCAGCTCTTCAGCTCAAGGCTAGTGCTCTACCACTTGAGCCACTGCACCACTTCCGGCTTTTTGCTTTTTGCTTATGTGGTGCTGAGGAATCAAACCCAGAGCCTCAAGCATGCAAAGCAAGCACTCTACCACTGAGCCACCTTCCCAGCCCCCTGGGTTCAATGCTTCAGTACCACATAAACAGAAAAAGCCAGAAGTGTCTCTGTAGCTCAAGTTAAAGTGCAAGAGAAGCTCAGCAGCAGTGCCTAGGCCCTGAATTCAAGCCTCAGGCCAGGCAAAAACAAAAAACAAAGAATATATGTGGTAGTTCTTCTGGCCAGAATATTTTATTGACATATTCCTATTTCAGAGTCTTTTTTTTTTTTTTTGGGTTCGGTCGTGGGGCCTGAACTCTGGGCCTAGGCGCTGTCCTTAAGCTCTTCAGCCAAAGGCTAGTGCTCTACCACTTGAGTCACAGCGCCACTTCCGGGTTTTTTCTTTTTGCTTATGTGGTGCTGAGGAATCGAACCCAGGGCTTCAGGCATGCAAAGCAAGCACTCTACCACTGAGCCAACTTCCCAGCCCTATTTCAGAGTCTTGTACAGTGTTTGTCTATTATGTGTAAGGTCCTGGGTTCAGTCCCTATCACCACAAAAACAAACAAACAGACAAACTAACAAACAATTAGATAATCACAGGTTAGTAGAAATGAATTTTTATTCCAAATGTGTTTTCTTTTCTTGATAATCCTAAGAATTAAAGTAGGATTAATAGCTCTGGCTGAACTGTAGAGTTCTCTAATTTTGAGTTATGTAGAGACTCCAAGATACATATGTGCATATATATACATACACACACATCTTTTTCTTTTTCCTTTTTTTTTTTTGTTGGTCATGGGCGCTGTCCCTCAGCTCTTCAGCTCAGGGCTAGAGCTCTACCACTTGAGCCACAGTGCCACTTCCAGTTTTCTGAGTGGTTTATTGGAGATAAGAGTCTCACAAACATTCCTGCCCGGGCTGGCTTTGAACCGTGCTCCTCAGATCTCAGCCTCCTATGTACCTAGGATTATAGGCATGAGCCACCTGCGCCCGGCTACATCTTCTATTTTTTTTAAAAAAAATCATTAAACAGTATATCAATACATATTAACGAATCAGTGAAATTCTAAGTCCCTTTATACGCCTTATACATCTTGGACGTTCTTACAGTTGAGGACAAGTTGAACAGCAAAGAGTGGATAGTGAGCTACTAGTTTTTCTGCCTAAGCAAGCATTTCTATTCTCTATAAGTTACTATGGAAACAGTTAAGTCCATACCAGCTATTTTGTTAATTTGGCTCCTTCCTAGTTATTCATTCATTTCATTGATCTTTTCTGCTGCAATAATAATTTCAAAGCATAGATGTAATCCTAGTTTTTGAGCAAGTGAGGCAGGAAGATAGGGTGTCAGCTTGGACTTCTCTAAATTCCCAACCCAAACCAAACCAACTACCAACCAACAAAAAAATAATTTCATTTCTGCCTAAGAGACCCTCTCATTCTTTGTGGTGTGTGTATGTGTGTGTGTGTGTGTGTGTGTGTGTGTGTATGCAGGCATGCGCATGCATGGGTGAACTGAGGCTTGAACTCATGACCTTAAGTTCTCTACTCAGAGCTGGTACTCTACTACTTGAGCCATATCTCCACTTCTGGCATTTTACTGGTTAATTGTAGATATGAATCTTGCAGATTTGTCTGCCTGAATGGCTTCAAACCTTGATCCTCAGATCTCAGCCTCTTGTCGCTAGAATTAGAGACATAAACCACTGGTTTCCTAAGAAAATTTGCATAAGAGTAAGGATGAAGACAGAGTTCAAGGTAAACAGATTTAGCAAGTAGAACAGGAGAGAGCTGGTGAGTGGTGGGTGGTCAGGCAACTGCTGGGCTCCTTTCTACTAACCTGAAGCAAGATTGGACTCCTGCAGCTTCTTTTGGCTTCTGCTCAGAGCAGACTGCTACAGTTGGCAGTTGATTAGCTTCCTTGTTGGCCTGCAGGGTGATTCTGCCACTGGACCTGCTGGCCTAGCACAGTGGAAATCTGACAAGCTTGCCTGTGCAGATGTAACTGATCAATTTCTCTCTCTTTTTTCCTTTAGGCCCAGAGAAAGAGGAAGTCTGAATGTACAAGGAAATTCACTGGGAGGGGAAAATAATACTGTGGGGGTGTCATATTCAGTTGTGCTGTTGCTGGCGTGACAATTTAAACAGCACTGTTTCACTGATGTGTTTGGGCTGGGTTTCCACTCTTGCATAATGCACATGCCAGGTTGTGTGTGCTGTGGATAGAAGAGAACCCACAGAGAGCTGTGCTTGCCAAGTTGTAGAATTATCTAATTTTATGAGTCAAAAAGAGACTCCAAGATACATTCTTCTATTTTTAAATCACTAAACCGATCTATCAATATGAAAGGCCAGTTAAATAATTTACTCATAATCATTCTATCTGTCTCTGTCTCTCTGTCTATCTCTTTTGGTCACAGTACTGGGGCTTAAACTCAGGGCCTGGGCTATATCTTTAGCTTCTTGTGTTTGAGAGCTGTGTGTGTGTGTGTGTGTGTGTGTGTGTGTGTGTGTGTGTGTGTGTGTGTGTGTGTGTGTGTGTGTGTGTGTGCTGATCCTGGAGCTTGAACTGAAAGACTGTCCCTGAGCTTCCCCGCTGCCAACCCTCCCCCCCACCCACACTCCTGCCTATCTTCTTTTGCTCAAGACTACTACTCTACCACTTGAGCCACAATAGCACTTCTAGCCTTTTCTGTTTATGTGGTACTGAGGAATCCAACCCAGGGCTTCATGCATGCTAGGCAAGCACTCTTCCACTAAGCCCATATTCCCAGCCCCATCCCTGAGCTTTTTTGTTCAAGTATTCTACAACTAGAGCTACAGCTCAACTTCTGGCTTTTTGGTAGTAAATTGGAGATAAGGCTTCTTTTCTGCCTAGGTTGGCTTTGAACCTTTGTCCTCAGATCTCAGCCTCCTGAGTAGGAAGGATTAGAGGCATGACCCGAGGAGCCTGGTCCTTTAGCTTTTTGCTCACTACTACTTGAGCCACAGATCTACTTGGCTTAAGTGGTAGGGTGCCAACCTTGATTGAAAAACCTCAGGGATAAAGGCCAGGTCCTGAGTTCAAGCCCCAGGACTGGCACAAAATAATGACTTTTATCAAAGTAAATGTATACATCAATGGGGTGAGGTGGTCAGTATAGGAAAGGATGAACTGTGTGGACACTGTGGAAATATGGGATTTTATCCAAGGTAAGACTACCAGGTATCATAAAACTGAAGACTTCCTCGTGGCCCTCTCCAAATGCTCACTGGTATTTATAAGTTCCTCACATGTGCTGAGACTCATTGGTAGAAGATAATTGAAAAGAGCCACTGTGGGGGTAATTAGTAGAGTACTTGGCTAGCATATACAGGACCCTGGCTCCATCTGAACATATACACTCCAAAATAAAAAACAAAACACTTTACTCTCTAACCAGATTAAGAAATAATTTCTTCTTCTTCTTTTTTTAAATGTTTCAAAGAGCTTTATTTAAAAGATCAGCGCACAAAAACTGGAGGCTTGAGGGCTTAGCAACCTCTTTGTGAGTCAGCTGGGTGAAGCTGGGCCTGGAGGGGTGAGGCGGTGGGGGGCCGAGGGAGGGTGGAGAGGGATCTTCAGCCTTGTTGCCGCCTTCCACAGCCAGTGAAATAATTTCTTCTTGATCTTAATGCCTTCCTAGCCTCAGAAAAAACCCAGTAGAATTAATATGGTGTTTATAATTCTCATACAAATATTTCTATTCTTTTTTCTCTTTTTATTTTATTTTTTTATTGTTTTGCAGTCCTGGGGACCAAATCCAGATCCTTGTACATGCTAGGAAAGCACTCCATTACTGAGCTACATCCTCCATCCTTCTCCAGTATGTGCACACATATTTATAACACCAAACAGCATATGCTATGTGCTATGATTTAAAATTTTGTGTCAGTGGATTAATATATTTTTTTTTCTTTAACTTGCTTTAATCATATTGATTTATGTATTGATTATCCATCTGCATTACTTCATTCCACCCTAGAAATATTTGAAAATTATTTCTGAAGTATTTTGGCAAAATGATTTCCATTCTGCGGGCATACTATTGCCAAGATATTAAAAGTTAATTTGGAGCCATTAGATTGAGATGGTTCTGATACCTAGAATTACTACGGTCACATCGAACCTCAACTCTGTGAATGATCGTAACTGATAAGAATGCAATTTAAGTATAACTATTCAGGAACCACAAGCTAAGCACTAAATAGACACTTTATCAATCAGAAACCACCAACCTCTCCTAATGCCTCCTGGGAGAAGCCTGACTTCTACGGATCTGATGCTACCTGACTCATATTTAAAAATTATTATTATCATTGTTATTATTATTATTATTCACCAGTCCTGGGGCTTGAATTCAGGGCCTGGGTACTTTCCCTGAGCTTCCTTTGCTCAAGGATAGTTTTCTACCACTTGAGCCACAGTGCCACTTCAGGCCTTTTCTGTGTATGTGGTACGGAGGAATCGAACCCAGGGTTTCATGCATGCTAGGCAAGCAATCTACCACTAAGCCACCTTCCCAGACCTAAATATTATTTTAAGTATGAAGAAGTTACAGTTCAGGCTGGGAAGGTGGCTCAGTGGTAGAGCGCTTGCCTTGCATGCCTGAGGCCCTGGGTTTGATTCCTCAGTACCACATAAATAGAAAAAGCCAGAAGTGGCGCTGTGGCTCAAGTGGTAGAGCGCTAGCCTTGAGCTGAAGAGCTGAGGTACAGTGCCCAGGCCCAGAGTTCAGGCCCCACGACTGGACCAAAAAAAAAAAAAAAAAAGAAGTTACAGTTCAACAAGTCACATTATAGTTAATTGTGTTTACAATGTTGTGTGTGTGTGTGTGTGTGTGTGGATAATTGAACGCAGTGCCTTGGGCATACAAAGCACGCGTCCTAGCGTGGGACATCTCCCTCCGTCCCTCAGCCAAGCACACACATTATTGTAGTGTCAGTCTCATTATAATTCAATTTGGGTTCTTTGTATTTTCGTATGTAATATGGTTGTTTTCATAATTTTTCTTCATCTTTACTTATCAATTTTGCCTAACTATAGCTCTAATCATTTTCATCTAATATGTTTTGGGGGAATGGATTTCGTAATATTATAATGAAGATCTGGAATCATGTACCTTCTTTGTTTAGTTACATTATTTCCCTCGAATAACTTTCTAGGACTAGAATTTGTTTATTGGACAGCTGCATAATGTTTTTCTTTTCTTTGTGGTACTAAGAATCAAGACCAGCCTTGTGCATGATAGATAAGCTTTCTATCACTGAACTACATCCCATGCCTTTGTTTTTGTTTTTTTTTTTTTAAACAATATATACCTCAACCTGGACTTGAAGTTAGTAGGTAGCCTAGTCTGGCCTTGGTCTCCCAAGTGCTGAAATTGCAGGTGTATATGACAATATTCAGCTCAAATGGATGATTCTTGGTTCATATGTAATATTATTGTCCATATACACTTTTATTATTTTGGGGTTAACACTAGATGATTTAATGTGATAATATAATATAAATTTTGGGGGGGCAGGAGAGGAGATAAGTTGAGCTTTTGGTTCCAAATTCTTAGAACACATCAAACAATGAAAAGAATTCCTGGAATTGAATCTGTTTAAAAATAAATTAGTATGCCAAATTAAGAGTCAAAACTAAATATGCAAGTAATCGCAAACAATTCAGGAAATAAATTGATTCCTGGTGTGATTTTACAATAGTGGTTGAAAAGCCCACTTATGTTGTCCAACCTCCTTACTAAACTTCAGTCTCCTCATCCATAAAATGGTAATATAATAGAAATATTAGGGTTGGGGATATATTTCAGAGGTGAAGTATTTGCTTATCATGCACAAAACTGGATTTAAACCTCAGTGCTGCAAGAAGAAAGAAATAGTAATGACACTGACTAGTACATTTCTACAGCTTTCTTCATATACTTCTTTGTTTTCTGTTTATTTGTGACAGGGTTTCAGTGTATAGCCCAGGCTAGCCTCCACCTTGCAATCCTCCTGTCTCCTAATTGGGACTACATGCAGGAATTACCATGCCTGGCTTTAAATAGGATAGGGGGAGTGAGGGATGGGGGTTGCCAGTCCCGGCTTGAATTTAGGGCCTGAGCACTGTCCCTAAGCTTTTTAGCTCAAGGCTTATGCTCTACCACTTGAGCCACTGCTCCACTTCTACCTTTTTGCTAGTTAATTAGAGATAAGAATCTCATGAACTTTCTTTCCCAGGCTGGATTTGAACCACAACTCTCAGATTTCAGCCTTCTGAAAAGCTACGATTACAGACGTGAGCCACCAGTGCCCAGCTTAGGTACAGTTTTAAACACTTCATGCATAGCATTTAGTCTTCCTAAACCTCTGAGATAGTCATTATTTTCACCCCTTTTTTAGATAGTTGAAGAACTGTAGCACACAGCGAGATTAAATAGCTTGTCTAAAGTTTAGGCAGAGCTGGAATTCTCACTCAGACAGTGGGGCTCCAGAGTTTATGCTCATAATCACCACATAAATAAAATAGTTCATATTAAAACACCCAGTCAAAAGCCTGGCACTTAGCAAGTACTCAATAATGCTTGCTATTATTTTTATAATGTGTTTTGCAAAACCAACTGTACTAGTATAAGGAAGAACAGAATTTATCTAAAAGCTCTAAGAACAACAGAATCAATAATTGGAAGTTTCAGAAAATCTAATTTGGACTCAGTAGCAGGTACTCCTGCACACAGGACAGGAACACAGAGAGGCTGAGTAGCCACTTGTCAAGAACAGGGTAGAGGACTGGGAAGTTGGCTCAGTGGTAGAGTGCTTGCCTTGCATGCCTGAGGCCCTGGGTTCGATTCCTCAGCACCACATAAGAAAAAAGAAAAAAGCCGGAAGTGGCACTATGGCTCAAGTGGTAGAGCGCTAGCCTTGAGCTGAAGAGCTGAGGGATAGCACCCAGGCCTAGAGTTCAGGCCCCACGACCGGACCCAAAAAAAAAGATATTAAAAAATAAATTAATTAATTAATTAAAATAAATAAATAAAAATTAAAAAAAGAACAGGGTAGAAAATTGGCTGAACTAGATAATCTCGAAGGCATTTTGTAACTAGAGGGTTCTGTGATTCTAGGCCAGAACTTGCATCCTCTACACAGTAAAGCTTCATTTGTTTTCTTTAATATTTAGTTCAGTTTACAAACTTTGGGCTGATGTTATTTTCGTTTTAATTATTTGACTCACTGGCCAATGACACTATGACTTCATAGTTTGTATATGTCTGTGATAATCTCTTGTCTTGGAATATTTCATGTGTTGTACACTTCAACACTGTAATGACAGGTGCTGGGAAATTGATCTATAAACATGTGGTCAGTCTTCCCAGGCAGGGATCTACAGGGTTACTGTCACTTTGGCTATTATTGTAGAGTCTGTTGTCTTTATCTAGAACATGTGCAAGACTGTGACACCTTTGGATTTAGAGTGGTCATGGAAGGATTATAAGATTATGATGGTGGGTATGGGTTGACGTCATATCTATAACAACATTCTTTGCAAGTAACTAGAAAGAGTTCCAGGGAATTTCCTGCTGGGAGGGGTAATTGCTCTCTTGGAGGAAGTAATTATTTTGCTCAAGTAATTGTTTTGCTGAAGTTCTGCTTGGTCTTGTAATTTGCCTTCCCATTTGGATTTCAGTGTGCGCCATTCTTTGTCTTTATTATTGAATCTTGAGCAATTCTTCAGGATATTATGTCATTTTTCCCCCCAGCAGTTAATTCCATTACAAAGATGCAGAGATGGAATCAGTACTAAATGTACCACCTGGCTCCCAGAGCCAGTGCTTAGGAAACAATTTCTTCTCAGCTATATGTTTCTGTCTTCAGTGTTTTACAGTGCGCTGAATGTGTAGTTACTATGGAAATGATGAAAATAGGCACAGAGTTTTAGATTTCAGATTGTCAGGAAATATGAAATATAAAAATAGGATGCCCAGAAGGAAGCCCAGACAAAGGCTTTCCAAACAATATAAAGAGATTTAATTTATAATGTAGTGAGGAGCAGGAGTACAGTGAATATAGAACTTCAGACATTAGGTCACCAAAATCTAAGCAATTTGAAATGATGATTTGCAAATCATCACCATTGCAATATACCATTTACTTTCCAAGAAAAACAGTATCATTTTATCTGAAAAGTGAGATTCAGCCATTTTCAACATTACTAACAATCCCCTTAAAACTAACACCATTCTATGTTGACTTGCACTGATGGTGGCACTTTATATGCAAATAAGTTCTGCATCTATATACATATTCCATGTTTAACTTAGAGCTATTATAAGTCAAATTAAAAAATATAACAGTGCTGTTTTATTTTGAGTAAATTAATATTTGTGTTGGTCGTCTGGTACACTAATAAACAATTGTGCACAGACATTTGGAATGGTTTGCTTTTGGGAACTTCAAAGAGAATGGCAAGCTGTCAGTAATTACAAGCGTCATTATCCATATGCTGTGTTGTCCATAATGCTCCAATAGATGAGGGCAATGTCCACAGTCACTCAGGAAACTTGAACTAGAATTTCAAGATGCCCATGACAAAATGGGACAGAGTCACTGTTTGTTTTGTTTTTTGTTTTTTTTAGAATGTAAGTAGCATGGCCAGAAGAACCATGTGTTATTTACATACATTAAATAAATATTGAAAATTGGTTTAGGCTAAAAATACTCAACAAAAACTTGTAAGACTGGATACTAAAAGAATGAGTTCATATTGTTCAAGACCAAAGTTCTCTTTAACCACATGCTTTAAGTTAATCTTTGATTCCATTTACAGAGGCAAACATGATTCCATAGGCAGACAACAAAACATTTGTCCAATTGGGCTGGGAAGGTGGCTCAGTGGTAGCGCTCTTGCCTTGCATGCATGAGGCCCTGGGTTCGATTCCTCAGCACCACATAAACAAGAAGAAAAAAGCCGGAAGTGGCGCTGTGGCTCAAGTGGTAGAGCGCTAGCCTTGAGCTGAAGAGCTGAGGGACAGCGCCCAGGCCCAGAGTTCAGGCCCCACGACTGGACCCAAAAAAAGAAAAGAAAATAAAGATGATGTCCAGAGAGGTTACAGTTATATGTCAGGTAAAGACACTGGTACTTTTTTTTAAAGAAAATTAAAAAACATCCTAATGACTTAGGCCTACTGGTGATTCTGGAACTGCAAAACAAGCAAGGTTATCTAACAAGAATGTGCTTCAAACTCATTAGTCATATGTGTAACCATCAAGTAAGAAGGAAAGCATAGACTTTTATGTAGCTTGATGTCTTCAGAAACAAGTACCAGTGAGACAAGTTTCCAGTTAGAAATAAAAATAAATGTAAAAACATAAAGTAGAGATTGGAATTATATGGAGAAGGTAGAGATTGTCAATAAAGAGAAGTGGATAATTCTTGGTTTTGCATGAATTAAAAACTCATTGTTCACTTAAAACAGATTAATTTAAAACACAAAAAGTAAATTAAAGCAATACTATCATTTAGATATCTAAATATACTACTTCGGTAGATCATTCTGGATTAGAAACATGACAACAATAGCTCTTACATGTGAGTTTGCCATCAAGATATAATGCAATTCACAGACATTATCTCATTAATTTCACACCCCTATGAAGAATAGGTGGGAGAGAAAAAATGCTTAAAGCCACCTCACCCAATTCTAAAATTGCTAACCTAAGTGCTTCATTGGATTAAAGCTGAAACACCCTTTGGGTAGATTGAAGATGTCAAAAAGAAAATTGGAAAAGAGGTGAGTTCTAGATGAGTGGAAAAAAGGTCTATCAATTTTCTGTAGACTAGAGGGATAATTTTTCTCCACACATTCTACAACATTGCTTTCTAAGCTGTAAATCACATATCTTTGGTAAGTAGTCCTCCTTCAAGGACCTTGGATGCCTTTCTTCCATAATCACGCTGTACATTTATTCAGCATAGGCGTGTCAATAGTAAATATGATGTTCTAATATTCTATATGTATGGCATAAGTCCTCCTGAGAAGCTGGGTGCTGGTGGCTCACACCTGTAATCCTAGCTACTAAGGAGGCTGAGATCTGAGGTTCTTGGTTCAAAGGCA
Source organism: Dipodomys ordii (assembly GCF_000151885.1). Taxonomy (NCBI): domain Eukaryota; kingdom Metazoa; phylum Chordata; class Mammalia; order Rodentia; family Heteromyidae; genus Dipodomys; species Dipodomys ordii. Next base: position 10,351,086 of record NW_012267244.1, on the reverse strand, counting down.
GCCCAAGCAGGAAAGAGATTCAGTCCATGAGACTATTATCCTCAACTAAACACCAGAAAAACCAGAAATGGTGCTCAAAGTGGTAGAGTGGTAGCCTTGAGCAAAAGGACAGCACCCAGCTCAAAGACAGCACCCACGCCCTGAGTTCAAGCCCTAAGACTGACCTAAATAAATAAATAAATTCCATCTGAGATTGCCTCTAGACTGGCTAAAATGGTAGAATGGGCTGGGCACCGGTGGCTCACACCTGTAATCCTAGCTACTCAGGAGGCTGAGATCTGAGGATCGCGGTTCAAAGCCAGCCAGGGCAAGAAAGTTGGTGAGACTCTAATCTCCAATAAAAACCACTTGAAAACCGGAAGTGGCCCTATAGCTCAAGCGGTAGAGCACTCACCTTGAGCTGAAGAGTGCAGGGACAGCACCCAAGCCCAGAGTTCAAGCCCCACGACCGACAAAAAATATATAAATAAATAAATAAATGGTAGAATGGCTGTCTTGTAACTATGAGTCCCTAACTTCAAACCCCAGGAGTGTGGGGGGTGAGGGGTGGGTGGCAGAGAGACGAGAGATTTTCATACATTTCTTTCTATTGATTTCATACATTTCTTTCTATTGTTTGGAGGCTATATCCTAGTGGTGGTATTTGCTAAGGCTTATTTCTGGAATTGCTATCTTTTTATTCATTCATTCATCCATTCACTTATTACTGATTCATTAGTGATTTCAAAGGGTGTTTTAATAGGACATTAAACTTGCCCTGGTTTTTTTTCATTTGGTGGTCATAGGGCTTGAACTCAGGACATGGGCGCTGTCTCTGAGCTTTTATGCTCAAGGCTAGCACTCTACCACTTTGAGCCACAGTGCCACTTCTGGTTCTCTGGCAGTTAACTGGAGATAAGAGTCTCACAAACTGCTGCCCTAGCTGGCTCCGAACTGCCATCCTCAGATCACAGCCTCCTTAGTAACTAGGATTACAGATGTGAGCCACCAGCACCCCATTAAACTAGCCCTTTTTATCACCATTATTATCACCATATATAATTTAAATTTAAGCCCCCTTATATCCAAATCTAACCAAATAATCACTTCTAAGTCATTTCTATAACAAAATACTAGAGATATTATTGCATTCATCTTTCACAAATACTTTTTCAGGCAGTAGGCTGAAATCTAAGGCCATTGCTAAGAACAAGCTCTGTCCTGGTTCTTATCTTTAGAGTGGTAGAGCTGAGATAGTGTGTCTTCAGATGAGATGAGGGACAGGATACACTTAGAGAATTCTGACTTCTCACAGTTCTAAGGCTAGGAGTGACCTACAGAAGGATCACTGACGTAGATATCCCTAAAACCTCCCAATTTAACAAAGGTAGAAAATATAACTTTATTACATTCCCATAGTGTACTTTTCAGAAATAAGTTAAAAAGTATTGAACTCCAAAATACATAAATGCTTCCTGATTTACATACATTTAATACTGATTCTTGCTCTAACAGAGCAGAACACTCTGAAACGTTTACAGTTCGGTTTCGTAGTTCTTCACTGAGAGGTAAAATAACTTGTTCAAGATCACATGCCAGTAACTGGAGAAGAGGGCTTTCTATCCTGCCCATCTGTTCCTAGGCCTTGTACCTTAACTACCATTCTCAGCATGAGCTGTGGATGCTCCTGTTTCCCCAGTTCTCATATTCTGGAAACCTTCACAATGTAATGACAGTAATTATTTTCAAAGACTTCTCTGTGATGTAATGAAAATAACTCAACAGAATTCTGTTCTTGTCTTTGCTCTGCTCATTAGCCCCATGAAAAGACAAATGTCTTCACCTCACCACCTTTTTGTCCCCTCATTTAAAACATGCTGACATAGAAATGAATAGTCTTTAAAGACTTTTTCATTCCAAAAATTCCAAGCTTTAAGAAGTGTATTTTTTGAACTAAGGAGTATGTAGCAACTTAAATCACTTCTTAAACTATAATGATAGACTTGCACTTAAGCATTCCTTGATAGGAATTTTTAACAGCAGGCTTTAAAATTTGAATTTTAGGGTTGGGGAAGCAATGGCTTATGATCAACCACTAGCATGTACAGGGTCCTTGGTTTGATCCACAGCACTGCAAAATAAATAAATATGAATTAATCGTTCATATTTTAGGAAACTGGATGCCAATGGTTCATGCCTGTAATACTAACTACTCAGGAGGCTGAGATCTGAGGATCACAATCCAAAGGCAGCCTGAGCAGAAAAGTCCTTGAGATTCTTAATCTCCAATTAACCACCAAAAGACTTAGGCAAGAAACAAGTAGCCAGGTGCTGGTGGTTCACACTTGTAATCCTAGCTCCTCAGGAGGCTGAGATCTGAGGATCACGATTCAAGCCAGCCCAGGCAGGAAAGTCGAGAGACTCTATCTCCAATAAACCACTAGAAAACTGGAAGTGGCTCAAGTGGTAGAGCACTCTCACTGGGAGACTCTGGGAAAATTACTTAACCTTCCTGTGCTCGGCTTCGGCCTCATAGGTCATAAGCCCCACAGGGGCTTTGTGAGAACCTCTCACAAGTTAAAATATACCAAGCATTTAATGTTAGCTGTTGTTAGAGGCAGCATTTGTTCTTCAAATTACACCCACCTGAAAGATGCTTTGTAAATGTCTTGCTGAGGAAACAAAAAAATCTGTCAAATCCAATCAATGCGTGGCAGTGATATGCCTGAGATAGTCCAGGACAGCCTAGTAGACGTCAGTATTACAACATCTGTGCCTCTAGGTCTTTCTCAAGGTAATCTGAAGATGTCTCCTCACTCTTACAGAGTGTGTAATAAATTGTGCACTAGTACAAACACACACATACATGATATCCTCTAAGGATAAATTATTCTCAAAGAATAGTACATATAGCTGGGCATACTGTACATGACTGTAAGCCCAGCACTCAAGAGGATCATGTGATCATGAAGGTGAGGTCAGCCTGGACTAAACAGTGGGAACCCATCAAGAGAGGGGAAAAAAAGGGGAGAAAGGGAGAGAAAGAGAAAGAGGGAGAAGAGAGAGAGAAAGAGAAATATAGAGAGGGAGAGAGAGAGAATATCCAAAGGCAGTACACTAGGAAGGAATATTAAGAGAATGTAATAGTTCTCCTAATACAAGATGGTCAGCAGTGACACTGCTTGCATGACTGTCTATCCATATTGGCATCTGCTTGTTGAGCAAATTCCTAGCTTCTGGACTCACCCAGCTTATTATTTGTGCACATACTAGGTCAAAAATTCAAAATTGCAGTCTTTTTTTAAGCACAATTAGATTCAGTAGCAAGACATGGCTAATCTCCTGTGTTAATTTCTGCAAAGGAAGGATTACAAACACAAGTTCTTATTAACTTCCTGTGTAATGTCCAGACTCCAAGGAGCACGAGGATGAGAAAGATCTGTTCTCCAAAGTATATGACTGGCAATGTTTTCGTATGATCTTAGAAAAAATTGAACTTGGATCATTTCAATCAAACAAAACATTTACATGTATGTTATTTGTGTGAAGTGCTTGGTTCATTAACATATTCATAAAATATGCTAAACAAAATACTGTTAAGACTGTTGACTGAGAGTTAAATCTCTCAATGAATTCACAACTGTTAGTTTTAAATGCTTTGTTTCCCTGCTTAGCAGCAGAAATAATTTGATAAATTATCAAAACAAATAGCCACTTGAAATGTATAGCATAAGCCTTCTAGAAATGAAACTACATTTATTTATAAGTAGAAAACCCAATTATGATTATCAAACAAGAGATAGTAAACTACAGTCAAAATAATTACATTTCATCTTCATTCAGACTTCTAAGTAGTAATCTAAATTTAAATTTAAATCAATTCACACTAAATTATGTACATCAATGCAATCACATTGAATAGTAGATGGAACAGACTCAGAAAAATACTCAGAGATTAGTAGGATGACTAGAAAAGTAGCTGCTATCTTGTCCTAATTAGACGAAATATCAAGGAAAAGTAATCATGAGTACTGGGAAGAAAGCCTTCAATTCACATTTGTCAGATCAACCTACCTAGATTTCTTAAACTTTTCTTACCAATTCATTTTAGTTGATGTTAATCAACTCAAAATTTAAAAAGAAGTGTGCATAACAAGAAATGCAAAAGATAAGGTGTAAGAAGTTAAATAATCAGTCAGTATTATGAAATTTCATCTTGTTTCCAGATCATCTGCTTATATTTCAAATTTATTTTTACCTTATAGCATATGTCAATTTTTATCCAAATCATCAATGAATATAGATGACTCTAGATGAAATAGTTCCAGCAAGTTCTAACTAAGAAAACAGTTACAGAGCCAGAAGCCAATGGTTTACAAACGCAATCCTAGCAATTTGGGAGGCTAAGATCTGAGCACCTTGCTTAGAGTCTAGGCTAGTCAGAAAAGTCCATAAGACTCCATTTCTAATTAACCTGAAAAAAAAAAATCTGGACTAGATGTGGCTCCAATGGTAGAGTACTAGCCATGAGCAGAAAAAGCTAAGGCCCTGAGTTTAAGCTCCTTCACAAGAAATGAGAATGGGCAGAGAAAAGAGAGACAGAGAGACAGAGACAGAGAGACAAAGAGAGACAGAGAGAGAGAAAAAAAAAACAATGAGAGAAAAATTGTTTTGATATGCCAGATGCCAGTGGCTCATGCCTGTAATCCTAGCTACTCGGGAGGCTGAAATTGGAGAGGATCATGGTTCCAAGCCAGCCCAGGCAGGAAAGTTTATAAGACTCTTATCTCCAATTAACCACAAGAAAACCAAAAGTGGTGCTGTTGTTCAAGTGGTAGAGCACTTACTTTGAGCTGAAGATCTGAGGGACAGAGAGCACCCAGGCCCAGAGTTCAAGCCCCATGACTGACCAAAGAAAGTGAGAGAGCGAGAGAAAGAGAGAGAGAGGGAAAGAAGGAAAGAAAGAAACAAAGAGAAAGAAAGAAGGAAAGAGAGAAAGAAAGAGAGAGAGAAAAAAGAAAGAAAGAAAGAAAGAAAGAAAGAAAGAAAAAAAAAGAAATTGTTTTGACATAAAAAACTATTGCTCTTTGGAAGCAAAAGAAATTCAGGTTCCTACCCACTATGATTATAGATAGTATGGATAGTTATGAAAGTAAATTACCACAATATACTTGTTCTTTATCATCAGCACCAGAACTCTATTTTGTTGGGTTTCCTTCCATTCTCCTGCCTGTCTGTGACCCTGGTCATTGTTGAATAACAGACAGTGTTTTATTTCTTTGGGTGTGGTTTCATGTTGGATAGAATAATAGAGCAAAGCAGGATGCATACGTATGACAAAAACAGGAATGTTTGCAACTCTATGGACTTATACCTAATGGTGTTGCATATTAATTTCCTGTGATTTGATGCCTCAACTCTGAATTGCTCCATTTTGCAATCAACTACCTGCTGCCAATAAAGCAGGTTACAGTCACCAGATGAGTCAGCCTCACACTCTGAAACTATTTTGTACATTTGTCAACAATGTTCAGAACAGAAGCACCAAAGGGCCACAATATTCAGACTGGTAAGGAAAGATGGTAGACAGCAGTGGTTTTCTCAAACTGTGACCCCAGGATAGCAGTATCAGAATTGCCCCCCAGAAATTTGCTGGAAATTAATTACTTTATTTATTACAATAGGATCCTACTAGGTATTCCAGGCTGCAATCCTTTACTTAAACCAGGCACTGGTGGCTCATGTTTATAATTCTGACTATTCAGGAAACTAACATCTGAGGATCAAGATTCAAAGCCAGCCCAGGCAGAAAAGTTAGTGAGACTCTTATTTCCAATAAACTACTCAGAAAAAGCCGGAAGTGGTGTTGTGGTTCAAATGGTAGACACTAGCCTTGAACACAAAGAGACTCCAGGACAGTACCTAGACCCAGAGTTCAAGCCCTAAGACCAACAAAAAACAAAACATGGGGCTAGGAAGGTGGCTCAGTCAATGGTAGAGTGCTTGCCTTGCATGCATGAGGCCCTGGGTTTGATTCCTCAGTACCACATAAATAGAAAAAGCCAGAAGTGGCGCTGTGGCTCAAGTGGTAGAACGCTAGCTTTGAGCTGAAGAGCTGAGGGACAGCGCCCAGGCCCAGAGTTCAAGCCCCATATCCGATTTAAAAAAAAAAAAAATCTTTCTTTACTTCCTTGGTGCTGAGATAGCAGGCATGCTTCTCCAGGCCTGACTAGAAACACTGTGTATATACCTGGTGTGTTTGTGGGGAGGGGGGTGTAATTCAGGGGTTTGAACTCAGGGCCTCCCACTCTTGCTTAACAATTTTGCTCAAGGATAGCACTGTACCACTTGAGCCACACCTTCATAGACGCTTTTGCCCAAACTGGCTTTTAACAAGGACCCTCAGATCTCAATTTCCTAACTAGCTAGGATTACAGGTGTGACCCATCATGCCCAGCTTAAAACACACATTCTTGAGTCCGACACTACACCTTCTGACACTGAAACTGTTAAAAGAGGGTTGGAGATTTCATAGGCTACACAGATGATTATAATATCCACTAAAGTAATTCAGTCTATTCAGAAGTCTGAGATTTTTTTTTACAGTTGTGTAAGTATCTCTCATTTTATTTTATTTTTATTTTTTAAATTTTTTTATTGTAAAGATACTATACAGAGGGTTACAGTTACATGAGCAAGGTAATGAGAGATTTGAGAATTGCAGTTCAAAGCCAGCCTGGGCAAAAACTCCATGAGACTCATCTCTCCAATTAACCAGTAAAAAGCTAGAAGTGAGGGTATGGCTCAAGTGGTAGGTTGCCAGCCTTGAGTGAAAAAGCCAAGGCCCTGAGTTCAAGCCCCAGTACCAGAAAAAAAATAAAGTTTTCGAACCATCAGACTGATGTCATTCCCCAATGCTTTGAGTTTTCTTAATTTTTACTAGTTCCATGTTATAACAACACTACAAAAAAACACAAAATAATATTTATGTTACTTTGCCTTATATACAGCTATGAAAAATTAGGGGAAATGATTTTTAGGGAGGATTTGTGGGGCTACTAACGAGCATAATACTCTAAAACTTTATATTTATAGGGGTGGAGTTTGGGCAGACAGGATGTGAATCAGCTTTCTAAGACAAAGGCTCTGCTGCAGTGGCTTTCTTGTTGTCCCTGCATGGAACATGGAAACAGCTTGACGAGGGAGGAGACCCCTATGTCAGTCCCAGGTGCAGGGTCACGGCCATCCAAGCTTGTGGGGTGCACCCAGGGCAGGAACCATCTGGCTCTGCCCAGTGCTGCCATCCAGTTCCCTCTCTTTCCTCTTGGCCAGGTCCCACAGCCAATACCTGCCTGCTGCCAAGGCAGCCTGCGCTCCCCTCCCAGCTCTGCATCTTCCTCTCTCTGGTCTCTGGGGCTCCAAGCAGGATGACAATGGGGTAGGGCCATGTAGAAGCAGTACAGTGTACTCTCCAGCCCCTCCCATTCTCCTCCTGTTCATTTCCACTGTTCCCTATCAGAGTCCAAGGGGGCCAAATGCTCATCCTAGGCCAAGAGCTTCTGAAGATGCTAAGAAACCTTCACTTGCAGCTTGGTGTCTCCCTCAGTCATTCTGCCACTTTCTGGTTGTTCTATACTATATATTCTCCTCCTCCTCCTCCTCTTTCATCTCTTCCTCCTCTACTATCAGCTTCTGGGCCTGGAGATTCCCATGACTCTGTGTTTTCTTGGGGGGAGGGAGGTCAGCCTTGAAGGGGGTCCCTGCTGGACAGCACAGATACTTGATGCATGAGCAGAAGATGGGCAGATGGGGGGCTGGGAAGGTGGCTCAGTGGTAGAGCACTTGCCTTGCATGCCTGAGGCCCTGGGTTCGATTCTTCAGCACCACATAAGCAAAAAAGCTGGAAGTGGTGCTGTGGCTCAAGTGGTACAGTGTTAGCCTTGAGCTGAAGAGCTGAGGGACAGCGCCCAGGCCCAGAGTTCAGGCCCCACGACCGGACCAAAAAAAAAAAGAAAAAGATGGGTAGAAGGGAAGGCATTATGCAATTTTTTTGAATATGGTGACCTGCTGGCTCTTCCAGACATACTTAGGTTCATGCTTCATGTTGAAGGAGCCACCAACCCATACCAGGACTCTGGTCCTTAGGACCCTTGCATTTGGCCTAGGTCAGATCAAAGGAGGGTAGGAATTTTTTTTTAAACTTTTCTCTCTAGCCAGCACTGGTGTCTCATGCCTGTAATTTTAGCTACTTAAGAGGCTGAGACCTAGAACATCTCTGTTTAAAGCCAGCCTGGACAGAAAAATTTGTGAGACTCCATTTACAATTAACCAGCAAAAAAACCAAGCTGGAGGAGTGACTCAAGTATAGAGCACAAGCCAAGTGAGAACACAGGGACTGGGTTTGAGCTCCAGAAACCAGACAACTTCCCTCTCCACCATTTCTGATTTCTACTCTTCTTTCAAGCAAAAAACAGCTTACTAAGGAGTGTTTACTATCTCCCCTCAAGCTCCAACTAACCATCAAAAGGAAACTGGGATCTACACACTCACCTGATTAAATCAGGCCCATCCAGGACTTCCTCTCTGTATAGTGACTTAAAACTCTTAGGACTATCTTTTTTTTTCAGTGATGGGGCTTGAACTCTGGGCCTGGGTGCTGTGCCTCAGCTCTTCAGCTCAAGGTGAGCGCTCTACCACTTGAGCCACGGCACTACTTCCAGTTTTCTGGTGGTTAATTGGAGATAAGAGTCTCACAGACTTTCCTGCTCAGGGTTGGCTCTGAACTGACATCTTCATTTCTCAGTCTCCTGAGTAGCTAGGATTACAGGCACCAGGCCTTCTTGGGACTTTGACTATACCTGCCAAATGCCTTCAGGTAGCTCCTCAACTAACATGTGATTGGCTCAATGGGAGAGGATGCATTTGATTTACACTACAAGAATCCCAAAGGGGGCTGGGAAGGTGGCTCAGTGGTAGAGTGCTTGCCTTGCATGCATGAGGCCCTGAGTTCGATTCCTCAGCACCACATAAACAAAAAGAAAAAAGCCGGAAGTGGCGCTGTGGCTCAAGTGGTAGAGCACTAGCCTTGAGCTGAAGAGCTGAGGCCCAGAGTTCAGGCCCCACGATCGGACCCCCTTCCCCCCCAAAAAAAAGAATCCCAAAGGATTCTGGGTCCCACAGCCTCATTGCAAGACCAATTTTCAGACTCTAAAATGCCAATCACAGTTTCTGAATATTTCCCGTCTCATTGAGAGTTTTCATTAACATTAAACCAGAGCAGATGTTTTCGTCTGTCTGGAAGTAACAGTTCAGGCATTAAAGGTTGTTTCTATGAACAGCAGCAATCATTTTTAAAATCCTACAAAGAAAGGAGGAAATGTTCTTTTCTTTTTAAAGATTTTGTATTACCATACATTAGTAGTACAAGGAGACTTTTAATGTAACATTGCCATGCATGCATACAATGTACGCCAGCCATCTCACCCCATCTATCACGCTCCCTGATCCCCACGCCACCTCATGTTGAAATGATTTCAACAGATTTCATTGTTTTTTATTTTTTAATTAATTTAATTTTTTTATTGTGAAAATACTGTACAGAGGGGTTACAATTACATGGGCAAGATAATGTGTACATTTCTTATCAAGCATTGTAGCCTCCTCCTTTGTTTCCCCTTCCCATCCCTTCCCATCCTCCCTCATTAGTCTTTTTTCATACAGGCAAATAAACTACATTGACCATATTCCCCCTCATTCATCCTCTCCATTGGCCCTTACACTTCCTCTGATCTCTACCCCCAACATACACACACTCACAACACAGGCTGTTTTCCTTTCCTGTGATTCATCTTTCTTACTTTTTAGCATATACTAAGTGCACAAAAAGGTTTTACTAATGCAATTCATAACATATCATAATTTGGTCAGATTAGCCCCATCATTGCTCAGAAAGGAGGAAATTTTCTCACTCCAATAGAATATTTTTTAAAAATCTACAAGCATATCACACTTAAAGGTAAAACATTCAAAAATCTTCCTCTGCATTGGAGATTGAGACAAGAAAAAAGGACAGATGAGACAGGGAAATTAAAATTAAAAAGTACGAAATGTGGGCAAGGGAGATTTAGATCTCTCCAATTAGGTAGATAGGGATAAAAATGGCGGGCATGACATGTGACAGATAACATGTAGCCCATCATGGCCCATTTCCCACAATGCCTTGGGTGCCCATTCATCCAATGAAAAAAACCAGAGCAGCAAATGCATAAACCCTTAAATAATTAGCACAAGACCCTGGGGGAAGGTCTGAGCTGACAACAGCTTTATGATTTTTTTTTCTTTTCTTGTGCTGGTACTGGGGCTTAAACTCAGGGCTTGGACACTGTTCCTTAGCTTTTTCTGCTCACAGCTACATTATCAACATAGAAGAGCCATAGCTCTACTTCTACCTCTTTGGTGGTTAACTGGAGATAAGAATTTCTCAGACTTTCCTTCCCCAAGTGGGCCACAAACTTTCATCCTCAAGATTTTGGCCCTCTAAGTATCTATGCTTTTGTCTTCTCTGATATAATGCAAACTTTACCAGAGGTAAGAACACAGAATTGGAAAGCATGCCTGATCAAAGGAAGTCCTGAAATCACCTATTGTCTAGTGCTTTGGATGGGCTCATCTTACCCACCTAAAACCATTGTTTAAGAATTATGTTATATTCTTTCTGCTCAGAAAATATAAAGGTGGGCTGGGAAGGTGGCTCAGTGGTAGAGCGCTTGCCTTGCATCCCTGAGGCCCTGGGTTCGATTCCTCAGCACCACATAAGCAAAAAAGAAAAAAGCCGGAAGTGGCACTGTGGCTCAAGGGGTAGAGCGCTAGCCTTGAGCTGAAGAGCTGAGGGACAGCGCCCAGGCCCAGAGTTCAAGCCCCACGACCAGACCAAAAAAAAAAGAGAAAAAAGAAAATATAAAGGCTACCCTGATTTTGAGTCTTTAACTCCCATTCCCTGAATGAGGAGCAGGAAAAGTCTGTGGGTTGCTTTTTGTTATTGTTGTTTTACTATTTTATTTCCCCCTCCTTTCTTCTGTTCTGTTCAGTTAGATCCTTGATAAAACTTGCACCTTGTTGGGCTGGAAAGGTGGCTCAGTGGTAGAGTGCTTGCCTTGCATGCATGAGGCCCTGGGTTCAATTCCTTAGCACCACATAAGAAGAAAAAAATCTGGAAGTGGTGCTATGGCTCAAGTGGTAGAGTGCTAGCCTTGAGCTGAAGAGCTGAGGGGCAGCGCCCAGGCCCAGAATTCAGGCTCCATGACCGACAAAAACAACAACAACAACAACAAGAGCTTGCACCTTGTGAGATTTCTTCTTGTGAGATCCCTTGAACTGCTTTTCATGGATGGATCTCAAGGACTTAAATTGTTTGGAAATTGATGATACAGGGTTAGAAACAGGCAGGGAATTTCAGCCTATACAGCTTTCAGATGGCAGAATAAGCTAAAAAACCAAAACCTGCCTGGTAACCAAATGTAGCTACCCCTACAAAAGGGAAAATGACATAGAAAGATGTGTAATACTGACTAAAGAATGGAAAAGTGAGCCAGGCATCAGTGGCTCACATCTGTAATCCAGACTACTTAGAGGCTGAGCTCTGAGGATTAAGGTTTGAAGTTAGACAGGGCAGGAAAGTCTATGAGCCTCTTATCTCCAATTAACCAGCAAAAAGTTGGAAATAAAGGGCTAGGAATGTGACTTAGTGGTGGAGTGCTTGCCTAGCATGAATGCAGGAAGCCCTGGGTTTGATTCCTCAGTATCATATAAATAGAAAAAGTCAGAAGTGGCTCAGTGGCTAGTAGAGTGCTAGCCTTGAGCAAAAGAAGCTCAGGGACAGTGCCCAGGTCCTGAGTTCAAGCACCAGGACTGGGGTAAAACAATCTGGAAGTAAAACTGTGGCTTAAGTGATAGATTACTACTCTTGTATGAAAAAAGCTACGGGATTATGCCCAGGCCCACAGTTTAAATCCCAGTACTGGAACAAAATAAAACATGCTTGTAATCCTAACAACTCAAGAGGATAGCCCAGGTATTACTAAAATAACCAGAAAAAATCTGGGCTGGAGGCATGTTCAGATGGTAGAGCACAATCCAAATAAATACTAGCCCCTGAATTCACGTTCCAGTACTGAAAAAAAATCTAAGAAATGTGACACTGCGGGATATAGTCATGAGAGCAGATTTCTCCAAAGTTTTCTATTGCTATTCTAAAATTATAATCATGCTCTAAACATTCTATTTGACCTAAGATATCTTTTGGTGTATGTTTAATAGAGTCCAAAGCAACAGACAAAATATCTGTAATAGAATAATGACCCCAAAGGTGTCTGGTTCCTATGCCCCAGCATCTGTGAATGGCTAGGCTATAGGACAAAGGGAAATTCAGGCTGAAGACAGGATGTCATTTGGTAGGGAGAGTAGGCTGGGCTGTCTATGTGGGCCTCATTCTCTCATGAGAGTTCTAACTGAGGAGAAAGGTAGAAGAGGTCAGAGTAGGAGATAGGCAGAGGGAAGCAGGATTGCAAGATGTACTTCAAGAAGGATTCAACCTTCTATGGCTAGCCTTTGAAGATGGGGAAAAGGCCACCAGCCAAACAATGCAGCTGGCCTCCCAGAACTGGAGAAGCCAGAGAGGGAACTCCCCCCAGAGCCTTCAGAGAGCCACAGCCCTGCAACACCAAAATCGAAAGCTACATGTGGGTTTTTTGGAAGTTATTTGTATATATTTTGGGTATTTTGTTGGTATTATATTTGGATTTTGGTTTGTTTGGGTCAGTATTGGAGTTTGAACTCAAGACCTTGAGCTTGCTGGGATTGCTTGCTCAACTGGTACCCTACGACCTGAGCCACATCTCCAATCCAGGTTTTCTGTATAGCTTTGGGGCAATCTTTCAGCCTTTTCTGCCTTGGCTGGCCACAAACCTGGATCCTCTGAATCTCATACTTCTAAGTAGCTGGGATTACAAGCATGAGCCACCAGAACCTGACATCAAAAAATTCTTTAGGCTGGGTACCAGCAATCATAATCTGTATTCCAGAAGTTCATGTCACTTACAATGTTGGAGGCTGAATGTCCAAGATCAGCAGCCCCATAAATTCAGCATCTGTGAGGACCTCTGGGTAGATGGCCTCAAAATGGTGGGTGGTGTACCAAAGAGAACACAAAAAGATAGGGGATAGTGGGCCACATGGGGCCAGCCCTGATTATTGAAAATAACTCACTCTCATGAGAATTAACTCTAAAAATAAATAAATAAATATCTGACCAGATTAGAAAACATCAGAAGGGCTGAGAGTTGGTGACTCATGCCTGTAATCCTAGCTACTTAGGAGGCTGAGATCTGAGGATTGTGGTTCCAAGCCAGCCCGGGCAGGAAACTCCATGAGACTCTTATCTCCAAAAAACCACTCAGAAAACTGGAAGTGGTGACATGGCTCAAGTGGTAGAACGCTAGCCTTGAGCTGAAGAGCTGAGGAACAGCGCTCAGGCCCAGAGTTCAAGCCTCACAACTGACAAAAAAAAAAAAGAAAGAAAAAGAAAACATTAGAAGGGGAGATGTACTGCAGTTTTATTCCACTGGATATATCCCAAAATTTTTTGTGAGGTTTTATGCTTTTTCAGAATTTTATGTTTTGTATTTTCAAGAAAGGTGAAAACCTTTATCCCTGCAGCTTGTAGAGTGGGGGAAAGGAGAGAAATTGCCTGGTCTGGATTGTACAGTTAGAAGGGAGCTGTAGATGCACCCAAATCTTTAACAGACCTGGTAGGAAGCAATTCCAGTGTGGAAGAGGTGCGGTGGAAGGGCAAACTAGTGGATCTGATTATTTAGAAGTTCATCTGACTCTGTGTTGAGTATCAATATCTGCACAGACACTTTGTTTTATTTATTTGTTTGTTTGTTTATGGCCAATCCTGGGGCTTGATCTCAGTGCCTAAGAGCTGTCCCTGAGCCTCTTCATGCTCAAGGTTAACACTCTACCATTTGAGCCACAGTGCCACTTCCTGCTTTTTTTTTTCTCGGTCCGGTTGTGGGGCCTGAACTCTGGGCCTGAGCACTGTCCCTCAGCTCTTCAGCTCAAGGCTAGTGCTCTACCACTTGAGCCACAGCGCCACTTCTGACTTTTTTCTTTTTGCTTATGTGGTGCTAAGGAATCAAACCCAGGGCCTCAGGCATGCAAGGCAAGCGCTCTACCACTGAGCCACCTTCCCAGCCCCATTTCCCACTTTTTCTGAGTAGTTTATTGGAGATAAGAGTCTCAAGGAATTTCCTGCCCAGGCAGGCTTCATATCATCAGGTCAGCCTCCTGAGTAGCTAGAATTACAGGCATGAGAAATTGGTACCCGGCTTTCTTTCATTTTAACAGGGTCTTGTTATGTTGTCCTGACTGGCTTTGAATTCACTATGCTCCCGCCTCTTCTTCCTAAGAGCTGAGATTATAGACACAAACCACATTCAGCCAGTGTAGACCTTTTTTTTTTCTTCTGTGTGTGTGTGTGTGTGTGTGTGTGTGTGTGCTAGTACTGAAGTTTGAACTCAGGGTCTGGGCATTGTCACTTAGCTCTTTCACTCAAGGCTGGTGCTCCACAACTTGAGCCACAGTTCCACTTCTGGGGCAGGAGTGGGGGAGTTGAGGGGTAGGGGAGGGGGGCGTTAATGAGATAAAAGTCTCCCAGTCTTTCTTGCCTGAGTTGGCTTCAAACCATGATCCTCAGATCTCAGCCTCCTAAGTAAGTACATTTATAGGTGTGAGCCACTGGTGCTGTATGCTAGCATAGACTTTTAAAAATCAACCAGAATTAACAAGATACACGTAACAACCATGGCTTAAATGTTCAGCCTCTACCAGAATTAAGGTTAGAAAATAAAGAAATGGTTTACTGGAAACAACAGGGTTTGACATCATCCTAGCCCTGGATGAGGTCATTACCATTGGGAGGAAGCTGATGTGTCAGTGGGGTTATAGGGAAATAACTGCATAGTGGTATATAGGACTTAGTTGGGCAGCTGGCCCCTTAAACTGCCTGTCTCCCAGAAGCAGAGCAGCCCAAACCCTTCAATCTGCCTCTGTTCTCCAGCCCAACCGATGCCAATTTCTCCAAGCATAAAATTCGGGTGGTGGGATTTGCCATGTCTGTATAGCCAAGGCCTGTGGTGAGGACTAATTAGTGTTTTTAAAGTGCTGTGGGTCTGGATTGCTTTCTGCATTTTCTCAGGCTGAAAGCCAGGAGGCAGCATGTGTGTTACTGGCTAGGGTTCCACATGTGTTACTTGAGATGTGCTGTCTGGCAGGGAAGTGCTGGGACTGGAGATGGTACGGCTGCTCTCTGCATCCAAAAGGCCACATTTCCAAACAAATGTTGGTTCTCCTCAGTATAGAGGAGCAGACTAGAGGCCTCTGAAAACTTAAAAGGAGCAACATGGTCTGGAATGACGAGTGGCCAAGGACAGACATTGGCAGCTAGAAGCACATTCTGTGAACATCGTGACCAGCTGTGAAATAAGCCTTATTGGATAGAGAGAAAGAATCTCATGGCGGTGGGGCCAGGGGGGAGGGTGGTGTACAGGTTATTGAGGGCTGACAGGCAAGGAAAAGGAAAATTTTTGTCACACTATGACCTCTCTGACAGACAGGTGGGCAGAGGTACAGTCACAGCTTTGCAGACAGCAAGGCCTACCCATATGTACACATTGACACCTGGATTGTGGGAGAGCCTGAGGTCACAGAATGCCATCACTGGTTGCCAAGGTGAGCTGGGGTCTCAGGTGGGGAGAAGAGGTTAACCTGGTCCTTCCAAAGAAGAACTCACTTTTTCTAAGGCAATCAAAGTGATGCTCCTGGCGTCTGAGTTGGTCTGGCTTGGGTAGAGAGACAAGATGGAGCTTGGCATTGGAGCACTCCCAGTCCTCACAGAGCTATAGTGGGATCCCAGCTGCTCCTCCACTGCAGACTTTTTCCAGGCCTGGGATTCCAGCTGCTTGCTGGTCACTTCCCTGCCCACCCTGTCCTGTTGAGGAAGACACTGAGTAAGGCCAACTAGCTAGAAAGAAAGACTTTCAAGACAGGGGCAATAAATAATTCTTTATTTTTTTTTTTCTTGAAGGGAAGGAAGAAAAAGGAAAAGGTGCTATCTAAACAGAGACCAAAATACTTCAAGGATCCCTCAGAACAAAGCCTCCAATGATGAATAAGAAGAGGCCTCAAAGCTCACAGGAAAGTAATTACAACCCACACGCCTAAAGCTGCCCAGGGAGCGGGGGGGTGGGGGAGGATAAAAGCAGAGCTGGTTTCAGGGCACTGAGAGGACCAGTGACCGAAGCAACAATGAGAGGGACCTTCCCAGGGAGGGAGGAATAGAACCAAACACAAGGAACAGCTAGAGGAGGGACGGCCTGGACTCAGAGGGAGTTGGGGGAGCCAAGCCAGAGGCAGGGCTTCCTAGATCTCTACTCACTAGCCAAGTGTGTGTGATGTACATACTTGTAGTTCCTGCTTCTGGGATAGAAGCAGGAAGATCTTCAATTTGACACCAGCGTGGGAAAAATAGTAAGACCCTATCCCAAAACTAAAAGTTGAGGATATAGTTCAGAGATACAGAACTTTCCTAGAATGCTTAAGGTCCAGGATTCACATCCCTGCCCAGAGGGAGAGGTTTGGGGGGGGGGGAAGAATAACTGTCATCTAGAGGTACTTTCAGGTTCAGGAAAAGCTATGAGATGATAATATTACTAGTCAGCTTTCCATCACTATGACAAAACATCTGAGAAGAGAGGAAAGAGGTAAGTTAGTATCAGGATCCATTCAAGAGCATACCCTAAAGCCAGGCACTGGTGGCTCACACCTATAATCCTAGCTACTAAGGAGGCTGAGGTCTGAGGATTGCGGTTCAAAGCCAGCCCGAGCAGGAAAGTCTGTGGGACTCTTATCTTCAATAGACCACCAGAAAACCGGAAGTAGTGCTGTGGTTCAAGTGGTAGAGTACTAGCCTTGAGCTGAATAGTTGAAGGACAGCATTCAGAGTTCAAGGTCCAGAGTTCAAGCCCCACAACTGACCAAACAAAAAAAAAAGCATGCCCTACTAACCTACTAACCTAATTTCATCCAACTGGTTCCTACCTCTTTTCTTTTCTTTCTTTCTTTCTTTCTTTTTTAACTCAAACTTGGTACCTGATACTTTTGCTCATTTGGCTAGTGCTCTCCCTACTGAGCCATGCCTCCAACTCCTGATTCTTAATACTTAAAGGTTCTATCACTTCCCAATAACAATCTAGAGACTAGATGTGAGCTCTGCAGTACATTTAAAATTGAAACCATAGCCTGAGAATGTAGCTTTGTGGTA
Organism: Dipodomys ordii; assembly: GCF_000151885.1. NCBI lineage: Eukaryota > Metazoa > Chordata > Mammalia > Rodentia > Heteromyidae > Dipodomys > Dipodomys ordii. Next base: position 10,333,727 of record NW_012267244.1, on the reverse strand, counting down.
GATTGCTTGTTTAGTATACATGAAGGTCTGGGTTCAATTCCTCAGTACCACATAAACAGAAGAGGCCAGAAGTGGCTCTGTGGCTCAAGTAGTAGAGTGCTAATCTTGAGCAAAAGAAGCTCAGGAACAGTACCCAGGCCCTGAGTTAAAGCCCCAGGACTTGGATAGGGGGGAGGGGAGGGGAGAGATCTACAGGAAACAAGGGGCCTTGAGCGCATCATGATATATAAACAGACCTGATTGGGCAAAGTACATTTCCCATGCTTTCAGTGATTTAAAGGCCCTTTAAGTGGGCTTTAATCTACACTAAGACAAGGTCTTACCTAGAAGACCTCAGGGGTACTTTAAAACATTCATACTGATAGGGCAGGTAAAATACTAGAATCCCCCCCCCCGCTTTTTTTTTTGGTCAATTGTGGAGCTTGAACTCTGGGCTTGGGCGCTGTCCCTCAGCTCTTCAACTCAAGGCCAGCGCTCCACCACTTGAGCCACAGTGCCACTTCCAGTTTTCTGGAGATACGAGTCTCATGGACTTCCTGCCCAGGCTGGCTTTAAACATTAATCCTCAGATCTCAGCTTCCTAAGTAGCTAAGATTACAGGTGTGAGCCACCTGTGCCCATTCTCTCTATATTTTTGAGGGCTTTTTTTTTTTTTTTTGTCAGTTGTGGGGCCTGAATTCTGGGCCTGGGAACTGTCCCTGAGCTCTTCAGTTCAAGGCTAGTGCTTTGCCACTTGAGCCAATAGTGCCAATTCCAGCTTTTTCTGGTTATATGGTGCTGAGAAATGGAACCCAGGGCCTCATGCTTGCAAGGCAAGCACTCTACCACTGAGCCACCTTCCCAGCCCCCCCTCTTTTTTTTTCTGAGTGCAGATAAAAGTGAGATCATACATACAATCCTGTCCTCACCCTCCTCAATCTATCTTTGTCTCTCAGTTCCTGGCTTATTTCACTTAGTACATCATCTAGGTTCTTCCATGTAGTGGCAAATGGCAGTTATTCCTAATTAAAATATATTGTGTGTGCAGTATAGCAAGCAAGTTGGGTGGTTGTGTGGTCATGTCTTGGAAGCTAGTATTGCTAAGAACATGGCTGAGCAGCCACTAAGGTTGCAGACCACAGGCTCTGAGGAAGTTTTTTCCATTTTTTTTGACAGTGATGGTGGCAGAACCATAATCAAGGGAATGGGAACTGTACTGAGGTGTCTTGGCAGTATCCCACAAACGGAGTCATAGGGGGTGTGGTTTTGCAGGGTGTATCTTGTCACCACCCCCTTTTTAAGGGTCTCTCTGCCTCATGTCCATGAGGTGAACCACTTTTCTTCCCCATGTGATATTAGGATTCACCACACACTGGCTCAGAAGCAATGGAGCCAAAGGTTTCATAGACTGAAACCCCTAAACTCATGAGCCAAAATATAGCCTTCTTACATTAAGCTGCTTTCTTAGACATTGTGTCATCGCCAGGACTACAACAGGGAGTTCGGTAGTCCAAGTCTAGCTGGTAGTATTTATTGAAAGCTTCCTAATCTAAGGGGTTCAGCTCATTGGTAGAGTGTTTTCCTATCTAGCTTGTACAAGTCTATGTGTGCCCCAAAAGTGGCAAAAGGATAACAACAACAAAAAAAGTCTCACACCTATAATACCAGCTAATCAGGAGGCTGACATCTGAGGATCCAAGTTTGAAGCTAGCCCAGGTAAGAAAGTCTTGAGATTCTCATCTCTACTAAACTACCAAAAAAGCCTGAAGTGGAGCTGTGGTTCACATTGTAGAGTGCTATCCTGGAGCTAAAAGAAGCCCAAGGTCAGAGTCCAACCCCTGAGTTCAAGACCAGGACCCCCCCCCCAAAAAAAAAGTAAGAAAAAATAATTCTGCTTTTCCATCTATCACTTAACTTTTCTCTCAATCAACAGACATACTAATCAATAGGTCCTCTCCCCTCTGAATCAGCCCCACTGTGTCTTCTTCCCAGTGGGGTGACTCAGACATTGGGGACTTGGATTAGACCTGCCAAATGCCTTCAGGCAGCCCCATAACTAATCTATGATTGGCTCAGTGGGAGAGCATGTGTCTGATTTCACTATTACTTTTTCTCTTTTAGGGTATGAGAAACAGATCTGCAATAAAAGAATTGGGATTGATGAAGAAAGTATCCTCTAATGTCTCCTGTATAAAGCATTATATGACAGATTGTTTTATTTTGGAATTTAGTGCTAGAGAAGAATTCCCTTCCCAATTTTCTATCCCCAAAGTTATGCAACACATTGTATTCTTTATGGTTAGCAGAAATTGAGTTCACTGTTCACATTTATTTTATCAGTCTTTGGGACTATTAACTCTAAATAATGAAGTCAGAGAGATTGTGAAGACAACTAAGTTTGAGTTACATAAACATACAATTTTTTTTTTCCAGTCATGCAGCCTTAACTCTGGACCTGGGAGCTGTCCCTCAGCTCTTCAGCTGAAGGCTAGTGATCTACCACTTGAACCACAGCACCTCTTCTGGCCTTTTTCTGCTTATGTGAGGCTGAGAAATCAAACCCAGGGCCTCATGAATGCAAGGCAAGCACTCTACCACTGAGCCACCTTCCCAGCCCTAAACATACAATTTTATGATGACCTAATGCAATAATGCAATGTATAGACATATTTTTGTTTTTTTTTTGTTTTTTTTTTTTTGGGTCCGGTCATGGGCTTGAACTCTGGGCCTGGGCGCTGTCCCTCAGCTCTTCAGCTCAAGGCTAGTGCTCTACCACTTGAGCCACAGCGCCACTTCTGGCTTTTTTCATTTTGCTTATGTGGTGCTGAGGAATCGAACCCAGGGCCTCAGGCATGCAAGGCAAGCGCTCTACCACTGAGCCACCTTCCCAGCCCGTATAGACATATTTTTTATTAAAAAAAATTTTTTTTGGTGCTGGTCCTCTGATTGAGGCTTGTGCTCTGTCCCTGAGATTCTTTTTGCTCACAGCTAGCACTCTACCACTTGAGCCACAGCACTACTGGCTTTTTCTGAGTAGTTTTATTAGACATAATAGTCTCATGGACTTTCTTGCCAGAAGATGACTTTGAACCAAGATCCTGAGCTCTCAGCCTCCAGAGTACTTCAATTATAGGTGTGAGCCTATAACTATGAAACCCAAGCTAGCCTTGTAATCCTTTTGCTGCAACCTCCTGAGGGCTGGGGTTATACATACGTACCCCTACAATTCAGATCTTAAAATTTAGAGTTGTGGGGGCTGGGAGGGTGTTCAGTGATAGAGTGCTTGCCTTGCATGCATGAGGTCCTAAATTTGACTCCTCAGCACCTCATAAGCAGAAAAAGCCAGAAGTAGTGCTGTGGCTCAAGTGGCAGAGCGCTAGCCTTGAGCTGAAGAGCTGAGGGATAGTGCCCACCAACTGACAAAAAAAAAAAAATCGGGGCTGGGAAGGTGGCTCAGTGGTAGAGCGCTTGCCTTGCATGCATAAGGCCCTGGGTTCGATTCCTCAGCACCACATAAGCAAAAAGAAAAAAGCCAGAAGTGGCGCTGTGGCTCAAGTGGTAGAGCACTAGCCTTGAGCTGAAGAGCTGAGGGACAGTGCCCAGGCCCAGAGTTCAGGCCCCACGACCGGATCCCCCCCAAAAAATCAGATATGTGTGGCTATGAAACCAAGAGCCCTTAAAGCTATGGGCCAAGACTGATATTTTCCATAGATGCTATATGCACTTAATAGCTATATCCTCTGAAGAGATAGATTTCTTATTAGCTTATATAAGTTATACAGAGAAGGATTTCTTTGTTATATTTCCACATATTTACAATATATTCCAATCAATCTCTACTTTATCACTGTCCTTTCTTCCCTTCCCTCCTTTCCAAAGCAGTTTCAACAGGACTCCTTGTTAAGTTTTCATTGTTGCAAAGAATCATGACATAATGCATGATCACTTATGAGGGAAAGTAAATTAATATCTGAAAGTCTCAAAGGAGCAAGGGGGATTGAGGAGTTAGCTCAGTGTGGAACATTTACTTTGTACCACAAAAAATGTAAAATATTTGAAAATTCGAGGTTATTTTCCACTAAAATCTGAAGTTATTCGTATTTTATATTGTCCGTGGATAGGAAATATGCAAATTTTGTATATCAAGCAAGTGGGTGGCAAGACTCATTCTATTTGGCAAGCGGAGAAACTTGCCCATAATTCTTGGCTCAGAGAGTATGTACATCACTGAATTCTGGGCCAGGGCCAGAACTTTTCCCAATAAACACTTTTGCCCCTCATTCTGATAACTGCAGATTTGTGTGACATTTGTCTTCCTAGCTTTCTACTTAGAAGAAAGAGATAAGGTTGACTTGGAAACATTTCAGAGCGGGTATATTCAATTTTGTCCCACAGTCATAGGAAAAGTCCCACAATAGTCCTGTGGAACATTTGATTCTGAGCAGCACCATTTCCTGACATGCTTGCCAGAATGTATTAGCTACAGAATGAGCAGCCACCTGCACAACTTGACCTGCTGCATGGAGTTATTTAAATTCTGGTGACTGCCCAAAAGAGGCAGTCATCGACACTTGAGCCATTAGCTAGGAAGAACCATTGCTTACAGAGCCTTCCTATAATGAATACTATATCATCATTTGCTTTGGTTAAAATAAAAACGGTGGCTTGTATTCCAGTCGTCTGAAAGTGGCCTCCCCAACTAAAGAAGCATAGGGTAAGGAGCAGGGCTATAAAGTATAGTCCTGTTTCATAACCCTTGAGATTGTTATTTGAGTTCACCACTTTTGGCACCCTTGAATTAAAAAAAAAAAAAGAGAGGGTACTCATTCATATTTTTTGCTTTCTCTTTTCCTTCTTTTATTCCATTCATTCATACTTCCAGACTGCTTGGTGGTGCTATCCACATTCAACGAAGTTCGCTTTGAGGATCTGGGACCTCTACCAGGTATAAAAATGCATGCCCAGGGCTGGGAAGGTGGCTCAGTGGTAGAGCGCTTGACTTGCATGCATGAGGCCCTGGGTTCGATTCCCCAGCAGTACATAAGCAAAAAGAAAAAAGCTGGAAGTGGCGCTGTGGCTCAAGTGGTAGAGTGCTAGCCTTGAGCTGAAGAGCTGAGGGACAGCACCCAGGCCCAGAGTTCAGGCCCCACGACCAGACCCAAATAAAATAAAAATGCATGCCTGTAGTCCCATTACTCCAGAGACTGAGGCAGGAAGATCATAAATTTTAAGCTATCCTGGGCTGCATAGTGAGACCTGTCTCAAACTCCAACCTCCACAAGACTCCCTATCCTTAAAAAAGCAAAAGAATGCCAGCGCTGGCAGCTCATGCCTTTAATCCAGGCTGAGATCTGAGGATCATGGTTCAAAGCCAGCCCGGGCAGGAAAGTCCGTGAGACTCTTATCTCCAATAAACCACTAGAAAACCGGAAGTGGCATTGTGGCTCAAGTGGCAGAGCGCTAGCCTTGAGCTAAAGAGCTGAGGGACAGCACCCAGGCCCAGAGTTCAAGCTGTAACTGACAAAAAAAGAAAAAGTACACAAGGGTTAGAGATTTCCATCAAGCTCTGTGAAGACCAACAGTATGAATTATCTAATGAGGAGAATAGCAGTTCCAACATGGCCTGTCATTGAAATCTGAGAGACTCTCATCTCCAATTAACCAGGAGAAATGCTTACTGGAGGTGTGGCTCAATGATAGAGCTCCAACCGTGAGTGAGGATGCCAAGCAAGAGCAAAAGGTCCTGTGTTTGTTCAAGCCTCAATTTTGGCATGCATATACAAAAAAAAATTCAACTTATAACTCCAGGCTGTACAAATCAAGCCTCTATCTGAATTTTTTCCACAAGATCAAAAGTTGACTGGATTGCAAAGAAGGTAACTGTAAGGGTTGCCAAAAAGAGACAACCACAGGGCTCAGGCAGAAGAGAATTTATTGGGAGAGAAAACAAACTTCCAGCTTGCACAAGATGGAGGTATGCAGAGAGCAAGAACTAATGGTGGGGAGATTATATAGGGAAAGGTACGGAGGAGGTGATTTCTGGCAAGGCTAGGTGCCATTGTCCTTCAAGAAGAGGAAGGGGGAGAGGACTATTTTCCTGGCAGAGTTAACAGTAGCCGTCATATTTGCTGCCCAATTAACTGATTATTAAATGTGAAACACAAAATGAATTTCTTCTCTTCCAATTAGCATAGGCTGGAGGTGGATAAATTTCCATGATTTACTTCTAACCTATTATCCTAAAGATTTTCTTATTCCAGTTTTCCTCCTTTTCTCTCTTCTTTCTTTATCTCTTTCTTTCTTTTTGTGCCTATCCTTGAACTCAGGACCCTGGTGCTGTCCCTGAGTTTCTTTTGCTCAAGGAAACCTGGGTAGACAAATCTGAGAGACTTTTATCTCCTATTAACCAGCAAGAAGCCTGAAGTAGAGGTGTGACTCAAGTAGTAAAGCTCAAACCTCATGTAAAAAGTTTAGCACGAGGGGCTGGGGAGGTGGCTCAGTGGTAGAGTGCTTGCCTTGCATGCCTGAGGCCCTGGGTTCGATTTCTCAGCACCACATAACCAAAAAAAAAAAAAAAAAAGTTTAGCACGAGTATGAGACTTAGTTCAACTTCTAGTATTGGCCTATACAAAAAGAAAAAAGGGGAAAAAAAGAATTAAGTAGAAGAAATGTTAGATAAAATTAAAATTCTGTGATAGGTTCTCTGGAGTTATATACAATTCAAGAAAAAAAGGAAAGAGGGGCTGGGAAGGTGGCTCAGTGGTAAAGTGCTTGCCTTGCATGCTTGAGGCCCTGGGTTCCATTCCTCAGCACCACATAAGCAGAAAAGGCCGGAAGTAGTGCTTGGCTCAAGTGGTAGAGCACTAGCCTTGAGCTGAAGAGCTGAGGGACAGCGCCCAGGCCCAGAGTTCAGGCCCCATGACCGACCAAAAAAAAAAATTGGGGGTTTTGGGGGTTCTTTTTTGGGTGGGGAAGTAGAGTCCTGGGGTTTGAACTCAGGGCCTGGGAGCTGTCTCAGAATTTTTTTTTTTTTTGTCCATTGTAGGGCTTACACTTAGGGCCTGAGTACTATCTCTGAGCTCTTTTGCCCAAGGTTAGGGCTCTACTACATTAAGCCACAGTGCCGTTCCAGTTTTTGAGTGGCTAATCGAAGAGTCTCATGGAAACTCCTATACCTGGGCTGGCTTCATACTGCGAAGGTCAGATCTCAGTCTCCTGAGTAGCTAGGATTACAGACTAGCACGCTACCACTTACGCTGTAACTCCTCTTCCAGCTTTAGTCTCAGAGACTTTCCTGCTCATCCTGGCTTTGATCTGGGATCCTCAGATCTCATCCTCCAGAGTAGCTAAGTTTACAGCCATGAGCCACTGGTACCTGGCTGAACTTAACTTTTTATTCTTATTCACTGATACTTCAAAGCTAACAGACCCTAACTTTTAGACTATGTTTAGGTTTACAATAAAACTAAGCAGAAAGTATGAAATTGCCATATATGCCCTCCACTGACATAAATATGCTCTGTAAGAACCATTGGAGTCGTAAAAATAGACACGAAAATAAAGAATTGTTTCAGCAAGACAAAATTTATTTCAGCAGAAGGGTGTGGTATCAGCCAAAAATCTGGCAGGCAAGCACACAGCTGGCAGGGGGGCTGCCCCCACAAATTTATCCCTAATGCAGCAGGCCCTGCTCCTTTGCTCTGATTGGCTGAGGTCAGGTTTACAATCTGCTTATGACTGGCTAGTTTGAATAGGGTAAAATTTATTTACATAAGGTCACTTTGAAATGAGGTAAGCAGTACCCAAGTAATCTTAAAGTACACCAGCACCCGCTGCTATTTTTTGAATAATCTGAGGTGTGCCTTAATTCCATCTTGAAAAGAAACCAGTTTAAGACATAACCTTACATTTCAAAATTCTTCCTTATCCCAAGGCAGTTCCTCTTTTCCTGAACAAGAGCCAAGCCACTAAGCCAAAGGAATTTTTTTTTGGGGGGGGGTCCGGTCGTGGTGCCTGAACTCTGGGCCTGAGCGCTGTCCCTCAGCTCTTCAGCTCAAGGCTAGCCCTCTACCACTTGAGTCACAGTGCCACTTTTGGCTTTTTTCTTTTTGCTTATGTGGTGCTGAGGAATCGAACTCAGGGCCTCATGAATGCAAGGCAAGCGCTCTACCACTGAGCCACCTTCCCAGCCCAAGCCAAAGGAATTTTTAAGCAACATTTTGGTAGAAAAGACCATAATCTCCCCCACTGTTAATCTTGTGCCCAGATAAGGATCCCCAAGACCACCAAGGAGCAGATTCTGATGCAAGTACATGAGATACATCCCAGTCGTTTATTACAGCTGGAGTGGGATTCACAAACCGTCCCTGACACAGGTCAGAAACTGTGAGCCCCGATCCTCCTCTAGCAGGGTTTTTATAGGGTTTTTAGGGACTTCCATGTGTCATTGCAACACTTAACAAATCATATCACACTGCAGGAAAATCATAAAATAATTCTAAAAGATGATTAGCTTAACCAGTGGCAGGAACCGACCAGGTACTAGGGATTGGCTGGTTCATGGGGTTGATGCTCTTCAAAATGATCGGCTAAAGCAGGTGGTCTGAGCTGTGACTGAATGGTCTTTAACTTGCAGGAACATCTGGAACTTTGGTTTTTTTTCTGTTATCTGCTGATTAGCTGTAGTTAGGGAATTTGGGACCAAGGGGATCAAAGGGTGTTGCTGACACATTTCCCAGACAAAATGGAATCCAAACCTAAAATTGCTATATACATATTTTAGTTTTTTTGGTCGGTCGTGGGGCTTGAACTCTGGGCCTGAGTGCTGTCCCTCAGCTCTTCAGCTGAAGGCTAGTGGTCTACCACTTGAGCCACAGCGCCACTTCTGGTTTTCTAGTGGTTAATTGGAGATAAGGGTCTCTCGGACTTTCCTGCCCAGGCTGGCTTTGAACTATGATCCTCAGATCTCAGCCTCCTGAGTAGCTAGGATTACAGGCGTGAACCACCGGTGCCCGGCTTAAAATTGCTATATTTTGTTTTCACATTAACATCTTGTTTATCTGTTACAACCCACGCACTAAAATTAACAAAATATTATCGAAGTTTATAGTTTATATAAGGTTCACTGTTGGAGTTAAATATTTCCTAGGGTTCCACAAATGTAATGATATAGGCACCATTTTGTATAATATAAAATTATGTTTGTTTTTTTTGTTGTTTGTTTTTTTTTTTTTTGTCAGCCGTGGGGCTTGAATTCTGGGCTTGGGCGCTGTTCAGCTCGTCGTGAACGTTCTACTGCTTGAGCCACAGCGCCACTTCATATTATGGGTTTTTTTTTTGTCCGTCTTGGGGCTTGAACTTTGGTCCTGGGTGCTGTCCCTCAGCTCTTCAGCTCAAGGCTAGCACTTTATCACTTGAGCCACAGCGCCACTTCTGATTTCCTGAGTGGTTTATTGGAGATAAGAGTCTCATGGACTTTCCTGCTCCGGCTGGCTTTGAACCATGATCCTCAGATCTCACCTTCCTAAGTAGCTAGGATTACAGGCATGAGCCAGTGGCACCCAGCTAAAATTGCATTTTATACTTAATTTTTTATACTTAAATTTTTTAATTAAAATGTTTCCAGATTTTTTTTTCTTTCCTTCCTTTCTTCCCTTCTGAAGTGGACTCAGATGGGCCCAAGCTGGTATGATTCCTTTTGGAGCTTTGTCTTTGTTTTAGCGTTTTAGACTCCATTTTTGAAGGGTGGTGACTAAAAGCCTTTAAACAATGTTCAAACTAGAAAAACAACCTTAATCACATGGCCACATCTTAGCTCCAATGGGCCTAGTTCCTGGAATGAAAAAAAATGCATCTGGTCCCCCTCCCCTTAACAATTTAACCCACCCTTGATTGTTCAGTTAAAGACTGACCAATAAAACAGATATGTTGTAATCTTGCTCAACTGGCCATACCTCCTGCTTACTGTAAACCCCGCCTTTTGCCCACCAAATTCGCTGGACAATTCAAACAAAAAAACGATAGGATAGTTTAAACTACATAAGACAGACTGTAACTCCATTGGCTACCTGCTGTGGCCTAACGTGACTGTGCAATCCTTTATGTGTTGGGAACCCATTGGTCACCTGCGTATGGCCAGGCTTGACTTCATGGGTCTTGCCTTTAAAATTCCTAGCTTATGTAAAAAGATGACTTTATTGGGGAAGTGGATAGCTGACAGGCCAGGAACACAGCACAGACTCAGGAGCTGAAACTCCTGGATGGCCCATAAGCTAAGAGACAGCACCTAAACCCCTGATTACTGGCACAAACAAACAAACGGAGTACAGGGGGAGTTCTGGAACATAGGAATACAGGGGGACAATACAACTGCTGTCCACAGTTGTAGTGGCCTATCAAATAAGGGGAAACATGACTTAAGCATTTTGCCGCACACTAGTGGTAACTCCACGAGAAACCAAGCCCATGAGGATATTGCTGTGGTGATGGATCTTTTTGTTGTTGTTATGAAGGTGACAACCAGAGGGATTACAGTTACATAAATCAGTAACGAGTATATTTCTTTTTAGACAATGTCACCCTGATGGATCTTTTCAAGCACTTACCAAGACGTTGGACTTTAACTCTCAGTGCTTCTTTGAGTCCTGGGGAAAGGCCAGCTGCAAGGTGACCTGAGATTCCACCAAGGATCTGAACATTCAGGATTTAGTTCTCAGTCACTCCAAATTAGGAAGGAGGAAAAGAAATTGCAGGCATTCGTTTGAAGAGTTATGGCTAGATAGCAAAGAAACATGAAAGAATTGAAAATTTGCCAAGAGTTGGCAATGAATGTAAGATGACAAGATCCAGTCTAATTTGTGGGTAGGCAACATGTGTGGAGATGTTTTTCACATTTCTTAGTCATCTAGAATTAACAAAGAGCTGCAATATAGCTCGAGGAATGAGTAGGACCAGCTCCTCATACCTCATTATGATTGCCTTAGAGCTTTCTATGAAGAACAAAGGATTTTTTCTTTTTGAGACAGGGTCTGGCTGTGCAGCCTAGACTAGACGTAAACTCTGGATCCTCTTGCCTCAGCCTCTAGAGTGCTGGGATTATAGGTGTGTACTACCACACCAGACTCCAAAGTATTTTCTTAACAGGCATCTTGTTTTAACCAAAGAGAATCCTGAATGATTATTCAGTTTTTTCTTTAAATTCTAATTCTATTGTCTGTATTCTAGCTATAAATTTCAAGGCATATTTGAACAGTAACATTAAATAGTAGCATCAGATAGTAACATGTTCTAGGCATGGTGATGCATGGCTGAAATTCCAGCACTCAACTGATGGGGTCAGGGGAATCTAGTCCAAGGCCAACCTGGGCTACACACACACACACTCACACACACTCACACACACACACACACACTCACACACACACACACACACACACTCACACACATATGTACATTGCATAAATGTAAAGTCATTCTGTTTGGGTGCTTGTACTAGAGATGGAATAACTTTGGTTAAATTTATTTTATTTTATTTTTGGCCAGTCCTGGGGCTTGAACTCAGGGCCTGGGCACTGTCCTTGAGCACTTGAGCCACAGTGCCACTTGTGGCTTTTTCTGTGTATGTCATACTGAGGAATTGAACCCAGGGCATCACGCATGCTAGGCAAGCACTCTACCACAAAGCCACATCCTCAGCCTAAAACTCTGGCTTTACAAAATGGAGTGAGTCAAAATTTAGGCACATCTTACAAGTCACTGCTGTTACACTCAGCAAGCCCAGCCTGTTCTCTTCAAGTAACATGTTTATGGGAAGCAAAACTATCCCCAGGGAACCATAGTACTTCCTCCCTATAGACCACCTACCAGACAACTATCTATTGACCAGTGAAGGCAACCTTAACAGCTTCTCCTGAAATCCTCCCAAAATAAGGAAATAATAGTCAACTAGGACTGTTTAATAATGATTCCCACTGTCTCAAGTTCCCAGTCTCCTCACCACTATACTTCAAAGATGGCTGAAGATGTATTAAAGTTTTGGTCTTCTTATTGCTGTCATGTAATAAATCTTTGTTCTTCACTGTTTCTTTTTTTGCATATATGGGCAAGTAGCCAGATCTGAGATGTGGAACTCCTGTAGTTTTTCCCTGGGATCTAAAAATTCTGATTTTACTCTGTGTGTGTGTGTGTGTGTGTGTGTGCACGCGCACATACGTGTGCACTCAGCAATTCTGAGGCTTGAATTCAGGGCTTGGGCTCTGTATTTGAGCTTTTCTTCTCAAGGCTAATGCTCCAACACTTGAGCCACAGCTCCACTTCTGGATTTTTGGTGTTTAATTGGAGCTAAAGAGTCTCAGCAGCTTTTCTATCCAGAGTTGGTTTGGGGTCATGATTCTCAGACCTCAGCCTCCCGAGTACCTAGGATTACCCGTGTGATCCATTGGTGCCCAGCTGGTTTTATTTTCTTTCCCACCTCCAAGGCTAGAAACTATGCAAGCCAGAGAGCAGGTTAGATTTTCCCAAAAGAGCTTTATAGGCATGGCATTAGCATCATAAAATTAGATTCTAAAATAAGTCTAAAAGTTATTTACTTAAGTTACTTTTTATTCTATAACTGTTGTTCACAAATATGATGTTTCAAAAACTGTTTTAGGGTTTTGTTGTTTTTTTTTTTTTTTTAAGCCAGGATCTGGTTAGATAGTTTAGTCTGACCTTGAACTTAAAACTCTCTTGCCTCAGCCTGCTGAGTAGAGGGATTATAAGTATATATCACCAGGCCTGGTTTAAAAAATATGTGTTTGAGGGCTGGGAAGGTGGCTCAGTGGTAGAGCGCTTGCCTTGCATGCATGAGGCCCTGGGTTTGATTCCCCAGCACCACACAAGCAGAAAAAGCCCGAAGTGGTGCTGTGGTTCAAGTAGAGCGCTAGCCTTGAGCTGAAGAGCTGAGGGACAGCGCCCAGGCCCAGAGTTCAGGCCCCGCAACCGGACCCAAAAAAAAAAAAAATACATGTGTTTGTTTATGCTTGCTGTGCTGGGGATCCTACCCAAGGCTTTGTGAATGCCAGGGAAGTACTCTACCACTGTGCCCTGAAGCTGTATTTTGTAATAGGATTTGTGTTCATAAGCCAATCACAAAAATATCATGCTCTAATAAGCATACCTCATTTTCAAACCATACTAACAGAAAAATATATGGGGAGCATCAGTACACTAAAGTACATACTAATAAGTTCTGTAAAACCTATCTCTTCAAAAGAGTCCACAGATCAAATTAGATTCGAATACTTCAATACATATTCCTCCTAGAAAGGTACAATGAACTTTGCACATTAAATGATCTAGAAGATTCAATATAGAACATCTCTCTTTCTTTTTTATTTTCTTTTGGTACTCGGGCTTGAGCTCTTACTCAGATTTATTATTTACAGCTGGTACTCTACCACTTGAGGCACACCTCCAACCTTGGTTTTCACTGGTAATTTTGGAGATAGACTCTCAAGCACTTTTCTGTCTTCAAACTGCCCTCCATATCTCAGGATCCTGAGTAGCTAGGATTATAGGCATGAATCACTGAGTCACTAGACACCCAATGGAGTTTTCTCATTCTATTTAGCACACTGTTCTTTCACATGTATTTTCTGTCATAACAATGATAATTATCCTGCTCAACCAGATTTTAATAAATAAACATAATGTCTGGGACCATGAATCCAGACAGTAACTAGGATGCTAAGGATGTCCAAGGAATGATGAGGTTGGGATGGGAAAGAATGTGGAACTTGGACTCACATACATGTTTTTAAAATCCAAGTTCAAAAAAAAAAAACAAAAAACAAATCCAAGTTCAGACACATAGAAGTTCTGGGACCTATAAAATGGGCATGAAAATAATGATCTCAACAGGGCATAGAGGTGCACACCTATAATCCTAGCTGCTCAGGAAGATCAAAGTTCAAGGGGAGCCTGGACAAAAATTTGAGACCCTCATCTCAATAAACAAATGGTAAACAAAGGCAAAAGTGGTAATATCAGTTGTGAAGAAGGAATAGCTATGTCTATTGCTGTCTAAGACCAACGCTAAGCAAAAGCACTAATTTTGTTTTTCTGAACTCAGGTCCTAGGCGTGTCCCTGTGCTCAAGGCTAGCACAACACCACTTGAGCTACAGTGCCACTTCCAGCTTTTTCTGAGTAGTTTATTGGAGATAAGAGTCTCAAGGACTTACCTGCCTCGACTGGCTTTGAAGCACAATCCTCAGAACTCAGCCCTCCGAGTAGACAGGATTACAGGAGTGAGCCACCAGCACCTGGCTCATATCTCTTTCTTACTGTTAATGACTTCACCGAGATAAAAGAAAGCAGCTAGAAGATAAATGTTTGAAAAACCTTTCATATAGAAAAGGAACTAGACTACCAAAAGTCCATTCTAAAGGTGGAGAGAAAACTGGTGGGTTTAGAATTTGCTAAGTCTTAAAATATGATATGTTGGCCTTTGCAGAACTTCAGAAGCTGAAAGATCTCTAAGACCTTCTCTGATGAAGCAGCTCATAAAACCTGCATTCCAGGAGTGCCCTCCTTCTCCTCCCAGGAAAAGAGCATGCTGATCCTCAAAGACACAGAGACGCCAAAAAGAATCTCAACAAACAGGCTTGCTAAGTTCTCCTAGCTTTTTACTATGAGGTCATCATCCAATCACACCTCTGAATCACTTCCACTCTTCATCAGGGGAATGGGGGTTGGGTCTTTCTTTGTCTGAAAGTTCTGACGTCATAGAAAAGTTTGTTTTTGTTTTTATCTATTATTTTGGGTTAGGAAGAGGGGTGGGTCTAACTCATGGCCTATGAGCCATCATCCTTCAGCTTTTTTCTCCAGGTTGGTGAGCTCTTTTTTAAAGTTAAGTAACAGGATTAGGAGACATCTAAAAACTGCCTTGTCCTTTAAAATATAGGAAAGGCTATCTAAATCTATCTTTGCCCTTGAAATGGAAGTTTTGCAAACACTTTTGACCAAACAGATTCTCATAGAATGAAAGGACACATCATGTAAAAGGGAGTTACTGAATTTAGGTAGGCCTCATCCATCCTACTTACACAGAGCGTTTTTTTATTTTATTAAGTCACTAGATGTTGTAACCACTCCCCCAACTAAGAAAGAATAAAGACAGCAAATAACAGCTGTCATTTTGAATTTTGAATTCCCATTTCCTGCATGAGAAACAGGAAATGTTTCTATTTTGCCCCACTTTAACATTGTTATACTAAATTCCTGTTAAAGCTTTAACCTTGTTATACTCTCCTTTTTAAAAAAAAATTCTCTTTATAAAGGTGATATACAGAGGGGTTACAGTTAGAGGCTCTCCTTTTTGTGAGACACCCTGAGATGTTTTTCACAAGTGGTCTCAGGGACCTGGATTTTGTGTGGCAACTATGAAGTTGAGTGAAGCCTTCATCCATACTCCAGGGACAATTTTCCGCCACCACACACACACACACACACACACACACTCTCACACACTCACACACACTTACACACACACACACACACACACACAGCTTTGTTCCTAGTTCCTTCATGTACCTTTCCTTAAATTATCACAGTGAATGTACAGCACTCTGTTCTCACATCAGAACTTTGACTAACACAACTTTTTCTCATGTGTGCTCTCAAGTGTTTGGGCAATGGCTGTCACTCAGCTTGTACTTGCACTGTCCCTGAGCCTCTCTGTGATCAAGGCTAGTGTTCTACCACTTGAGCCACAGCTCCACTTCTGACAATTTTCTGAGTATTTTACTGGAGATAAGAGTCTCATGGACTTTCCTGCCTGGACTGGCTTCAAAATGTGATTCTCAGATGTCAGCCTTCTGAGTAGCTAGGATTACAGGCCTAAGACATGGGCACCGGAATGGTCCAGTAGTTTTGTTTTTTGTTTTTTTTTTTTTGGGTCCGGTCATGGGGCCTGAACTCTGGGCTTGAGCACTGTCCCTAAGCTCTTCAGCTCAAGGCTAGTGCTCTACCACTTGAGCCACAGCGCCACTTCCGGCTTTCTGGTGGTTTATTGGAGATAGGAGTCTCACGGTCTCTCCTGCCCGGGCTGGCTTTGAACCGCGATCCTCAGATCTCAGCCTCCTGAGTAGCTAGGATTACAGGCGTGAGCCACCAGCGCCCGGCTCAGCTTTTTTTTCTTTTTTGCTTATGTGGTGCTGAGGAATCGAACCCAGGGCCTCATGCATGCAAGGCAAGCGCTCTACCACTGAGCCACCTTCCCAGCCCCTATAAATACATTTCTGATGGTTCTCCCTCCAAAGATGTTTTCATTCAGATGTGACCTAAGAGTTGCATGTTAAATTCTCCAGAGAATTCTGATACAGATCATAAGTATTATCTATAGTTGCAAAATAAATTACCCAAATTTAGTTGCTTAAAAGAAGAAACATTTACTATCTTGAACATCAAGAATTTTGTAGTGGCTAGGCTGGGTGGCGCTGCCTCAGTCTCTCAAGAGATTGTGGTTAAGCTGTTCCCAGAGGCTAAATTTATCCCAAGCCTCTACAGGGCTGAGGAGTCTCACTTCCAAGTCCAAGCTTGTTGCCAGAGGCTTTAGTCTTTTAGTCTGCACGTGACCTTTCCATAGGGTGCTCATAATGAGACAATAAACTTCCTCCAGCTTGAGTAACCAAAGATTAGGGAGAAGAGAGAGGAGGGAAGGAGGGAGAGGGAGAGGAGAGAGGGGGGTGGGGAGGAGGGAGAGAGAGAGAGAGAGAGAGCTCAGAGAGAGCTCAGCTAAGATCTACTTCCTCTGCAAAATGGAATATGCAGTCTAGTGAGGAAACAAAAAGGTTTTGAGGTAGGAGGGAGAAAAGAGAACAGAGAAAAGAGTACAGAAAGGTTTTACTAAAGAGGGGGGGGGAGGATTAAGTGGGGGGCGGGGGGGGGAAGGCTGGGAAGGGATGTGAAGGGGAAACAAAGGTGGAGGCTGCAATGCTTGATAAGAAAAGTACGCATTATCTTGCCCTTGTAATTGTAACCCCTCTGTACAGTATGTTCACAATTAAAAAAATAAAATAAAAATAAAAAAGGTTATACTAAAGAGTACCCCATGGGCTGGGAAGGTGGCTCAGTGGTAGAGCGCTTGCCTTGCATGCCTGAGGTCCTGGGTTTGATTCCTCAGCACCACATAAGCAAAAAGAAAAAAAAAGCTGGAAATGGCACTGTGGCTCAAGTGGTAGAGCGCTAGCCTTGAGCTGAAGAGCTGAGGGACAGCGCCCAGGCCCAGAGTTCAAGCCCACGACCGGATCTAAAAAAAAGAAAGAAAAAAGAGTACCCCAGAAAACTACCTGTAGCTGGTACTCATGACTCCCACCTACAATCCTAACAACTCAGGAGGCTGAGACCTGGAGGATCAAATTTCAAGTCCAACCTAGGCAGAAAAGTCTTCAAGACTCCAAACTAGTCAGCAAAATGCCAGAGTGGAGTTGTGGCTCAAGTGGCAGAGCAACAACAGAACAACTAAGAGACACTGAGTTTAAACCCTAGTACTGGAAAAGAAAAAAAATGCTAAAAGTTACCTCACCCCCAACTACCTCCCCCCAAACCAAAAAACCACCCAACCCTCTTATTTATAGTTTTTTATAGATAAGAGTTTCCAAGCTGAATTGTTTTATTACCTACTTGGTAGGTAATAAAAATAGAAAATGTGTTACATAATAGGCTTGATAATCTTCAATTTGAGCAATAAAACCAGAGCTAAATTGTCATTCATCAGGCAGTTAGGAAAACTCAGCCTGTACTGGGGTACTTTGTAACTTGCAGGACAAGGAGCAGGAACCTGTTCAAAGTAGCTCTTTGTGGCAGCATGATGTCACGCAGCTTTGTGAGCATCACTGCTTCCTTTATGACTTTTTTTGATCAAAGAAGGATTGTGGTTGTCACTAGGGCCAACCAATCAGAAAACTGGGCCTCTGGCCTCCTTGTACTCTAGCCATAATGTCTCCTTTTATAGGCTGAGTTCTGAGATCATCCAAGACTATTTTCTTTTCCCATTCTGGACGTGGAAGAGAAGCTCAGAAGGCAGTGACCCTTTATATTCATAAATTCAAATCTTGGAGTGTGTGTGTGTGTGTGTGTGTGGTGTATATATATATATATATTATATATATATAATATATATATATGCCCTCTGACATATATATATATATGTATATATATATATATTGTGTGTGTGTTGTGGCTCAAGTGGTAGAGCGCTGTCCCTCAGCTCTTCAGCTCAAGGCTAGCGCTCTACCACTTGAGCCACAGCACCACTTCTGGCTTTTTT
>NW_012267244.1:10307963-10314525 GCF_000151885.1 Dipodomys ordii | reverse complement strand
CCCCCCCCCAAAAAAAAGATCTTGCTATGTAGCTTAGGCTGACTTTGAACTCACAATCTTCTCTTTCAGACTCCTGTGTGCTAGAATTATGAGCACATTACCCTACACCTGGATAAATGTGTGTGTGTGTGTGTGTGTGTGTGTGTGTGTGTGTGTGTGTGTATGTGTGTGTTTTGCTGGGAATTGAACCCAATGCCTCATGCATGCTAGGCAAGCACTTTACCATTATAACTATGTACCCAGCATGAACGTTAGGATGCAAGGCCCTGGGAAAAGTTAAGATGTGGCTGGAGTATAATGAACTACAGTTCTGAGACCTTGAACTTCCTGGGTCTGAGTAAGTTCAATGTTCTTCTACGGCAGCAATGTAGTTTGACACACAAAAATAACTGGGAGTGTAAGCATTTGGAGATTCATTAAATCAATGATTCGAAGTTAGTGGAGGGAAAAAAATGGGTGCAGCAAGCATACACTAGAGAAAAAGACAATGCGGGTTAATTGAGGACATCCTTTTCCTTTCTTTTCCCGTTCTCTCCTTTTTCCACTTTTTTCCTTTCCTCTCCCTCCCTTCTCCCCCCCTTTCCTTTCCATTCAAACCAAATGTTGGGGTTGTCTTGTGGAGTTGTTTTCATTATAACCGAAGGACAAGACTAATCTAATAGAAGGTTTAATCTCTTTAAAAATAGGAAATATATCAAACATACCAAGAATCATAGAGTAACATAATAGACACCTTTGTTTAATGCCTAAATTTAGCCAATCAGAACATCTGGAAATTGTACCCATATTGCTCCCCAATGCTATTCATTTATCCTATTGTCTCTGTCTCTGTCTGTCTGTCTGTCTGTCTCTTTCAGGGAAAACTATTTGGATCTTGATGTACATCCTGCCTTTGCACTAATATATATATATATATATATATATATATATATATGGTTGAGGGTATAGTTTAGTGGTAGCATGTCTGGCATGATTAAAGGCATTAGGTTTGATTTTTTGATACATAAAATATAAGTATAGTCCCATGAAGAATACAGATTTTTGTTTTCAGTTCTAGATCCTAAATTAAGGGACTTGAGCATGGCAGAAAAGTACTTTTCCATTTCCTGAGTTATACCACCACTCTCTCTCCTTCAGAAATGTGTGAATATAGCAAGCTATAAGCAAAGAAGACAAGGGGACGAATGAAGGTTACTTATGGTATTCCAATGCTAATCAGGGCTAGAAATATATCTCAATGCTAAAGGATATACCAGAATGTTATGACTCAAGTGGTAAAACACTTACCTAGCTAGCCTAGAGCCCCAAGTTCAAGCCCCAGGGCTGCCAACAACCATAACAAGAACAACCGCCCCCCCATGTCCAAATATAAAACTTTGATGTGCTGAGAAAAATCTTTGGAACTACTCTAGCTAGCATGAAAAGTGGAGGAAGGAGGCCACATGCCTTGGAACAGGAATTGTAGAAAGGCCAAGGAAGAGATTCTGCTCAGAGTCCCAGAAGAAACATACATATCTTGGTTTTAGCTCTTTGAGCCTCATTTAATACTTTGACTTCCAGAAGTGTCATTTAATAAATTTGTGAGACTTTTTTTAATATTCTTCAAGACCAGGATAAATTTGTGTTTTAAATCATTGAGTTTGTGGAAATTTGTTCTAGAAAAACCACTGAAAATTAATGCAAACCATGTATATAAAGTAAGTAATTGCCATTTGAGAGGTGAGGAAGGAAGACCATGAGTTTGAGGTCAGCCTGAGCTACATAGATCCTGTCCCAGCTAGGTATTGTAATCTTAGCTACTCAGGAGGCTGAGATCTGAAGATCAAGCCAGCCCACACACAGACAAATCTGGAGAGTCTTATCTTCAATTAGCAAGAAGGAGGAAGTAGAGTTGTGGCTTAAGTGGTAGAGCACTAGTCTAGATTCTAGACTTCATTAAATTAAACTCATCTAGACTTTCTTTGGTGCTGGTCCTGGGTGTGAACTCAGAGCCTGGGCTCTGTCCCTGAGCTTCCCCCCCTCCCCCCCACCAAGGCTAGGTTCTATTACTTGAGCCACCATTCCACTTCTAGCGTTTTTTGGTGCTTAATTAGAGCTAAGAGTCTCACATACTTTTCTTCCTGGACTGGCTTCAAATCACCATCCTCAGATCTCAGCCTCCAGTATTGCTAGGATTACAGGCATGAGCCAGAGGTGCCTAGGTTTATCTAGACTTTTTTTTTTTTTTACAATCAAGTAAAAGGAGTATGAAGGGTTCTATGCAATGTGAAAGAACCCACTCCCTATTTAGTATTTTGCTTAGAAGCTGAAAAATCATTTCAAACTAAATAATGAAGTTGTATTCTAGAAACTGGTCAGTTTCTAATTTCTGAGAAAGAAATCATGGTAATCCAGTGAAACTGAAGTCAGTGATGAGGATGTGAGCACCACATTCATACTGATATTGGTGTCCTCAATGTGCCATGAATCAATGAGTGAATAGTAAGAAGCTTTTCAAAGCACAGATGGTGTTGGCGGCAGCCATGAGAATATGCCTTTCCCATCACTGCATAATCAACAGATGGCCCAGGCTGTCTCATTCAGAATCTATCACCCTCCCCACAGGCTGCTCCCAGCATATAACTGAGTGAGCATGGACACTGAGAGGCCTTGTTCCAGGGAGACATAGAAGTCCTTGGACAGGTGGTTCAGAATGGAGGGGACCCAACTAGACTGGATTTTACTCTATGATGCTTTACACAGAGTTTTCCTTACTTTGCTCTCTCCTTCACATGGGTCAGACTGACTATACATTGGGAATACTCAGACTGCCAAGGACTATTGGAGGCAGAGTTTAAGTTGACACTGATTCTTTTTTTTTTTTTGTCAGTTGTAAGGCTTGAACTCAGGGCCTGGGCACTGTCCCTGAGCTTCTTTGCTCAAGGCTAGCACTCTACCACTCTTAGCTGGAACTGGTTTCCTGGTGGTTAATTAGAGATAAGAGACTCATGGACTTTCCTGCCTGGGCTGCTGGCTTTGAATCATGATCCTCAGATCTCAGCCTCCTGTGTGGCTAGGATTACAGGCCTGAGCCACCAGTTCCCAGCTTGACACTGATTCTTAGTGACTTGAAACTTCATCATGGTCTCTTTATTAAAGTGAAAGCACATAAGGGCTAAGTATAAATGGACTATTGGCCAAAGTATGACTTCAAGGAGTCTGAATTTATGTGGTAGTCATTTTGCTGGTCCCTAAACTTATCATTAGGATTGGTATATGGGACAATTCAGGTAAACCACACACTGGATCTGTTGATGAGAGCTATCACAACAGGAAGTTTCTAAAACTACCTTCTTCACCCAACAAGAGAGTGAATACAAACTAGTATAACACTGGAAAGGGATTGATAGAAGTGTCACTTTTAAAGATCTAAGTCCCTATTATATCCTGGTTCAGTTTACTGGCCTGGTCCTTTGCAGAAACTGGACAGACCTTGGGGACTATTGCTAACACAAAATAGTTTCAATTATAGCTGTTTAGCCAGATGTGGTCTCTTTGCTAGAGTAGATAATATAGATTTAGTTATGTAAGATGAAGCCAATGATTAAGCAAATGTGTTCTTTTTTCCCCTCAATCTCAGCCAGGAAAGGTCAGAACCAGCTTGTCCTGGGGCTATGTTAACTCTCTAATCATCTATCATAATATAGCCCCAAGATATCAGTACCATCTGGACCTATCGAAGAATATCGCATTGATTCATTACACTGATGACATCATGCTTATCTAGCAGCATAAATTATAGGGTGCTAACATGCTGGAGTCTTTGATATGTGCTATAAGGGGACTGAGATAAAATTTGTTGCAGTAACACATTCTGTGGTCAGGTGTATATGAGAACCTCCCCTTACAAGTAAGGGCCTCTAAGGCCTCTTTGGGTTTTGGAGGCAACACATTCTACAACTAGGAAAGTTGTTCCTGTCTATTTCTTAGTTCATACAGAAGGCTGCCAGCTTTGAGGGGGACTCACAGTAGAATGGCTATGCAGTACATCCTGGCAGCAAGACATGCAGTCCTATGGATTGAACCAAATCATCCCAGCACCCTCACTGTATATTATTCAAGATATCAGGAGTAGGAAAAGCAATGGTATAAAGTTATGACAAGCTGCAGTAGAAGAATCACAAGCTAGGGCCCTGGGGTTAGGCAGCATCTACAACAGAGTTACAAGCCTTTTGTAAAACCAACTGTTAAGGCTTGGATAGAGTTGGAACATTTGACCTTGAGATGCTGAGGGCCTCTAAGTCTGGAAATCCCCAAAATGAGTTGTAAACATAGAAATGAACTCAGGGCCTGGGCACCCTCTTTTAGCTTTTACATCCAAGGCTAGTACTATACCACTTGAGCCATAGCTCCACTTCTTCTTTTTTTTTTTTGGAAATAAGAGAGCCACAAATTTTCTGCAGGGGCTGATTTTTAAACTGAGATCCTTAGATCTCAGGTGTGAGCCACTGGTGCCCAGCTCCATTATAGACCTTTATAAGACACTGTATCCCCAGTAAGAAGAACACCTGAGTCTCGGAAGCAAGAGGAATGGCCTTATTCATTATACTCTTAGAAACATACACCACCCCGGGTCCTTCACAGCCAGTGATCATTTCAGTAACTTTATCAGGCATTTTTTCACAGCTACTTTTTCAAAGAAAAGGAAAATTTTCTATAATGTGCTTTAGCTTGCTTAGGTGTTAATTCTGACTTATAGTGTGTTTTCTCTCTTCTAATCAATTTTTCTTATTTTTCTTTATTTTTACAGTGTTGGGGATTTTATCCAGGGCTTTATGTATAAGGGGCAAACACTTAACCACTGAAGTATATCCAAAGCTCTTTCTTATTTGAAAGTCATGCCTTTGATTTACATTTGAGAGTTCACAGTTCCCAACTTTCAAAATATGTGGTTACATATAAAGAACTATAAAAAGTTTAAAGACCAAAGTTCCTTTTCTTTTTTGCTCCTCCTGATCAAAGTACCTTTTTGTGGGGGCAAGCATAGAGTTTCAATGCCAAAATACAAGTCTAAAATGTTCAGCCAAGTGACAGGTTTAAAGCTTGGCATGAGTTCAGGAGTCAGGCCAATATTAAACTAAGCATAGAGGAGAATGCAAGGGTAATCCAAATGGTTTCACATGCATTTTAGAAATGTGGACAAAAGTAAAAGGATAATTCCCAATACACTGTATGGTACTTTATTGTGGTATTTTACTGCACTATCATTGGGGCACACCATTTTTTTAAAAGTCAAAAGTATAAATTAGATTATAAAATCTACCAAGCAACATTATTATTATTATTACTATTACTATTGTGCCAATTCTGGGGCTTGAACTCAGGGCCTGGGCACTGTTCTTTGCGTTATTGTAGCTTTTTTTTTCATTCAAGGTTGGTGCTACATCACTTGAGTGACAGGTACACTTCTAGCTCTTTCCTGTCCAGGCTGGCTATAAACTGCAATTGGCAGATCTCAGCCTCTCCAGCAGCTAGGATTATAGGTATGAACCATGTTAAGAATATGTTTCCTCACAGTTGAAGATGAGCAGCAGCATTCTGTAGATTGACAGGACTTCTCTTTTGCACAAGGGTTCTGGGAATTCTAATGATTGAATGCAACTGGAAAAGGGTTAAAGCCCAGAGATCTCCACGAGGCTCTCTCATGGAACAGTACACAATGATGAAACCTGAAGCAATAAAGCATGGATTAACCCACATATAAATGTCCATATTCCTCACATATGACTGAGTTTTCATTTTATTTTGCTTTACAGTACTTGCGCTTTAAAAAAAATTCAATGTTATAAAGGTGATGTGTAAAGGGTTACAATTACATAAGTCTGGCAAAGTGTACATTTCTTTTTCTTTTTTTGCCAGTCCTGGGGCTTGAACTCAGAGCCTGCACATTGTCCATGGGCTTCTTTTGTTCAAGGGTAGCACTTTATCACTTGAGCCACAGCACCACTTCTGGCTTTTTCTGTTTATGTGGTACTGAGAAATCAAACCCAGGGCTTCATGCATGCTAGGCAAGCACTCTACCACTAAGCCACATTCCCAGCCCAAAGTGTACATTTCTTTGTTTTTTTTTTTTAACTTACAGTATTACTTTAATTTTAATTTTCATAGGATGAAAAGAATCAGTTGATGACAACAAATGTGTGGCTCAAACAGGTAAGTGTCAGCCAGGGACTGGATCTGCCAATCCACTCACCAGAACTATTTTCTTTTTATAAATCTCCATCTAAAATATTACTGTAGAAAACACATTGGGTTTGGGTCAGGGTGGGATTTGGGACCAGTTGGAGAGAGTTTTTTTAATCATTTTTTTTAACATACTCTGAACATACTGTACAGAGGGGTTACAATTACATGGGCAAGATAATGAGTACATTTCTTATCAAGCATTGCAGCCTTCTCCTTTGTTTACCCTTCACATCCCTTCCCAGCCACCCCCCCCCAAAAGTGTACATTTCTTTTTGGACAATGTCACCCCTTTCCTTACTCTCTCTCTCAGTTTCTCCCTCCCATTGTCCCCCCCCCC
>NW_012267244.1:10303282-10306788 GCF_000151885.1 Dipodomys ordii | reverse complement strand
CAGGGGAGGCCGGGCGGCCCTCGGCGAGGCGCTGCGGCAGCGCGGGGCTTGTAAACAGATCCGGCCGCACGTGACCATGTGAACTACCTGCCCGGGCGACGTGTATTGTCCTCCCCGGGAGCCGCGCCACAAAGGAGCCGGGCGGTGGAGCGCGGGGGAAGAGCGAGCGAGCGAGCGGGGAAGAGCCGGCCGGCGTGCTAAGATGGCTGAAGGCGCCCGGCGAGGGTGAGCGGGGGGCGCGGCGCAGGACAGCCGTCCTGACCTCGGGGCCCCGCGGCCCGGCGCCGCGAGCCACCATGTCCTTCGCGCTGGAAGAGACTCTGGAGTCGGACTGGGTGGCTGTTCGGCCCCATGTGTTCGACGAACGCGAGAAGCACAAGTTCGTCTTCATTGTGGCCTGGAACGAGATCGAAGGCAAGTTTGCCATAACCTGCCATAACCGGACGGCCCAGAGGCAGAGGAGCGGTTCCCGGGAGCAGGCGGGGGCGCGGGGAGGCGCCGAGCCCGGCGCCCCGGCCTCCGATGGGACCCGCGGGCCTGGCAGCCCGGCGGGCAAGTGCCGGCCCGAGGCCGGTGCTTCTGCTACACCCGTCCGGAGCCCCGGGCCCCGGAGGAGCCCGATTTGGGCGGACGGCGGCTCTCCGCGGAGCCCGCGCAGCCTTCGAGGGGACCCACTGCTGCGGGGTCCGGCGGGCAAAGGGGCGGAGAGTCCACTCCGGAGCCCCGCGCGGGCCAAGCCCAGCCCGGTCCGGAAAGGAGCTGAACCCAGAGATGCGACGAGGCCTGCCACTGCAGCATCCCCTCCGGCGCCCAGGGAGGCCCCCGTGTCCTCGGTGCGGGTAGTAAGCGCCTCCGGGGCGGTCTCCGAGGAGATCGAGGTGCTGGAAATGGTGCGGGAGGACGAGACGCCCCTAACAGTCACCGACGCGGAGCAGCCGCCGCCCGCCGCCGCCACCACCACCGAGCCTGAGTCTCCCGCCGAGGAGTGCAGTTGGGCTGGGCTCTTCTCCTTCCAGGATCTGCGCGCCGTGCACCAGCAGCTCTGCTCGGTGAATTCGCAGCTGGAGCCCTGCTTGCCGGTGTTCCCCGAAGAGCCTTCCGGAATGTGGACGGTGCTGTTTGGGGGCGCCCCTGAGATGTCCGAGCAGGAGATCGACGCTCTGTGTTACCAGCTCCAGGTTTACCTTGGACACGGCCTGGACACTTGTGGCTGGAAGATCCTTTCCCAGGTGCTCTTCACGGAGACCGATGATCCTGAGGAGTATTACGAGAGCCTCAGCGAGTTGAGGCAAAAGGGCTATGAAGAAGTGCTTCAGCGGGCCCGGAAGCGCATTCAGGAGGTAAGGAAGGACCCCTCCCCCCTTTGCAAAGCCCGCGGTCATCAGGGTTCTTATCCGTCTCTGTGGGGGAGTGTGCCCGTGGGGTGTTTTCTTTTCTGCACTCAGGAAAAAGTAGAGCCGCCTAGGAGTTCCTGTCTCCCCGTCATTCCTTCCATTGCTTTCATTGGCTCGGTGAAGGGCCTTTGGTAAGTCTTAAGATTGCTCCCCCACTTTTCAAACAGATCTCATGGAGTAAGTGTATCCAGTTTATTATTCAGTTCCAGTGATAAGACGAAAGCCACTCAAAGGAAAAACAAAAAAAGAGAAAGATATCACGAACTAAGTGAATTTTACTCTGCCCCTAAAGCTTTTGCAGCAGCAGTAACAGCCCAGATAATCAACACTTTCCTGCTGTTTACTCATACTAATTTGTCTTAATGGAGCAGAATTGATCTGCTTTTTTTCCCTCCTTGTGCTGTCTGAGAATGTGGGCAGATTTAAAATACTTATTTCCTTTGCAGGGTTGGGAATGAAATACAGTGCAGTAAGCATGCTATACCTTAGCCCTGGATTCATTTTAAAATGTGACTTGTCCTAGTGGAAACCAACCAAGTAACAATTGGAAGTAAGCTGTATTTTTTTTTTTTTTTAGGTTAACTCAAGTCTTTACAGATGGCTCAGGTTTCAGTCCTGTTTTAGGGAGAAGGAAGGCTCTGTGTGAGTGCATTATGCATTTGTACTTTGTAGAAGAGTAAAGAGTGGAAAACGTTTTTTGTTTTTGTTTTCTTCAAATTAACCCGTAAAATAACAGGAAATAATGGGGAATTCCTGAACAATTAAGCTATACTTACAGAGCTCTACTGTGTGTGTGTATGTGTATGTGTATGTGTGTATATGTATTCATGTATGAAGTCATTCCTAATTTCATTCCTAATTACTGAGGAAACTTTACTAAGAAAAAAAGTACTTAAAGCTAGTTTCTTCTAATGGACAGTACATGTAGTTTCTCAAGCAAATTACTGCTTTTAGAATTAGTACGAAGATTGGATTTGGGGAGGAAAATGCTTTCTATGGTGTTTTTATTGGAATCTTGGCATAGACAAAGTTTCAGTCTTCTATGGTGTTTTTACTTTAATCTTGCCATTAGATAAAGTTTCAGTCCTCAGTTTGTTTTCATAGAATATTAGGTATTTTTTTTCTTTTTCTTGCTAGTCCTGGGGATTGAACTCAAGGCCTGGACACTATTCTTGAGCTTCTTTTGCTCAAGGCTAGCACTCTACCACTTGAGCCCCAGCATCACTTCCAGCTTTTTCTGTTAATGTGGTCCTGAGAAATCGAACTCCAGGCTTCTTGCATGCTAGGCAGGCACTCTACCACTAAGCCATATTCCCAGCCCTGTTAGATATTTTTCTGCCACTGCTTTTACACTTCCTGTATCCACATTTTTCACTCCTTCAGGTTGATTACGTTCTGTTAAGTGTTACCCATGGTAATATGATCCTAGAGTTCTAGGAATCTGTTTTTACTTCCATCTCACTTTTGCAGTCTTTTCTTCCTTAAAGTCTTTGTGGAAGGAAGTTACAGACACTATGTATTCTTGGTATTAATATTGAGCTGTACACTTCTTTTAAACTTTAGAACAAAGTTAGTGCTTCTCTTAGTCCACTACATATATATGTAGCATTTTTTCCATATTAGAATTATTTTCATACTTGAATGGTCCGATTTCAATTTTAATGATACTGAAAAAAGGTGTCTGTCTTTGGTTTTAGAATTCAAATGGGTAGCTGAGTGCCCGGTGGCTCATGCCTGTAAAATCCTAGCTAATCAGGAGGCTGAGATCTGAGGATCACCGTTCAAGTCAGCCCAGGCAGGATAGGCCATGAGACTCTTTTTTTTTTTTTGGGGGTCCGGTTATAGGCCCTGAACTCTGGGCTTGGGCGCTATTCACTGAGCCGCCTTCCCAGCCCCCAGGCCGTGAGACTATCTCCAATAAACCACTCAGAAAACCAGAAGTGGCTCTGTGGCTCTAGTGGTGTAGAGTGTTTGCCTTGAGCTGAAGAGCTAAAGGAGAGTGCCCAGACCCAGAGTTCAAGCCCCACGACCGACAAGACAAAAAAAAAATGGGTTGAAAATAAACTGCCAAAAAAGTACTCTTCTAGTTAAATTTTTTTTTTTTTTTTTTTT
>NW_012267244.1:10299594-10302222 GCF_000151885.1 Dipodomys ordii | reverse complement strand
AGCTGCGGGACAGCGCCCAGGCCCAGAGTTCAGGCCCCACGACCGGACCCCCCCAAAAAAATAAAGTTTTCTTTATCTTAATAACTTGGGAGAGTTATTTGCCTTGGCTTGCAGGGTTTTTTGGGGAGGGCAGGCAAGAGGGAGAGGTATTGATATATCAAGCTCTTACCCAGCATTTTCTTTAATCATTTTCTTGATCATGCCTGAATTCTACCATTTTTGCAGGTTAATTGGATTTTTATGCCACAGGCTAGCTTCTCAGATGCTCAGATCTCAGCCTCGAGAGCTAGCTCAGCCTCTGAGGTAGCTAGGATTATAGGCATGAGCCACCCATCTTCTAGCTTAAAGATTTTTTTTCCGGTTGTGGGGCTTGAACTCAGGACCTGGTTGTTGTCCCTCAGCTCTTCAGTTCAAGGCAAACGCTCTACCACTTGAGCCACAGCGCCGCTTCTGGTTTTCTGATGGTTAATTGGTGATAAGAGTAGCTATGATTCCAGGTTGATCCATCGGCGCCTAGCTCTGCAAATTTTTTTTTTAAGATTTCTTTTATTAGCATGCATTACTTGTATACACGGAAGGGTTTTATTGTGACATTTTCATACATACATACAATGTATACTATCAACTTTACTCCCCTGTGTCACTCCCTTTACCCATCCTTTTAAAACCGTTTGGACACTGGTTCATACCTGTAACCCTAGCTAATCTGGAGGCTGAGATTTGAACAACTAGCCCAGGGAAGAAAGTTTGTGAGACTCTTATCTCCAATTAACTACCCCAAATCCCAAAGTGGAGTTTTGGCTAAAGTGGTAGAGCACTAGCCTTGAGGGAAAAAAGGAAAACAATTAAAGTTCAAACTCTGACAGCATCCAGGCCCTGAGTTCAAGTTCCAGGACCAGCACAAATACAAGAAATACGGGGCTGGGATGTTGGCTCAGTGGTAGTGCTTGCCTCGCATGCTTGAGGCCCTGGGTTCGATTCCTCAGCACCACATGAGCAGAAAAACCAGAAGTGGCACTGTGGCTTAAGTGGTAGAACACTAGCCTTGAGCTGAAGAGCTCAGGGACAGGTCCTGGCCCAAAGTTCAAGCCCCACCCAAAAAAAAAAAAAAAGAATTTGAAGCTGTGTATAGAGGCTCGTTCCAATAATGCTGACCACTTGGGAGCTAGAGATTGGGAAGACTGAGGTTTGAGAACATCCTGGGCAAAAAGCTCCCCAGACCACATCTAAAAGAAGTGGTACCTGTGAGAAGTGAGGCCCACCAATTACCATCTAGGAAAGGCTGAAGACAAGGCTCTAGCATTCTGTGGGAGGCAGGAAGAAGATGCTCTGGGCAGTTGGGTCAGGGCCTCTGTTTTAATGGGCTTTCCCTCCTTTTGTCTGTCTCCAGGACTGGAGGGGTGGGGCTGAGTAAGAATTGCTGTCTTTTCTATTGTCCTGATGATGTGGGAGTAGATTCCTGTGTAGCTCTGGGCAGTGAATGATATTCTGAGAGCAGGGTTGTGGGGGGAGGCTTTGGCCAGGTCCCTTCTCTTAGGCAGGAAGCAAGTAGGGCTGGGGGTGATCTTGGGTCTCTTACCTCCTCACACCAGTGCTAGCCTAGCTCCCAGGGCTATGCTTGGAGGAGCAGGCTTCCTGCCCTCCTTCCTTGAAGACTCTGTGGTTTGGGAAAGCCTGAGAATAGTGGGGTTGCCTCATCCTCAGTTCCTGGCAAGAGACGGAGACTCAGGTATCACTTAATAAAGATCTTTTTCTTTTTCTTGTTTTTGGTTGGTCGTGGGGCTTGAACTCTGGGCCTGGGCGCTGTCCCTTAGCTCTTCAGCTCAAGGCTAGCGCTCTACCACTTGAGCTACAGCATCACTTACGGTTTTCTAGTGGTTTATTGGAAATAAGAGTTTCATGGACTTTCCTGCCCGGGCTGGCTTTGAACCATGATCCTCAGATCTCAGCCTCCTGAATATCTAGGATTATAGGCATGAATAACTGGAGCCCGGCTTAATAAAAGATCTTAAGCTCAAAAAAGAAAAAGGCTGGATGGGCACCACCACTACTACCATGTCCAGCCTGTGAGAAATATATAGCTGGAGTGCGACCCAGCCTGGTCTATATGTAAAGACAAGATCTTCTTGTCTCCTAGGGATTTGGCTGGAGTGGTAAAGCACCTGCTTAGCAAACTGAGGCCCTGAGTTTAAATCCTAGTATAACCCCCCCCCCCACAGATTCTTCCCACCTCCACCAAAGGATCTTAAAACAAATAGTTGTAGTCAAAGTTAGTGGTACATTCAGCATTTTGGAGGTGAAGCAGGAAGATTACTTGCCTAGTATTTCAAGACCAACTTGAGCAACAAATTGAGACATTGCCTCAAAAAACAAGAGAATATAACTGTGTGCCTTCAATCCTAGGTGAGATCTGAGAGTTACAGTTCAAAGTCAGTCTGGGCAAGAAATCCATGAGACATCTCCTGTTAACTACTAAGGAAAAAAAGCCAAAAGTAGAGCTGTGGCTCAAGTGCTAGAGCATTAGTTTTCCATGAGAAAGTTAAGGGACAGCATCTAGGCCCTTAGTTCAAAGTGCAGTACCAGCTCTCTCTCTCTCTCTCTCTCTCTCTCTCTCTCTCTCCCTCTCTC
>NW_012267244.1:10269244-10297654 GCF_000151885.1 Dipodomys ordii | reverse complement strand
AAAGGACCTCAAATTTGTTAGGCTTGTGTTCCAACATTTGAACCATATTCTAATTCTGCCTTTTTGCTATTTTGGAGGTAGAATCTAGTGGACTTTTCAAAAGACTCAGACTGTCTTAGAACGAAGATTCTACAGATTTCCCAAGCAGCTAGAGTTACAGACATGAGCCAGAGAGTGGTCCCAATTTATTTTTTAGCTTCTTCAAAGCAAGGAATTACCTAAGGATAATTTACAAATTAAGTAAGACTACATGAAAAATTTTTAACAAATGCCTGGCACTTTTCATGGTTTCCAAAAATTATTACTTTTCTTTTCTATCTTGTAATAGATTTTTCAGCTTTTCATTCAGCCCTTTTTCCTCCAGAGATTATAACTTTAATTTTTATTTTATATTTTTAAATTTTTATTTTTTGTCAGTCATGGGGCATGAACTCTGGGTCTGGCCGCTGTTCCTGAGCTCTTCAGCTTAAGACTGTAGCTCTACCACTTGAACCACAGTCCCACTTCCATTTTTCTGGTGGTTCATTGGAGTTGCGTCTCACGCGTCTCACGGACTTTCTTGCTCAGGCTGGCTTTGAACCGAGATCCTCAGATCTCAGCTTCCTGAGTAGCTAGGATTATAGGTGTGAGCCACTGGCACCTGGCATTTTTTATTTTTGTACTGGTATTGGGGCTTGAACTCAGGGTCTTGTGCTCTTGCCTAGCTTTTTTCCACTTAAGGCTAGTGTTCTACCACCTAAGCCACACTCCTTCTACATTTTTGCTGACTAATTGGAGGTAAGAATCTTAGGAACCTTCTTATCTGGGCTGGCTTCAATGAGATCCTCAGATCTCAGCCTTCTGAGTATATAAGATTACAGGTGGAAGAATACAGGTGGGAAGCACTGGTGCCCAGCTCTAAAGAGAACTGCTTACTTTGGAGGTGATTTAACAGAAGAGGTAAGAAAGAAGACTGTTTGCTGACCATGCCTTCTTCCTATTAAGGCTTTCCAAATTTTTCAAACTAAGTTACTCAACTCTGGAGACCTGCTGAAGTTTCAGATATATACATTTGAGAATTGGCAGTACTGTAGAAGGCCTTTGATGCTGTTTTTCATTGGGCCAGGTCTTGCTGTGGAGCCAGGACTCATGTCTGTAATCCTAGCTACTCAGCAAGATCCCAGTTTCCTGAGTCGGAAAGTCTTTGAGACTCTCTTTTTTTTTGTCGGTCGTGGGGCTTGAACTCTGGGCCTGGGTGCTGTCCCTCAGCTCTTCAGCTCAAGGCGAGCGCTCTACCACTTGAGCTACAGCGCCACTTCCGGTTTTCTGGTGGTTTATTGGAGATAGGAGTCTCATGGACTTTCCTGCCCAGGCTGGCTTTGAACCGCGATTCTCAGATCTCAGCCTCCTGAGTAGCTAGGATTATAGGCGTGAGCCACCAGCGCCGGCTCTTTGAGACTCTCAACTCCAGTTAATCATATTAAAAAAAGCCAGAAGTGGAGCTGTGGCCCAAATGGTAGAGCGTTAGCCTTGAGCACAGAAGCTTAGGGACAGTGCGCAAGCCTAGGGTTCAAGCCCCAGGATGATTGCAATGGAGAGAGTGATTCTGTCTGGTAGTTTTTAGCTGGAGATATTAAAAGTCTGGCTATTACATATTGAAGGCACAAGGCAGCTTCAGCTTTTTGGGACTGAGGTAATGTATCAACATTGTAGCTTGATGTCTTATCTTAATCATAATCAAGAAAATATTGCAAAGTGCTGTTACTGTAAAACAGAATAATGGAGCTAAGTGAAGTTTATGATTCTTAAAGACTTGCAAGCTGGATGATGTTAAATATTTTGATTCTGGTAACTTTTTGCTTTTTTTTTTTGGTCGGGCACTGTCTCTCAGCTCTTCAGCTCAAGGCTAGCACTCTACCACTTGAGCCACAGCACCATTTCCGGCTTTTTTCTTTTTGCTTATGTGGTGCTGAGGAATCAAACCCAGGGCTTCATGCATGCAAGGCAAGCGCTCTTACCCCTGAGCCACTTTCCCAGCTCTGTTTTGTTTTGTTTTTGTACTAGTAATAGGGCTTTGAATTCAGAGCCTGTGGTTTCACTTGGCATTATTGCTTAAGGCTGGTACTCTACCACTTGAACCATACCTCCATTTACTTGAATTTTAAATTATGTATATTTATGTATAATAGACCTTTCAAGCTGTAAAGAATGTTTAATAAAATGAGCTAGGAATAAAAATAGGCCTAGACATTTCATAGGGGAGAATGGTTGTAAGAATAAATATATCAAATTAACTTGTCAAATTGAGAATGGTTGTAAGAATAAATTATTGTCAAATTGAAATAGGATTATAACATGATAATTTTACAACAGGCTTTTTCTGAGAGGGAAAGAAACATTGTTGTTACATGAGTGTTACTTTTTGAAAATTAGCTTTCATTAGTAATAGATGGCAATTTCATTGTTAAATTTCTACACAGTACATGCTAATGTTTAAAATCATCCTTATCCAGAAATAATCCTTATGACTTTAAAAGTGGAAAAATAGGAAGTCTTGAGGTGTGGGTTAGACAGTGGTAGAGCGTTAACAGGCTCTAGGCCTTGAGTTTGATACCTAGTATTTCAAAAGCAAAACAGAATTTTAAAAAACCAAACTAGAATAACTCTCACTTTTTTTTTAACTGTTTTCTTTTTTGGGTGGGGGAGGGCTCCCAGTCCTCCTCTAATTTCTTCTAGTTTGCATTTTATTGCTTTTGTTCCCCCTTAGTCTCAACCTTCTTTACTTCAACCCTGGACTGATTGTACCTTTCTTGGCTAATGTCTTCCTTTCAATATAGTCTCTCTGTACCTAGTTCCTAAACTTTTAAAATGCTACTTTCACCAGTGCTGGTGGCTCACACCTGTAATACTAGTTACTAAGGAGGCTGAGATCTGAGGATCGTGATTCAAAGCCAGCCTGGACAGGAAAGTCCCTGAGACCCTTATCTTCAGTGAACCGCCAAAAGAACCAAAGTGGTGCTCAAGTGGTACAGCGCTCACCTTGAGCTGAAGAGCTGAGGGACAGTGCTCAGGCCCAGATTAATTTCCACAGCTGACAAAAAAATAAAATGCTACTTTTTTTTTTTTTTTGGGTCTGGTCGTGAGGCCTGAACTCTGGGCCTGGGCCCTGTCCCTCAGCTCAAGGCTAGCACTCTACCACTTAAGCCACAGCATCACTTCTGGCTTTTTTTCTTTTTGCTTATGCGGTGCTGAGGAATCGAACCCAGGGCCTCAGGCATGCAAGGCAAGCGCTCTACCACTGAGCCACCTTCCCAGCCCAAAATGCTACTTTTTATACCTTCTTTTACTCACCTCTCCTGTCTTAACAAATGCATATAGGTCACTAGTCAAGCTGTTCCATGACTTGTTTTGTAGGCAAATCATGCCATTTAGGGTCACCAAGTCTTGGTTGACCTCGTTCTAGTCTTTTATCTGAACACTCTCATTCTAGCCAAGCTCTTTTATTATTTGCTGAACCTACTGTATACTCTTGGTTTCTTTTTTGTTTTGTTGTAGTTTTTGTGCTGGTCCTGGGGCTTGAACTCAGGGTCTGGGTACTGTCTCTCTCTGAGCCCTTTTACTCAAGGCTAGTGCTCTACCACTTGAGCCATAGCTCTATTTTCTTCTGGCTTTTTGATGATTAATTGGAGATGAGAGTCTCGGACTTTCCTGCCCTGGCTGTCTTTAAACCAGGATCCTCAGATCTCAGCTTCCTGAGTAGCTAGAATTAAAGGCATGAACCAGCAGTGCCTGGCATATTTTTAAATTTAATTTAATTCAGTTTTATTCCAGTGTATAGGACACCACTCTCTATACTACTTTGTGTGTGTGTGTGTGTGTGTGTGTGTGTGTGTGTGTGTGTGAAGTTCTGCCTCTTTAGGTTTTTTTTTTTTGGGGGGGGGTCCGGTCATGGGGCCTGAACTCTGGTCCTGGGCGCTGTCCCTCAGCTCTTCAGCTCAAGGCTAGCACTCTACCACTTGAGCCACAGCGCCACTTCCGGCTTTTTTCTTATGTGGTGCTGAGGAATCGAACCCAGGGCCTCGAGCATGCAAGGCAAGTGCTCTACCACTGAGCCACCTTCCCAGCCCCTGCCTCTTTAGGGAAAGATCAAAGGCCCTTCTATGAGAAGGGCTATGAAAAATTGGAAATTTCTTGCAGAAGTTTAAAAATTAGAGGCCTAATGTTAGAGCATTTTTTTAAAATTTTTTTTAAAATTCCAGATTGTTCTCAAACTCACAATCCTCCTGCCTCAGTTTCCCCTGCTCTGGGATTATGGGGGGGAGCTAAACTATATAAGTAATATCATATATTGCTGCTATTTCTCCTTGTGTATGTGTGTGTGTGTGTGTGTGTCTGTGTCTGTATGTCTCTATGATGGTACTAGGGCTTAAACCTCAGGTGCATCCTCAGGTCTCAGTTTCTTAAGTGGCCAGGATTATAGGTATGAGCCACCAGCATCAGGATATATTGCTTTTTAAACGTCTCTTTAATTAAGGAAAAAAGAAGTTGGAGGCATGGCTCAAGTGGTAGAGCCACCTGCCTATCAAACCAGAGGCCATGAGTTCAAACTACTAAAAAAAAAAAGAAATATGAGTCAGTCAGTCTATAAAGTTTGATAACTTACATTTGAGAAAACAATCATTAATGTCTAGGAGGTTGTAGCTTAAAGTTTGTATTAAGATTTTACAAATTTCTTTTAAGATCTTCAAGGATATGGTTTGGATCTTAAATGCTTCTCAAAGGCTATATGGTAGATGCCTGGTCACCACATGCTTTTGGGAGATGGTAGAACCCTTAGGTTCATCGTGAAACCCTAGTGAAATCTGGTGGAAGTTAAGTCATTGTGAACATTCTCATGAAGAACTGTTTGAGATCCCAGTCCCCTCTTCCTTTTTGCTCTCTTGGCCATAATAAGTTGAGGCAGCTTTTCTTCACCAAGTACTCCCCACTATGATGCTCTGCCTTGCTACAAGCTGCAAAACACTGGAACCAACTAATCATGAACTGAAACCTCTGAAAATATTTTACTCTTTTTTAAAAAGGTTTAACTCAAGCATTTTGTCAGTGACAGAAATTAGTATAGATAGTAGCAGTGTTACATTCCCCAAGTACCAACTCCATCTGAAAGGAGCAAGTGGTACAGGATTGCACGGCAGTTTTCTCTTTTGCTGGGATTTTGAAGAAAAGTCTTAAAAAAAAGTTATTACCATTATTATTTTTTGTTGGTCGTAGGGCTTGAATTCTAGGCCTGGGCGCTGTCCCTCAGCTCTTCAGCTCAAGCCTAGCACTTCACCACTTGAACCACAGTGCCACTTCTGGTCTTTACTGTTTATGTGGTGCTAAGGAATTGCACCCAGGGCCTCATGCATGAGGGGCAAGCACTCTATCACTGAGCCACCTTCCCAGCCCCCCCCAAAAGTTATTTAAAAAAAATAACAATAGTAGCTCACAACAGGCTTCAGATTGGAGTATACTGTGATGTTTTGGTACATTTATACATTATATATTGATTGACTCAAGATACGTGGATTATCCATCTTCTTGAAAATTTACCACTATATGTTATAAACATATAAAGTATTATTTTTGTATTCTCTATGCAAAATTGTAGTCATTGTAGTCATCTTTTTTGTACTAAACACCAACAGTTCTTCCTATCTGGCTTTGTGTCATTAAGCAATGTCTCACTATTCCCCACAGCTTTGCTCCCTGCCTTTGATAACTATCCACTGTTCTGCTCAATAGTTCCATGAGCTTGGCTGAATTTTTTCCCCCTTTGAATTGCTGTCCCTGACTTCCTTAAGAACAATCCTTACACTGGAGAAATAGTTTCATTTCAAATACATTGTAGTAGAGACTTCTATGTCTTGTTCTTATCAGGATTAGATTTTGATAGGGAGTAAAAGGGAGCAAGGGAAGATGTGTTTTATTATTAGGCTAACATATTTAATGCTTTACGAAATTCATGTCTTTGATGTGATTCAGTAGAGCAAAATAATTTTCTAAAATTTCTCAAGAGATGTGTCAGAACTTGAATTACAAATGATCCCAAGCATTACTTTCCAGGCCCCTGATCTCCATCCTTTCTGCTGAAGTGTGTATATCTTGTGGTTGGCTGCTGGTGAGTTCTCCTGAAATATTTTGCTGGTGTCATTTACTTACATCAAATCCATATACATTCTTAATTTCTCTCAGTGGATCTTCTCAAAGTTAACAGACCTCCATCTTATGTATTTTGTTTATTTATTTATTTTTGTCGTTTGTGGGGCTTGAACTCTGGGCCTGGGTGCTTTCCTTCAACTCTTCAGCTCAAGGCTAGCGCTCTACCCCTTGAGCCACAGCGCTACTTCCAGTTTTCTGGTGGTTTATTGGAGATAAGAGTCTCATGGACTTTCTTGCCCGGCTGGCTTTAAACCGTGATCCTCAGATCGCAGTCTCCTGAGTAGCTAGTCTTAGACCATGAGCTACCAGCGCTCAGATATTTACTTATTTATTTATTTACTTATTTTGTCAGGTTGTGGGGCTTAAACTCTGGGCCTGGGCACTGACCCTGAGCTCTTCAGCTCAATGTGAGCACTATAACACTTGAGTCACAGTGCCACTTCTGGTTTTCTGGTGGTTAATTGGGCCGCCTGGGCTGGCTTGGAACCATGGTCCTCAGATCTCAGCCTCCTGATTTCCTAGGATTACTGTTGTGAGCCACAGGCGCCTGGGCACATATTTTAAATTCATACAGTTTTTCTCCTAAACATTAAGCATAATGAATCTAACTTACATTATAGTTTCTTCTCTTTTATTTGCATTATTACTTCTTGTGCATCTTAAAGTTCATAACCTTTGAATGTCCAATGCTGTTTATTCCCTGGATCTATATTAGAAGTCTGCTTAGCAAAGCAGACGATAATAATGATTATGCTTTCCTGGGTTTATTTTTATTTATTTATTCATTTTTTTGAGTGATGCTGGGGATTTCAAGCAGGGCTTCCTGCTTGTTAGATTGCAAATACTTTACCACTAAGCCACACCCCAAGCCCTCTATTGAATTCTTTCATAATATATTACAGAAAATGATTTAAGCTAAAATCTGTGTAGTAAATTGAATCTTTTGCAGTGCAGTTTTACAATTAATTTTAAGATTATTTTTAGTTACTTTAAGATTCAAATAAGATTGGTCATTTGGAGTTATAATTGCTTCTAAAGTAATCTAGTGTTGGAAAAACAGGTAACTTAATAGCAAAGACAAATAAATAAATTAGCAGTGTTAGATGAGATGCCTTAGGCTTCTTTGCAAGAGTATTGAGTTTAGGGGCTGCATAATAGCTTTGTAAAGTACTACTGTATTTGAGGATAAAAGATGTGGAAAGTAATATACAATAAATATTTTAGGATTTCAATACAGCTAATTTTCTGACTTCATGTATTTGGATAGAACTTACTGTGATTAATTCATGTATAGTAACTTGATACTTTGTTTGGGCAAAAAATAACATCTAAATTATACCTACGTTAGTGTTTCTAAAAGAACTCGAAGCCTAGTGAGAGGGAATTTCTTTCGAGTTGTGGCATTTGATCCCTGTAAATAGCTCACTGGTGAATGACGACGTATGGGAGAAAGATGTTGCTCCTTTTTTTTTTTTTTTTGCTGATCTTGGGTTGAACTCTACCACTTGAGCCACAGTGCCACTTCTGGCATTTTCTGAGTAGTTTATTGGAGATAATAGTCATGACTTTCCTGCCTAGGCTGGCTCCAAACCACAATCCCCAGATCTCAGTCTCCTGAGTAGCTAGAATTACAGGTGTGAGCCACTGTTGTCCACCCCCTTCCCCTTTTTGTCTTTTACAGTTTTTCTGTGCTGGAAACTTGGTAGAAAATGCTTGTCTTAAAACCCATTTTCAGTAGAATACAAGAAAAGTCTTCTGTGAATG
Organism: Dipodomys ordii; assembly: GCF_000151885.1. Classification (NCBI taxonomy): domain Eukaryota; kingdom Metazoa; phylum Chordata; class Mammalia; order Rodentia; family Heteromyidae; genus Dipodomys; species Dipodomys ordii. The sequence goes on along the minus strand of NW_012267244.1, from coordinate 10,289,710 downwards.
TACCTCTTCCTTTCTTTTTCGTTCTTTGGTAGTACTGGGGTTTGAACTCAGTCTTGTGACCCCTTGGCTTGCTTGCTGCTCATAGGGCTGGTGCTCTTAATACTTTAGCTATACTCAGACTACTTTTTTGCTAATTATTTTAGAGATGGAGTCTCTCAGTTGCTGACCTTGAATCATGATCCTTCAGATATAAACCTCCTGAGTAGCTAGGATTACAAGCATGAGCTTCTAGCTTCAGTGTATTTTTTTTCTTAGAGGAGAGAATAATGGCTTCTAAAACGGTAAAGGGGTATTTATTAATATCACATTCTTATTTTAGTTTTCTTGTCCCATCTACCTGTTTTTGTTTGGTTTCTGATACGCTGAATGTAGCAGCCTTGAGGTGGTAAGTTATGGTGGAAGTTATTGCCCTTATGTGAATTGATTTTGGGATCTGAGAAATGGTCTCTGTGATTAGAGCTTGTTGTTTCTACAGCAGTTAGCACTACTACTTTCCTAATACTTTTCACACGTAGCTTAAACTAGATGATTTCAACCTGATTTAGTCACTTTTTTTTTTTTTTTTGGGTCCGGTCGTGGGGTCTGAACGCTGGGCCTGGGCGCTGTCCCTCAGCTCTTCAGCTCAAGGCTAGCGCTCTACCACTTGAGCCACAGCGCCACTTCCAGCTTTTTTCTTTTTGTTTATGTGGTGCTGAGGAATTGAACCCAGGGCCTCAAGCATGCAAGGCAAGCGCTCTACCACTGAGCCACCTTCCCAGCCCTGATTTAGTCACTTTTTGAAGCATGACAAACTTTTTGAGTTTACTCATAAAACCATGATTAGTATTTAGCAGAGAGAAACTTCGTAAAATCTTTGACATTAGTACTTAGTTCTCATACACAAAGATGTGGCCAGTCAGGAAAACAAGTGTAGCAAACTGGTTTATAGATTAATTTCAGTGGCAAATCCTTTTAGACATGGCTTACAGTACCAGTTTTGGCAGTTTAGGGTAAATTAATCTGTGTAATTTTGGGCACTTTTGACTTTTGGAACTGGTCACTTGACTTCTGGTGAATTGATCTTTGGCAAACTGATTTTCATCATAGTTATTTTTCATTGGCCTTACTATTACCATTGATTGATTGTGTTACAATTACACCTTCTCTAGGTAGGCACATTCTTAGCCCCTTAAGATGATATAGCAAAACCCTGATTGAGTCTGTCAGTTTTATTGTTTCCTGGGGGAAGGCGGTTTTGAAGCTTTAGGAACATGTTCCTAATTCTTGCTGGTGGTGTGTATCAGTTTATGAATTTTGTTCATAGAGTTAAGGCATGTAAACCTTCATGCTGATAATTTCCTGGGTTTGTCTTGCAATAATCATTCTCAGTGGAGTCATATCATTGGGGAGGTGTTTTGGAAACCTATGGAGGGATTTTTATAAATTAAAATTATATATGTAGGTAGTTTTTTTTATCAAGAATCTTATTTCTAGATGACAACATGGAAATTATGAAATATTTCTGATGTGTCTGAAGTTGAGGACAGTGGTCCTGGACTTTCTCCCTGTATTGCTCTTGGAAAAGAGCTCGCTTCTTTCATCTTATTTCTGACTATTTCCTTGAAGGGAAGTGGGGAGGCTTGCTTCCAGGAGCTTTGTAGTCCACCTAGACTTTAGGGCAGACAAAAATAGCCTCTGAGGAGATCTGGCTTCTAGAGTGCTCAGAACCCTGAGGCTGTTGACTTCTTGTGTTGCCACTTGAAACATCTTCCCCTCCACTACTCTTCCTATCTTATCACTTCTGGTCACAGGCTGACAGCTGGAGGTTTCATGGTGAAAACACTTCATCCCACTTGGTCCTGCTGTGAATGAAGCAATACAAGAGGGAAATGCCTAGAGAATCCCTGAAACTTGACCTAGCTCAGGGTCTCTACTTTGGGACTTTCAGCTAAAACAATAATATTTTTCAAAATCTTCTATTTAGTAACAAGTATACTGGGGGAGTAGTGAATGGAAGCCTAGCCAGGCTCTATGCAAGAGAACGCAGGCCTCTACAGAAAGGGCTGTTGTGTAGAAGAGAGAGGTTCCTGTACAGAAAGGGCTGTTGTGTGGAAGAGAGAGGTTCCTGGCTGGGAACTGGTCAGAAACTTTGGTGTTAACTCCATGTGAGACAGTTGTGAGGTGGGCTAGAGGAACACAGACTTAACCAGTGCCACCGACCTAGCTACTTCTGAATAATGGGTGTTGGTGAAGAAGGGAGAAAGAGAAGATATATTGTTTTCAGGCTTCTCTTACCTCATCTCATGAAAAAGTTACATGTGTCGTTGGGAATAATTTTCCTTTTGATGTGTAAGCCGAAATATAAAACATTTCCAAGTTATATAACAGGTATGTGTGTATGATGTGGTGGTACATGCCCATAAACCCCTGCTGCCCTCAGGAGACTGAAGCCAAGAGGAATCTGAATTTAAGGTCAGCCTTGTTTACACAGTGTCACCTCGACTTACAAAACAAAACTACATTTATACCTCTACTTGACTAATAAAATACGTATAAGTGAAATGTTCATCTTTGTCTCTATTTTTTTTGGGGGGGGGGACCAGTCTTGATGGTTGAACTCAGGGCCTGAGTACTGTCCCTGAGCTTTTGCTGAATGATTTGATCAACAGCTCCACTTCCAACTTTCTGGTGGTTACTTGGAGCTAAGAGTCTCATGGACTTTTCTGTCTCAGCTGGCTTGGAACTGAGTTCCTCAGATCTAGGCTTCCTATCGGTTAGGGCTTGAACTCAGATTCTGGGCAATGTCCCTGAACTTTTTTGGGCAAGGCTGGCTCTCAACCACTTTAAGCCACAGTGCCACTTCCAGTTCTTGAGTGGTTAATTGGAGATAGTCTGTGCCCAAGCTAGCTATGTACTACTGTCCTCAGATCTCAGCCTCCTGAATAGCTAGGATTATAGGCTTGAGCCACTGGTGCCTGGCTTATCCTACTTTTTGAGACAGAATCTGTATAGCCCACACTGGCCTTGAATCCTGCCCCTTCTTCTACCTCCAGAGTTTTGTTCATGTCTCACCACTTCTTGTACTTCTTATGTATTCTGACATACTCTATGCCTTTAGATTGTTTAATCAGTTTGCATTTACTATCATTGTATTTAATGGCATTCTTTAAAAACTGTATTTAGGACTAACTTGTTTCCTATTGCTGTGTTTTGTCTTTATTCCTCATCCTCATCCCCCTCCTACTGGGGTTTGAATCCAAGGTCCCTAGCTTGTTGGGCAAGCATATTACTATCCCTTTTATTTTGTTTTTGAGGTAGGCTCTTGTTAACTTTTATTTACCTGAACTAACTGAACTTATCCTTCTATATGCCTTTTAGGTAGCCTCATTTAAAGTTATTTGAACTTTAGTTTATTGAATTTATCGACATTCTCCTTTTGCTTATATTTTGCTTAATATGGTACCACTTCTAGTGTGTGTCCTTATAGATTCATGTTCACTCCTGTTTTTTATGTTATTGGTAATATATAAAAGTCACATATAAGCTGGGCACTGGTGGCTCACACCTATAATCCTAGCTACTCAGGAGGCTGAGATTTGAGGATCACTGTTCAAAGCCAGCCCAGGCAGGAAAGGCCATGCCACTCTTATCTCCAATAAACCACTCAGAAAACCAGAAGTGGTGCTGTGGTTCAAGTGTAGAGCTCTAGCCTTGAGCTGAAGATCTCAGGGACAGCGCCCAGCAAGCCCCATGACTGACAAAAAAAAAAAGTCACATGTATTATAAACCATATATTACACTATTTTTGCTTAAAACACTCATTTTATAAAAGAAAAATGGTCCCTGTGCTTATTTATTTATATGTTTGTCAGTCATGAGGCTTGAACTCTGGGTCTAAACACTGTCCCTGAGATCTTCAGCTCAAGGCTAGAACTCTACCACTTGAGCCATTACGCCACTTCTGGTTTTCTGGTGGTTCACTTGAGATAAGAGTCTCATGGACTTTCCTTCCCGGGCTGGCTTTTGAACCATGATCCTCAGCTCTTAGTCTCCTGAGTAGCTAGGATTACAGGCCAACAGTGCCCAGCTTCTGTGCTCATTTATTTACCATTTATTGTATTTTTTTTCAAACTCCCTATCTGTTGTTGTGCAACAGTTTTAGTTAAGCAAATCAGTTCATGTATGGTTTTTGTCTTGTTCACAGCTACTGGACAAGCACAAAAATATAGAGAGCATGGTGGAGCTTTTAGACTTGTACCAGATGGAAGATGAAGCCTATAGCAGCCTTGCAGAAGCCACAACTGAACTCTATCAGTATTTACTTCAGCCGTTTCGAGACATGAGAGAACTTGCCATGCTACGAAGGCAGCAGATTAAGGTACTTTTATTTTCCTGTACTTTTTTGGGGGGGCGGGGTGGAATTTGCTTTGGTGGGGTGCTGTGTTGAAATAGAAACAATTTCAAAATTTTGTATCTTTTTTTTGGTCCACTCCTGGGGCCTGAACTCTGGGCCTGGATGCTGTCCCTAAGCTCTTCAGCTCAAGGCTAGCACTCTACCACTTGAGCCACAGCGCCACTTCCGTTTTGTTTGTTTGTTTGTTTGTTTTTTTCTTTTTTGCTTATGTGGTGCTGAGGAATCGAGCCCAGGCCCTCATGCATGCAAGGCAAGCGCTCTACCACTGAGCCACCTTCCCAGCCCAAGATTTTGTATTAAATGAGAAAAGGATTAGCACAATGTATATAATTTTTTAAATAGAAAACTGTGCTATGATAATATAAAGGTGTGCACATTGCTATATAAATATTAAAAATGTTGATAAAAGGATCCAAAAGAAACTTTGGAAAAAATGAGTGTAATTTTATTTTCCATTTTATGTATACCTTTATGTGTTATTTGAATTTGTTAGTAATATGATATTTGAATTTGTTTTTATTAGCATATCTGAATTGTGAAAAATAGTAAGTTTCATTATGAAATTTTCATGTATGTAGTATACGTCTTCATTTCTAAAGCATCTTGGGTTAAGGGTATGGCTTTAAGTGGTAAAAGGCTTTCCTAGAATCATGAGGTACCAAGTTTAGTCCCTGGTTCTACAAAATTTAGAAAGAGAGAGAGAGGCATGTAGACATACATACCTGGTTCTTTCTAACAAGCTTGTAGTTGAAGAACAGCCCCAGTATCTGATATTAAGGATGTCTAAAATGATGTTTCTGAGTAGACAGAGTGGAATGGTTTAGAAAGTAATCTGTTATACTTAATAGGTTAGGATACTCCCATTTTCCACTTTTCTGGGTACTGTGTAGTCCCATATTTTAACCAGAAGTTTTGGAAACATTTCTTTGGGAAAAAAACCTTATCCACCTATAATTCGAGTACTTGGGGAGGCTGTGGTAAGAGAATTATGAGCTCAAGGCCAGTGTGTGAGGAGAGCTTTAAGATTCATGACATTTAGTTTTTATTTTATGTTTTAAAATAGTGTATTTTAATTTTTTTCTAAGGCAAATTATTAGAGTTCAGTTCTATATTGGGCTTCTTTTGTTACTAGGTTTAACCAGTACTGACGTATTTCTACCTTTTTTTTTTTTTTAAACAGTAGTATATCTGAACTGGGGACAGTGAAACTTTCTTTGGGGCTGGGATATAGCTCAGGTATGAAGCCCTAGGTTTAATCTGTAGCATCCAAAAGAAAGGACAATAGACAGTGTGTTTAGCATAATGGATTGAAAGCGTGTATTTGAGAAAATTAGCCATTTCTGTAATAAGAGCTTTATGGTTGGAGGCAGAGATGAGTAGTAGTTGAAAAGGTATGAAAAGATAAAGTACGCCTTTGTGTCTTTTCCTCCTTTATTAATAAAACAGGCTAGAGAATAGCTCAGACATATGATTGACATACTTGCCTTTGTTAATACTTTTGAAAAAGAGCTAGTTGGCATCCAGTTTTGTCATAAACTTGGAATCTGGATTAAAATGATATAGCTAAGACTTTCTGGATGTCATTTCCATAGTTTTGTAAAATGAACTGTAGTTTGTTGAGAAGCTCACTAGAAGGGAAGGAAAAATCTGGATGGCTGGGTGTCTCACATACTTGTAGACTGCTGCAATATCTAGCAGACATCAGTCATCTCTGCAGTTCAGCATTGAGTCTCTGTGTCTTGGTCTCATTATAGCATGCCTTGTGTTAGATTTGACTAACTTTAGAAAATGGAATGAACTTGCTTCTTAAACTGTTGACCAGTATTGTTATTGTTCTTATTTTCTCTTGGGAAGCAGATTATAGATGAGATAGTTTTTAACTTTTCTTAAAGTAAAAGTGATAGTCTATTGTCATTTTTGGTGTGTGTGCTTATCCTGGGGCTTGAACTCAGGGTCTTAAGCTGTTCACAGGCTTTTTTGCTGGAGTGTGGTATTCTGCTACTTAAGCTATGTACACCTCCATTTGCAAATCCATTACCCGGCACATTTTACTGCATCTCTTTTTCTAAAATGTTTAAACTATTTCAACTATAGCTGTTTTATTCTTCTTAAGAATATCCAACTACATGTATATTTGGTAATAATGACTAGATTTATGTGAGCTCATTGTTATAGATGAATATGTGAAGTTGTGCTTTTAAATAAATAAACTTATTTAATTCCCAGAACAACCCTGTCGTGCTTCATAGATAAGAAAACTATTAGGACAATTTATGTTCCTTTTCCCACTTTGTAATACACCTGATAAAAATATATGTTTGTAAGCCCCCAAAATAATTTAAGCTGTGTTTCTAAGCTGGTACCAGTGGCTCATACGTGTAATTCTAGATACTCAGGAGGCTGAGAGTTGCAGATACTTATTTGAAGATGTCTCAGGCAGAGAAATCCTTAATACTTGTCGCTAGTTAACCAGCCAAAAGGCAGAAGTAGTCCCATGGCACAAGTAGTAGAGGGCTAGTCTTGAATGAAAAAGCTAAGGGACAGCACCCAGATCCTGAGTTAAAGTTCCAGTACTGGCTCACAGACATACAACAAAGGGAATATGGATTCTAAAGATATTTAAATGGATTATAAGGAAGGTTTTTTATTGTTGTTGTTGTTGTTGGGCTTGAACTCAGAGCCTGGGTGCTTTCCCGAACTTTTCCCTCAAGGCTGGCTCCCTACCATTGGAACCACAGGCCACTTCCAGTTTTCTGGTGATTAATTGAAGATAAGCGTCTTGTGGACTTTGCCGCCTGGGCTGGCTTTTGAACCTGGGCTGGCTTTTGAACCTGGGCTGGCTTTTGAACCTGGGCTGGCTTTTGAACCTGGGCTGGCTTTTGAACCATGATCATCAGATCTCAGCCTCCTGAGCAGCTAGGATTATAGCAGTGTGCCATGGACCCAGATGTAAGGAAGTTTGTGCAACTTTAGGTGAAATGGTTTCACTGCTAAGAAAAGTACAAGTTAGGAAAATTGTTTCAAGACAAACATTTTGGCATCCCTGTATCCATTAACAGAATTGAATTAATTATTTAAAGCTTTTTCACCTAGAAAACTCTAGCCCTAGAGAGCATTAGTGGGGATTTCTATCAAATAATAGGAGAAAGAAATAATACCAATCCTAAATAAACTCTTGTAGAAAAAAGAGTAAGATGATACTTCACACCTTATTTTATGTAGTCAGTGTTTATCCTGATACAAAATTCAAGACTCAATATTTGCTTATCATTGAAGTGTCATCATCTTCAGGCAGTCTCAAAGCCTAGAAATTTTGCATTGTGAGTGCCACAGTCAAAAGTTTTTCATGGCATTTGCTTCATAGAGAATCTAAATTAGGTAATCCCCTGCCCAAGTAGCCTATCAAGAGACAGAGTAACAATAATTTTTCATAAAACTCAGTATCAGAACAAGTGATGTACCTTGCCAGGAAATTTGTGTTTTATAAACTGGTTTCACTCTCCTAGCTACCTAAACCAACATAGACTTTTTTCCCCATGTTACAACAGGCACTGGTTTCTTTCTAGCATTGAAATTCAAAACAGAGCTGTCATTGTTTTTAGCACATGATCCAGCTAACCAGTGCTGTATGCCTTCAAGTTTTCCAAGTTAGGAAAAGAAGTTGGGAGTATCCTTTCATCATGTCTTAGGTATAATAAAACTCTTAGACAATGTCCTTAACAATTGGTTGCACAATTGTATCTACTAAGTTTAAGAAAACGTAGGACAAAAAAGCATGGAAACTGTACTGGTGTTTTAAGTATTTAGGAATATCCATTTCTAGTGAAGGTGAAGATATTAATCCAATAGCAATAAACTAAGTTTCAATCCAATTATAGTAAGTGCCATAGGATTTTTTTTTACCCTTTTCTTCTCCAAAAGCCATAGCACAAATTTCATACTTCTAATTCCATCCCATTTTCTGTTGATCATGTAAATGAAAATGATTCCTATCTTAATGTTGTTAGCAGTTTTAAATTTAATACCTTCTTTGTTTTACTGTTTATATTCCATAGTTATATCTGTAATTCTGATCAGAAAATTAGACTAGTCATTTTGCCAGCATTCAATATAATGATTTGTATAAATATGATTAACAGTTAATGGTTAAGGGTTAGCTTAGGTAATGAAGAATAACTCAGGAGCTGTGAAGGTATCTCAGTGGTAGAGTGCTTGCTTTGCATGCATGAGGCCCTGGGTTCGATTCCTCAGCACCACATAAGCAGAAAAAGCCGGAAGTGGCACTGTGGCTCAAGTGGTAGAGTGCTAGCCTTGAGCTGAAGAGCTGAGGGACAGCGCCCAGGCCCAGAGTTCGAGCCCTATGACCGACCAAAAAGAATAACTCAGCTGCAGTAGCCATTGGAAGGAAGGTTGAGAGCCAGATGTCAGGTGCCACATGTCTTATCATACTCAAGAAGCTGAGATCTGAGGATCACAGTTTGAAGCCAGCCTGGGCAGATTAGTCATCTTTATTTATTATTTTTTGGTCAGTTGTGGGGCTTGAACTCTGGGCCTGAGCGTTGTCTGTCAAATCTTCAGCTCAAGGCAAGAGCTCTACCACTTGAGCCACAGCACCACTTGTGGTTTTCTGGTAGTTTATTGGAGATAAGAGTCTCACGGGCAGGAGGACTTTCCTGCCCAGTCTGACTTTGAACCATTTTCCTGCCCCAGTTGGATTTGAGCCTCGATCCTCAGATCCCAGCCTCCTGAGTAGCTAGGATTACAGGCCTGAACCACTGAGGCCTGGTTCAGATGAATCATCTTTGAGACTCTTATCCCCAAAATAATTAGGTGGGGTAGAGCTGGAAATGGAGATGTAGCTGGGTAGAGTGAGAATGGCAGGCTCTGAGTTCAAGCTTTACTCTCCCCACCCCACCCCAAAAAGAAAAAAGAAAAGAAAGGTTAGAGGAACAAAGGGACAGGATTGAGGTTATTAAATTGAAAGCAGGGCTGGGAAGGTGGCTCAGTGGTAGAGCACTTGCCTTGCAGGCATGAGGCCCTGGGTTCGTTCGATTCCTCAGCACCGCATAAGCAGAAAAAGCCAGAAGTGGCGCTGTGGCTCAAGTGGTAGAGTACTAGACTTGAGCTGAAGAGCTGAGGGACAGCGCCCAGGCCCAGAGTTCAGGCCCCACGACTGAGAAAACAAAACAAAACAAAAAACCAAATAAATAAATAGAAAGCAATAGAGGATAACTCTATGAGTTGCCCTCTGATGAAAAGACTAATGCTTCCATAGTGTCCTCAATGGAGGCACTCAGATCTGTAGAGGGAGGAGGGAGATATTGGAGCTGCAGTGCTGGCTTGTCTTGGGGTAGGGAAGAGTTAGACTATGAGGACAGGGTTGAAAAGAAAACTAGTGAGCTGAATTCTGTTGCTGCTTGAGGGTTATACTGCTAATGCTGGGAAGAGGCAAATCTTGGGATAATGCTCATAGAAATTTCAAAGTCAAGGGATGTGGACAAGGAGGAACCAAATCTCTTCTCTCTAACTCCTTTCATCATTGGCAGAGCTTAAAAGGAATTTTCAGATTCTAATCATAACATTATAAGCCAGAAGAACAAACTTGGAGATGTTGGACAAAAATCTGTATATATCTTCAGATTTTGTAGGTTATAGCTGCTAGGTTTGAAAAGTGAGTTTTTAAAAAGCAGCTTAGAAGAAAAGCATAGTGGATATGTTCACTCCATATTCTGTATATTTGAATATATAAAGCATAAGTTATTTTCAAATAGTAAAATATTTGAACTTTCTTTCAACAAGTGCTCAGGGTGTGAACCAAGTTGTAGAAGCACACCTGCCTACCAACTGTGAGGATTGAGTTCAAAAGCCAGAATTAATCCTCCCCCCCAAAAAAAAATCTATACAACAACTTTTTATTTCCATTTCTCTCTCTTTGCACTGTTTTGTGAATAGAAGATAACTTTAATCAAGTCATAATGTCCCAAATAGAAGATTAACATTTTTACTTTCAGCATTTAAAACCTTTATCATGTAGTTGTAAAATTGTTTTTATTTTTAAAATAAAAAATAATTGAGGGGCTGGTAGAATGCTTGCTTTGCATGCATGAGGCCCTGGGTTGGATTCCTCAGCACCACATAAGCAGAAAAAGCCAGAAGTGGCGCTGTGGTAAAGCGCTAGCCTTGAGCTGAAGAGCTCAGGGACAGCACCTAGGCCCAGAGTTAAGGCCCACAACTCACAAAAAAAAAGAAAACAAGAAAGAATAAACCTTGGTGATTTTGCTATATTAAACTTGTCTTCTATAGTCTGTTAATCTAAGATCAAATCTCTAAATATACACTCAGCACTTGAAATCTCATCCTGTTATCTTGTTGCCTGTGAAGTTAAGCACATACTTCATCAGCTTGACATTTAAAGACTTCCTCACTGTGGCCACAAGTGGTTTTTCTAGTTTTATCTCCCTTTGCTTTGACTATTTTAAGCTCCCTCTTGACTGAACTGGGGCTTTGGCTTTGGCTTTGATGAGGTAGGTTTTGCTATGGAGCTGAAGTTGGGCTTGATCTCATAAACCTGCCTTAGCCTCCCTAGTAGCTAGGATTTACTTGGCTCTCTAGCATCATCATTAATTGGTAATTTGATTAAAAATTAGTTTGTAAAACATCTGATCATTAGAGCTATGTCTGCTAATTTCAAAACAGATTTTGCATCACAGCTGTATCTGCTATCCTCCAATTACATTATAAGTTTTTTTTTGTGTATGCATGTACTTGGGCTTGAATTTTGGACTTAGGAACTGTATCTGAGCTTCTTAGCTCAAGACTGATACTCTTCCACTTGAGCTTTTTGGTTGGGTTGGCTTCAAACCAGGATCCTCAGATTTCAGCCTCTTGAGAGCTAGGGTTTCAGGAATGAACTACCAGTACCTCACTAGATTGTAAGTTTTTCTTTTTTTTTTTTTTGTCGTGGGGCTTGAACTCTGGGCCTAGGTGCTGTCCCTCAGCTCTTCAGCTCAAGGCTAGTGCTCTACCACTTGAGTCACAGCACCACTTTTGGTTTTCTGAGTGGTTTATTGGAGATAAGAGTCTCATGGACTTTCCTGCGTGGGCTGGCTTTGAACTGCAATCCCCAGATCTCAGCTTCCCCAGTAGCTAGGATTATAGGCGTGAGCCACCCATGCCCGGCTGATGGTAAGTTTATTAAGAAAGGAACACACACACACACACACACACACACACACACACACCATTTAAGAAAGGCACACACACACACACACACACACAATTTGTTCTTCCTGAAGCTCTACCTAGTAACTAGTATTACTAGTGTATAACTCAAGTTATACAATTGAGATAATTTCTTGTTACTAGCTACCTCTAAAAAGGGAGCGGAAAAACCCAACCCATATCCAGTGTATATTTATGTTTACTCCAGAGGGGTCAAATAGAGTAATGATCTTCTAGAGAAAATTAAAATCAAATTTAGAGCTGAGCGCCGGTGGCTCTTGCCTCCTAGCTTCTCAGGAGACTGAGATCTGAGGGTCACAGTTCAAAGAGCTAAGGGACAGCACCCAGGCCCACAGTTGAAGCCCCACAACACACCCTCCAAAATAATTTTTTTTTAAAGATGTACACAGAACTTGACCAGCAAGAACCCAAAATTCCTCTTGGTTTACTTTTCTTTGTTTGGCATTGCTTTTATGGTTAGTCCCTGGAATGACACATCAGCTTACTTGCCAGCTGTTAAGGGAGATTTTCAGGTTTTGATCCTATCTTTACTTCCCTCCCTTCCCTGTACACTAGTAAAAAAGAGGTAACTTCAGATTTTGCCTCCTTTTGGCTTTGTATGTGAAAACATGAGTTCATTGTTGGCTTGACTAGAAAACAGGAAACTTCTGGGCTTGTGAATCCAAGAGGAAAGAAATCCATTTTCTTTTGTTTATGACCATAATACGGTCATCTGCCACCAGAATATGACATCACTAACATTTTTTGGTCTTTTTCTGGAAAACTTTTATATAATTGAAGTTACAATTTTGATCTCTTTATTTCATATAATACAATTTCTTGTTATATTAAAAGCTTTCCATAAATAGTAATTATTGAATAAGATTGTTATTTTATAAGTGTATCCTATATAATGTTGTTACATGTTCTGGTATCTATTTTCTTCCTTTTATAACTTTGTAGGCTGAACATCTTTCCTACTATCACTTCAGATTCTCACTCCATTGAGTACTTCTTTCTTGTTAACACATACTGCTTTGTGGGAGCTTCCATTAAGATATGACCTAAATAAATAAACCCAAAAGAAGACCCATCTGTGAGCTGAAATCTCCCCCAAAGTTTTCAGCAGAGTATTTATATAGGTACCAACATTCCTCTCATTACCAAAAATGTATAGAATTGAATTTTCCATTTTATTTGTTTAGTAAATACTTTAGACAACCTCATTCATTCTGGACAGTTACAAAAAAACCCTGAACTTCTTGCCTAAGAAGGGAAAGAAGGTCCATGTTTACATATTAACAGAATAACAAACATGATTATAATGAGTGCTACAGAAAGGCATAGGCATTGTGCCAATCAGGTTATTATGGGGAGTCCAAGAAGACTTTATGAATTATTAGTAGAGTTGAGATATAAAAATGTAATGGAGTTAATAGTCAAATTAAGGTTATCAATTACCTTAGAACTGGCATTGCTAAGTTCAGTGACTGTCATGCTGTAGATGCCAGTCTTGTCCTACTCCAGTGTTTCATGGAGTATGACCAGGACAGATTCACTTCCTTTGACTCTTGCTGCTGCTGCTCTCCTTCTGGATCCTTCTTTACCCAACTTCAGAATTCCTCAAACCTTTTTCAGGGATCAGTCTTGAGCCTTTTTCTTTCTTACTTAGGCTTTGTCTTCTATGAGTCATTCATGCCCAGATTTCTATCTGACTATGACCATTGCAAAGTCAGTTTAACACATGAACACTAAATCCCTGATCTTCTCCTCTTTGAGACCTGCTTTTCCTCCATTGTTTACTTTTTTGAGAAACCTCTTGGCAGCAAATTGTTGCTTCAGGACTAAAACCATGTGATTAAATTGGTAGTTCACACCTGTAATCCTAGCTATTCAGGAAGCTGAGATGTGAGGATTGGGATTGGAAGCCAGCCTTGGCAAGAAAAACTGTGAGACTGCTATGTCCATTTAACTGCTAAAAAAAATAAACTAGAAGTAGAGCTGTGGCTCAAGTGGTAGAGTACCACTAGCCTTGAGCAAAAACATTAACAACAACAACAAAACAACTGAAGGAACAGACCCAGGTCCTGAGTTAAAGCCCCAGGACCTGCACAAGAAAGAAATATTACACTGCTGATTTCTTCTTTTCATTGTTTATAGAATGTCTTGTATTCGTACTTTCAAAAATTCATTAAATACTTTCTAGTGATTGGTACTTTTTTTTTTTGGCCCGGTTGCAGGGCCTGAACTCTGGGCCTGGGCGCTGTCCCTCAGCTCTTCAGCTCAAGGCTAGCGCTCTACCACTTGAGCCACAGTGCCACTTCCGGCTTTTTTATTTTTTGCTTATGTAGTGCTGAGGAATCAAACCCAGGGCCTCATGCATGCAAGGCAAGTGCTCTACCACTGAGCCACCTTCCCAGCCTGTGATTGGTACTTTTATGTTTTTGATTATCTTAATCATAGTATAGTAAACTTTTCACTATTTTTTTCTTTCTTTTTTTGATGGTCGTGGGGCTTGAACTCTGGGCCTGGGCGCTATCCCTCAGCTCTTCAGCTCAAGGAGAGCACTCTACCACTTGAGCTACAGCGCCACTTCTGGTTTTCTGGTGGTTTATTGGAGATAGGAGTCTCACAGTCTTTCCTGTCTGTGGGGGCTAGCTTTGAACCACGATCCTCAGATCTCAGCCTCCTGAGTAGCTAGGATTACAGACATAAGCCACCAGCGCCTGGCTACTTTTCACTATTTTTAACAATCTTTTCTGTATGTATTATAAAGCCAAATTATATGTTCAAAAAATCCATTGCTATTCGTCCCTGTTAAATTTGTAGTATTTTGAAATATACATCTGTGTTAATACTGTTAATACCATTTTTGCAGCTATTTCAGCATTTACCTTGCATATTTCTTGTTTTGTTTTTTTTGGGTCCGGTCGTGGGGCTTGAACTCTGGGCCTGGGCGCTGTCCCTCAGCTCAAGGCTAGGGCTCTACCACTTGAGCCACAGCGCCACTTCCGGCTTTTTTCTTTTTGTTTATGTGGTGCTGAGGAATCGAACCCAGGGCCTCTGGCATGCAAGGCAAGAGCTCTACCACTGAGCCACCTTCCCAGCCCTACCTTGCATATTTCTGTATTTGTTCTTGTTTCCTTTTTTGTGGGTGACTTGTAATATAAGCTAATTTTTTCTTGCTTTTTAATCAAAAGAGCACTCTTGTTAGTGATAGAGTGATTGCTTAGTATGTGTAAAGCTTTGTGTTCAAACCACAGCACTGAAAAAAAGCATAAAGGCTGATATTTACATTATCAACTTTAAAAACTTTAATATTTCATTCAATGACATTTTATTAAATATATTATTAATAATTCTTAATCAGAAAATACAGTTACCATAAAGGAACATAGAAATTGCTCACCATCTATAAGCCTAAACAGCATTTTATTTTATTTATATTTTTGCTGGTCATAGGGCTTGAACTCTAGGCCTGCGTGATGTCCCTGAACTCTTCAGCTCAAGGCTAGAGCTCTACCACTTGAACCATAGTACCACTTCTAGCTTTTTTTGTTTATGTGGTGTTGAGAAATCGAACTCAGGACCTCATGAGTGTGAGGCAAGCACTCTACTGCTGAGCCACCTTCCTACCCCATAAACATCATGCACGCTCTGTTTATGTATTGAAGGAACATGGGACAGATTTGTTTCCCCTCTAGAGCAGACTAAAACAAGTAGTAGAGTAGTATTGTTTTTACTTTATATTAAACAAATGCTTGACACAAACATTTGATAAGTATTTGAGGAATCAGTAAAAGGAAAAAAATGAATTTATTTTTTCCCTTTTCTTCAAAGATTTCTATGGAGAATGATTATCTGGGACCTCGAAGAATTGAGAGTCTACAAAAGGAAGATGCTGATTGGCAACGGAAAGCTCACATGGCCGTACTGTCTATCCAGGATCTTACTGTCAAATATTTTGAAATCACAGCTAAAGCTCAAAAAGGTAAATCTTATAGTAAAGTTACTATTTTTAAAAATTAGTGTTTTTGAAATTAGCTTACACTATTTATACAGAGGGGGATTTCATTACTATATTGCTCTTGTTAGATGTTTTCGAAGGTGAGTAGTGAAAAGTGTTTTATGTTCAGAATAATTACACAGAAAACTGTATTAGGATTACTTGTGCCAACAGTTCAAGAATTACCACTATTAGCGGATTCTTTTTTCTTTTAGTCATGTTAGAGCGATTAGGTATACACATTTCTTTCCTCTAAATTAGTGAAATATAAAGCAGAAGGTAGAGTAATATTTACACAAATATGACCATTTAATTTTTTTTTCCAGTCTGGGACTTGAACTCAGGGGCTGGGCATTGTCCCTGAGCTTCTTTTGCTCAAGGCTAGCATTCTACCAATTGAGCTATAGCACCTCTTCTAGCCTTTTCTATGTATGTAGTACTGAGGAATCAAACCCAGGGCTTCATGCATGGTAGGCAAGCACTCTTACCACTAAGCCACATTCCCAGCCTGACCATTTAATCTTTAATAGAGCAAGTTCATGGAGAAAAACAATGACATTAACATTTCTTTGTTGCTTTGTAGGTCCCTCCACCATGGTGTAACTCGTTTTCACTATATTTGATGTTGGTATAATTTGTGGAGGGGAAGGGAAAAAACAAATTGTTTAAATAGGGATACAGGTGGACCCATTGCAACAATGAGATGCTCAAGTCCTTATGTTGAAAAAAGGAAGGGGGGAGATGGGAAGGGATGGGAAGGGGAAACAAAGGAGGAGGCAACAATGCTTGATAAGAAATGTACTCATTACCTTGCCCATGTAATTATAACCCCTCTGTACAGTATTTTCACAATTAAAATAAGTTAATGATAAACCAGTTATTGCAAGGGAAAAGAAACAATGACAGTAACGCAGTTGGACTTTTTTTGGGGGGGAGGGGAGGGCGGTTGTGGGGCTTGAACTCTGGGCCTGGGCACTGTCCCTCAGCTCAAGGCTAGCTCTACCACTTGAGCCACAGCGACACTTGCGACTTTTTTCTTTTTGCTTATGTAGTGCTGAGGAATCGAACCCAGGGCCTCATGCATGCAAGGCAAGCGCTCTACCACTGAGCCACCTTCCCAGCCCCGCAGTTGGACATTTATATGCAGAAAAATAAATTACTTATATAAATTATAGGTAATATGTAAAACTGAATACTAAATATAAATAATAAAACCATAAAACTTCCAAAAGAAAATATGAAAGAAAAACACCTATTTATCTTAGAATTATATGTGTGTTACAAAGGGGATTCTTAGCAATTACTGAAAAGAAAAAAACATAAAACTTAAAAGTGATAAAGAACACAGACAATAAATGAAAAATTTGGCAAAATGGATTTCATCTTTTTTTTTTTTTTTTTGTTAGTCGTGTGGCTTGAACTCTGGGCTTGGGCCCTGTCCCATCTTGAGCTCTTCAGCTCAAGATGAGTGCTCTACCACTTGAGCCACTGGGCCACTTCCAGTTTTCTGGTGGTTAATTGTAGATAAGAGTCTCATGGACTTTCCTGCCCAGGCTGGCTTTGAACTGTGATCCTCAGATCTCAGCCTCCTGAGTAGCTAGGTTTATAGGCATGAGCTGCTGGCTCCTGGCTGGCTTTCATTTCTTTAAGCTGTGCTGGACACTGTGCATGAAAAGATAAGAGTATTTGAGAGAAAATATTTTCAAATCACATATTTAACAAAATGTGTATTTAGAGTATATAATGAACCCTCATTTAATAAGAAAACAGTCCAGTTAAAAATCTGGGAAAGGGACATTATTGAACATGTCACATGAAGATAAGGATGATAAGCACAGGAAAGAAGTGTCATGTAATTTATATTAAAAAATATAAATTAAAATCACAATGAGAAAGATAACACCACATGCAGTACAATGGCTAAAGTAAAAAATACCATCAATCTAAAATGCTGGGGAGGATATAGGGTAACCAAAACTCTTTCTGCATTGTTGAGGGAATGCAGAATTGGATAGTTAAAATTCTAGAAATTTGGAAAATGATTTTGTAGTTTTCTTATAAAAAAGATAAACCAAGATGGGTTGCTGGTACGTCACTCCTTTAATTGTAGCTACTCAGGAGGCTGAGATCTGAGGATCTAGGTTAAAAGCCAGTCCATGACACTCTTATCTCCAGTAACTTCCAAAAAACAAAATGGAGCTGTGGCACAAGTGGTTTAGAGGTAGCGTTGAGCAAAAAAACAACAAAAAGGGCCAGGAAGTAGCACCCAGGGTTCAGGTCCCAGGTCTAGCACAAAAATAAGCCTCCATGTGACCTAGGCAGCCTAATAATAATTTGTAAAGTTTACAAAGGAAAACTACCACATTATATTAAGAAATAGTATCTTCTGCACTAGTGGCTGACATCTGTAATCCTAGGTACTCTGAAAAGACTGAGATCTCCATTGTGGTTCAAAGTCAGCCTGGGAAGGAAAGTTCATGACACTATTATCTCCAGTTAAATAACCCAAAAGCCAGAAGTGGAGCTCTGGCTCAAATGGTAAAAATTAGTCTTGAGCATAAAAGCTCAGGGACAGCACCAAGGCCCTGAGTTGAAGCCCCAGGATTGCACGCACGTACACACATACACAAGAATAGTATCTTTTAAAAAAAACTTTGAAGTGAAATGTTCAGGATGCTTTGATCTACTATAAACTGTTCTTGCAAATCTGTATCTCATTTAGAGTCTGCTTTCCAGATACTGTTCTCTAATTTTAAAAAATCCCTTTATATTACAGTTAAATAATAGAATCAAAATTTAAAAAACTTAAATATTAGGGCTGGGAAGGTGGCTCAGTGGTAGGGTGCTTGCCTTGCATGCATGAGGCCCTGGGTTCGATTCCTCAGCACTACATAAGCAAAAAGAAAAACGCCGGAAGTGGCACTGTGGCTCAAGTGGTAGAGCTCTAGCCTTGAGCTGAAGAGCTGAGGGACAGCGCCCAGGCCCAGAGTTCAGGCCCCATGACCAGACCCTCCTCCCCATTTTTTTTTAAATATTAGAAGGAAAACTCTCAACTCTGTAATTCCCCAACTGTATGTGATCATGCTTATTTTCTGCATAGTTATTACATAAGTGTAATATATAATTAATTCACTTTTAATTTTGTGTAAACAGTTTGAATTATTGGTCTTTACAACTTGTCTCCAGTTTTAGATAAAATTTTTTCCTAAACAGTGAAGCCTCTACATGCTTCCTTAAAAAAAATCTTTCTCTCTCTCTCTCTCTCTCTTTCTTATTTTGTGCTGGTACTTGGGCTTGAACTCCTGGTCTGAGTGCTGTCCAGTAGCTTTTTCAATCAAGGCTGCTACTCTACCATTTGAGCCATAGCTTCACTTCTGGCTTTTTTTTTTTTCAGGTGGCTAATGGGGGCTGAGTCTCTTGGACTTTTCTGCTTGGGCTGGCTTTGAATCTTCCATTCTTAGATCTTAGCCTCTTCAGTAGCTAGAATTCTAGGGTAAGCTAACCAGGCCTGGCCTTTTAGACTTTTTGGGGGCATTTTTGGTGCTGGTTCTAGGACTGGGCACTATCTTTTTTGTTCAAGGTGGGCTCTATCATTTGAACCACAACCCCACTTGCAGTTTTTTGATGGTTAATTGGAGATAAGAGTCTCACAGACTTTCCTGCCTGGGCTGGCTTGGAGCTGTGATCCTCAGCTCTCAACTTCTTAAGTAGCTAGGATTACAGGCGTGAGCCACCTGCAGTTTATATTTTTAAATTCTCAGTTCTTGTTATTTTCCCTGCTAGGTTGCCTTTTAATCTGAACAAGAAGAGTTACTGGGCTGGGAAGGTGGCTCAGTGGTAGAGTGCTTGCTTGCCTTGCATGCACGAGGCCCTGGGTTTGATTCCTCAGCACCGCATAAGCAAAAAAAGCTGGAAGTGGTACTCTGGCTCAAATGGTAGAGCACTAGCCTTGAGCTTTAGAGCTAAAAAAAAAAAAAAGAGAGTTACTGAGTTGGAGTTCTTGAAATTGATTCCTTTTTCTGCACATTTCTATATAATGAACTTATACAAGAGAAACACTATAGGTCTCTAAACATTTTTAAGCTTCTTAAGAGTTTTAGCCTTTCTTTATGTCTCCATTCAAAGTGGCTTTCTAGTTTTTCTTTTTAGTTTATTATTATTATTATTTTATCTATTTAATTTTTTGGTTGGTCATGGGGCTTGAACGCTTTTCAACTCAAGGAGAGCACTCTACCCCTTGAGCCACAGCACTACTTCCAAGTTTTTATTATTTTTAAAATTATCTTTTAAGTTGTTGTACAAAGGCTTTTAAATTTACATGTCAAGTTACAAATATATCTTTTTTTGGGGGGGGGTCCGGTCGTGGGGCCTGAACTCTGGGCCTGTGCGCTGTCCCTCAGCTCTTCAGCTCAAGGCTAGTGCTCTACCACCTGAGCCACGGCCCCACTTCCGGCTTTTTTTCTTTTTGTTTATGTGGTGCTGAGGAATCGAACCCAGGGCCTCAGGCATGCAAAGCAAGTGCTCTACCACTGAGCCACCTTCCCAGCCCACGAATGTTATATATCTTGATGAGTGTTATCTCTTCCTTCGTTTTCCCCACCCCATTGATCATATTCCTATCCCATCCCCTCAAGTTTATTCACATATTTACATTGATTATTATGACCATATTTACCCTACCATCTTTACAAGAAGAGTTAAATAGGCCCTTGTATTTCTTTCTCTTTTATTTTCTTTTTTTTGCCGGTCGTGGGGCCTGAACTCTGGGCCTGGGCGCTGCCCCTCAGCTCTTCAGCTCAAGGATAGTGCTCTACCACTTGAGCCACAGCGCCACTTCCAGCTTTTT
>NW_012267244.1:10262905-10267979 GCF_000151885.1 Dipodomys ordii | reverse complement strand
CATGGGCAGGATAATGCGTACATTTCTTACCAAGCATTGCAGCCTCCTCCTTTGGTTTACCCTTCACATCCCTTCCCAGCCTCCCCCCTCCCGCCGGGAGTTGTTTTCTACTCTGACCTTCTGGAAGAATTTTGTGCTAATATGTAGGATTTGGTTCCCCACATTATTACAGTTTTTTTGAAGACAAAAGAAAACATGGAACATGGATTTGAGTTTTTTAATCTTAACAGTTGTGGTTCCAATTCAATGTACATAATCAGGAAAAAGTATATGTGTTCGTACAAAAATTTATAAAGATGTCCACATAGGCATGCTGAATTATTTTTAAGCTTTTAAAAATTAGTTGGTCAGGGGCTGGGAAGGTGACTCAGTGGTAGAGCGCTTGCCTTGCATGCCTGAGGCCCTGAGTTCGATTCCTCAGCACCACATAAGCAAAAAAGAAAAAAGCCGGAAGTGGCGCTGTGGCTCAAGTGGTAGAGCGCTAGCCTTGAGCTGAAGAGCTGAGGGACAGCGCTCAGGCCCAGAGTTCAGGCCCCACAACCGGACCCAAAAAAATAAATAAATAAAAATTAGTTGGTCAATGGAGATGGGAGAGAATGGGATAGAATGAGGGAACAGATGACACACTGTACAAAAGGAATATACCAATTGCCTGATGTATGTAAATGAAATCCCTCTGTATGTCATCTCTACAATAGCACTAAAGTAAATTAATAAAAGATAAAGTTGTTCAGTTAAGTTTCATTTGCAAAAAACATTTTGAGGCTGGGAATGTGACTTAGTGGTAGAGTGATTGCCTAGCATGCATGAAGCCCTGGGTTCAATTCCTCAGTACCACCTAAAAAGAAAAAGCCAGAAGTGACGCTGTGGCTCAAGTGTTAGAGTGCTAGCCTTGAGCAAAAGAAGCTCAGGAGCAGTGCGCAGGCCCTGAGTTCCAGCCTCAGGATGGGCAAAAAAAAAAAGGAAAAAGAAAAATCTTTGAGTATGAATTAAAGTTAGGAGAGAATGCATGATATTGAATTATAGAAGTGTTGTAAGCAGTTGACCTCAGCGATGGGATTTATGTATGGTCAATGAAATCTTAAGATAATTCTAATTCTTCAGTGCCAGGTTTTGTGTTTAATGGCTCTTTAAAAATTGTTCATAGCTGTGTATGATCGAATGCGAGCAGATCAGAAGAAGTTTGGAAAAGCATCATGGGCAGCAGCTGCTGAACGTATGGAAAAGCTCCAGTATGCAGTTTCTAAAGAGACTTTACAGATGATGAGAGCTAAAGAGATCTGTTTGGAACAGAGGAAACATGCACTAAAAGAAGAGGTAACAGAACCCACTACAAAAAAATAGATAAAATAAAAATAGTTAGGATTTGACATTTTTATGTTAATACAAGAGTGTTTCTCTTGCCAATTGATACTCATATACTTTTTCCATGAAATAAACACTTATGATCGGGTTTAGACTTGAATTGCCACTACTAGCAGATACTTCCCAGTAGTTCTTCTGTGATGCTAGGCAGCAGCTGTACATTAACTGTACACTGCTTAAAGATAGAGACCCAGTGCCAGACTTTGTTGTCTTTTATGAAAACTTTACTGTCTAGAGGGAGAAAAAAAACATTAGGAAAAATTCTAAAGCAGTAAGTAACATTGTGTCTAATTGGTTAAATCATCTCCATCTCTTCACCTATGCAACCCTCTCTTTTATGCCTGATGGACCAAAAAGAGTTGGTTTTCTTGATATTGCTTCATTCAGAAGACCTTCATGGAGAAGGATGGGGGAGGGAGGAAGAACTCTAAAAGGTGATGTTGAAATATGATGCTAGGTGGAGCTAGAAGGAATCATGTTGAGCGAGGTAAGCCAAGAGCAAAGAGACAAACGGTACATGGTCTCCTTGATAAGTGGATGCTAAATCCAAAATGTTAGGTGATACAACAAAATTAACAGGACTTAAGAAACAAAGAACTCCCACTGGTCGAACCACTACTAAATATCTCCATGCTGCTGATCACATGTATGGTGTATATGTATACACCGTTATATGTTACAAACTGTGATAGACAATATGCTCCAGGAAAGTTAGAATGAACTTGTGACTTTAAATGAACATCATTATTCCACAATACTGTGAAATTTGGGAAATTATGTAATCACTTAATCACAATTAAAAAAAAAACGTCTGGGAAGGTAGGGAGGGAAGGAATGGTAGGGGGAAAACAATGGAGGGAGGGGGTAACAATGCTCAATAGGAAGTGTACTCATTACCTTGCTCATGTGACTGTAACCCTCTGTATAGTATCTTTACAATAAAAAATTAAAAAACAAAACCAAAAAAACCATCAAAAATATTAAAAAACAACAAAAAAGAAATATGATGCTAGGGCTTGGCTGCTGTACCTGAGCTTTTGTGCACAAGGCTAGCACTCTACGAGTTTGAGCCACAGAGATAATTCCAGTTTTCTGGTGGTTAATTGGAGATGAGTGTAATGGACTTTACTGCCCCTGGCTAGCTTTGAAGTGTGATCCTCAGATCTCAGCCTCTTGTGTAGCTAGGATTACATGTGTGAGTTACTGGTGCCCAGCTGTTGCCTTTTTTTTTTTTTAGCTTATATTTGGCTACACTGCTGATTCTTTCCATTGTTTATAGAATGTCTTGTATTTGTACTTTCAAAATTCATGAAATAATTTCTAGTAATTGGTACTGTTATGTTTTTGATTATCTTAATCATAGTTTAATTAACTTTTCACTATTTTTTTTTTTTTTTTTTGCTTATGTGGTGCTGAGGAATTGAACCCAGGGCCTCATGCATGCAAGGCAAGCACTCTACCACTGAGCCACCTTCCCAGCCCCACTTTTCACTATTTTTAACAATCTTTTCTGTACGTATTGTAAAGCCAAATTATATGTTCAAAAAAATCCATTGCTATTCTTCCCCATTAAAGTATAACTTGTGTAGTATTTTGAAATATACATCTATGTTAATACTGTTAATACCACTTTTGCATTTACCTTGCAT
The DNA here is from genome assembly GCF_000151885.1 of Dipodomys ordii. NCBI lineage: Eukaryota > Metazoa > Chordata > Mammalia > Rodentia > Heteromyidae > Dipodomys > Dipodomys ordii. The sequence continues at coordinate 10,264,965 of NW_012267244.1, read as the reverse complement.
GCTTCTATATTTGTTCTTGTTTCCTTTTTTGTGGGTGACTTGTAGTATTAGCTTATTTTTTCTTGTTTTTTAATCAAAAGAGCACTCTTTTTTTTTGTTTTGTTTTGTTTTGTTTTGTTTTTGGTTGGTCGTGGGGCTTGAACTCTGGGTCTGGGCGCTGTCCCTCAGCTCTTCAGCTCAAGGCAAGCACTCTACTGCTTGAGCCACAGTGCCACTTCCAGTTTTCTAGTGGTTTATTGGAGATAAGAGTCTCACAGACTTGGGCTGGGAAGGTGGCTCAGTGGTAGAGCGCTTGCCTTGCATGCATGAGGCCCTGGGTTCGATTCCCCAGTACCACATAAGCAAAAAGAAAAAAAAAAGCCAGAAGTGGCACTGTGGCCCAAGTGGTAGAGCACTAGCCTTGAACTGAAGAGCTGAGGGACAGTACCCAGGCCCAGAGTTCAGGCCCCATGACTGGACTCAAAAGAGTCTCACGGACTTAACTGCTCTGGTTGGCTTTGAACCATGATCCTCAGATCTCAGCCTCCTGAGTGGCTAGGATTACAGGCGTGAGCCACCAGGGCCTGTGCTAAAAGAGCACTCTTGTTAGTGATAGAGTGATTGCTTGGTATGTGTAAGGCCTTGTGTTCAAACCACAGCACTGAAAAAAAAAAAGCATAAAGGCTGATACTTACATATTATCAACTTTAAAAACAAAGTTTTTAATATTTTGTTCAGTGACATTTTATTAAATATATTATTAATAATTCTTAATCAGAAAATGCAGTTACCATAAAGGAACATAGAAATTGCTCACCATATATAAGACTAAACAGCATTGATTTTTTTAACACTATTCTAGATATGTTTTTAATAAAAAGATTAGGCACTTTTTCCAAGGATTATTAAGATTTATTTGGGGGGGTAAGGATGCAGAAGTGACATAAGGGTAAACATAGTGTAAACCTCATGGAGTTATAAAGATGAAAGCTCCTCCTGTATTTCTTTTTGTATTTCTTACTGTGCACAATGAAGTACTGAATATAGCATTGATGCCAGTCATATTTCAGAGTATTGAACTTGTTAGATATTACTATTTTTTGTTTGCTTCCTGTGCCATTATTTTAAAATACTATATTTTAGCCAGATGCCACGGGCTGATGTCTATAATCCTAGATGCTTAGGAGGGTGAGATGTGAGGATTGAAATGTGAATGCAACCTGAGCAGGAAAACCAATTAAGAATCTAACTCCAGTTAACCACCAAGCAGCAAAGAAGTAGAGTTGTGGCTCTAGGGGTAAAGCTTTAGCATTGAGCAGAAAAGCTGGGGGCAGCACAACCAGAGTCCTGATGGCATACACACATATATCCTACACACATACCCACCCCCTACACCTATATTTTTTATTATGATTAAACTTGGCTAGAACAGATTGTGTTTTACCAAAAAGGCACTTAAATAACTACATTAGTTATCTGTCCATAGCTTTTATAATCACTAGAAGTATACTTTTTTTTTTCCCCCTGTCATGGGGCATGAACTCTGGGCCTGAGTGCCCAGAGTTGAGCTCTTTAGCTCAAGGGTTGCACTCTAGCCTTTGAGCCACAGCACCACTTTTGGTTTTCTGGTGGTTTATTGGAGATAAGAGTCTCATGGACTTTCCTGCCCAGGCTTTGAACCACAACCCTCTGATCTCAGCCTCCTGAGTAGCTAGGATTACAGGCATGAGCTACCAGCACCCAGCAAGAAGTATATTTTGAAATAAGGAAATTTTATGGCTCAGGATTAAAACTAGCATGAGGAACAAGCCTCAGAAAGTATTCTAGATGGCATATAGTAGGACTTGATTGTTTTAATCTAAACTCTTTAGTATGCTTTGTTCTAATATTTCAAATGCAAGAAAATGCTTGAATTACATAAATTTTTTCCTCTATCCATTTTCAACTTTGAGGTAATTAAGTTTATTGTAGCAAACATGACCTTTTGGCTGTGTTTTTTTTTTTTTTTTTTTTGGTCGTGGGGGCTGAACTCTGGGTCTGGGTGCTGTCCCTCAGCTCTTCAGCTCAAGGCTAGTGCTCTA
>NW_012267244.1:10215270-10260249 GCF_000151885.1 Dipodomys ordii | reverse complement strand
TAGCGCTCTACCACTTGAGCCACAGCGCCACTTCCGGCTTTTTTCTTTTTGCTTATGTGGTGCTGAGGAATCGAACCCAGGGCCTCATGCATGCAAAGCAAGCACTCTACCACTGAGCCACCTTCCCAGCCCCAATGAGTACATTCTTATCAAGCATTGTAGCCTCCTTCTTTGTTTCCCCTGTGTAGTTCATTTTCAACATAGTGTCTAGTGATTACCCCTCCTGTGTAAGTTCTTTTTGACCTTCACTTCCCAATTTACTACTACAATCATTAACTCAGATGGTGGAGAATTGGCATATATTTCCTTGTTAGGTTGCATAAACACTTTCCTTTGTTTCTTTCCCCGTATTTTTAAGAATGGTACTCGGACCTGGAAGTGGTTGCTCATACCTGTTATCCTAGCTATTCAGGAGGCTGAGGGACAGTCCAGCAAAATCTAATAAAATCTAGTGGCAAAAAACATTCATCATGTAGACATGGGAGAATTGAGCCTAACTCCATCTTTTGTCAGTGAGGTCTCACTGGGAAGTGTTTGGTGTCTAAAAAACAAAACAAAACACGTTAGCACATAAAGGGAGAATACTTTAAACAAGACTTTTGCTTGATAATCTAGGTATCTGCTCAGATTTACCCAATGACTAATATAGAAAAGCATTTAATAATTTCCTATTTCAAGTACCTTTAACAAAAATTTTGATATTAAAAAAAAAGCAATGGTTAGGTTCTAATCTTAATGTGCTGTGGTATATGTTTAAGACTAGAAGTTGAGCTGATGCCTGTATAATTATAGCTACTCAGGAGAAAGTCTGCGAAACTCCTGTCTCCAGCTAACCACCAAAAAAGCCTGAGTGGAAGCGTGGCTCAAGTGGCAGGGTACTAGCCGTGAGCAAAAAGGTCAGGAACAGTACACAAGCCCTGAGTTCAAGCTGAAGTACTCAATCCCTCTCTCTCCCTCCTTATCTCTCTCTCCTTCTCTCCCTCTCTCCCTCCCTCCCTTCCTCTCTCTCCCTCTCTCTCCCGTCTGTCTCTCTCTCTAAGGTAGCCAGCTTTTCTTTGAATACTTAATACTTCTTTATTGGCTTTTCCCTTGCCCAAGTGACCCCTGCCTCCATGTGACACCTATTTGTTCTGCACAACTCCATTGTCTTGAATTAGTTCTCTTTCACTTACAATTCCTTTTCCCTTAGTTCTGTGCCTGTAAGCTAAGGATAGGAAATACCTGTGTGGAAATTTTAGATGTCACAGGGAGACAGTTTGGAGCAGGGTGCCCATCCCACACACGCTTCATACCTTATACTAAAGATTTTACCTTTAGCTTGAAGGAATCCTAAACCTCAGAGTACCATTTGCCTTGTCAGAATTCTCTGACAAGTTTTATCTTTCTTTTTAGTTTTATATTCCTAAAAGTTCTATGTACTCTGACCCTACAATCAGCCTTCAGGGATGATCCAGGGCCCTTTTTCTAGGGACCATCACTGCCTTATAATCCTCAAGAGTTGAGATTTAGTGGGCTCTAGTCTGCCCATCTGCCTCTGATGTGTATTTGTCCTTCTTAGAATCTATCTATCTCTGGACTCTTGCTCTGGGTAAAACTTACTGAATCTGAAAATTAGGGATTAGGCTACTACTAGTAAGAGAGTACCTATTTCCTCTCTCAGTTGATATTTGATGTTGACAGTATCCATCAGAGTACTGCAGTTGAGGAAATTAATAGTGTTCGATACTGTAAAGGATTGACAATTCCCCTTAGTCAAAGGATTGGACAGGAGAGACAACCGTAGTGCTAGGGGAAGATAGCAGAGTTCATGAACCTTGTGAACCAGTGTCATTGCAAGCCAGAGAGAATCATAGTACTGTTAATAGAAGAGTTGACACCCAGGCCTGAATATTTTATATGAAGATTTTTCAACTGATTTTCATAAGTAAGCTTATCCAACTCCCTACCTAGAAAATACAGGTATTTTACCTGATTATATGTTAAACTAACAGTGAATGTAGGTTTGGGTAACAGAGGAAGATGCATCTTATGGAGTTGTAGCCAGACAGGAGCCCTAAGATGGTATGGAAAGGGATGTATCATTTAATGGAAGACTGAAAATCATCTATGTCCATAGTTGGTATTCTCTTCCCTCATTTTGAGTTCGTTACTATAAAATATTTCCTAATGCAGCAAAAACCTCTCCTGATTTATAATGGAACTAATTAGTATTTATAAAATTTATTAAACAGATTTAGCAGGATCTAAAATGGTACACCACAGCATATTTAAGACTAGAACCTAACCATTGCTTTTTTTTAATGTCAAAATTTTTGTTAAAGGTACTTGCTAGTCATTGGGCAAGTGTGAGCAGATACCTAGATTGTCAAGCAAAAACCTTTTAAAATAGTGTTTTGTTTTTAGTAGCAGTATGTATTCACTTATTTTGTTGCCCTAGGCTCTTCTAGAACTACTAGTTAAATATTTTCCTGGTATTCTGGAGTATTTTTCTCTAATTTATCTTTTTGTTTTCTCTTTCTTCCCATCTTTGCTAGTATTACTACTCAGATACATGTGAAACCACTTGAGACAAAATAGGCCACTTCACCATTACTTATTTACATTGAAGGCATACTGATGCCTATGCTGGGGGTTTCCTAGGGCTTAAGTTTTGCTATATTCTAGGCAGAATGCTTATTTATTTTGTCTGATAAATTTCATACCAGAAAACTCCTCCCTTCAAGTTTCTTCTTACAGTTTTCTTCTCCATAGAAATACATGGAGGTAATACACTAGGAACTGATATCTGAAATACATATACACCTTAGTGGTTTCCTTCAAATTCTTGGTAAAAGAATTTGGAGCTCTTGTCTCTACAGGTAGAGAAGCCTTTGTATGACTATCCACCACTGCCTGAACCCTGCCCATAAATTTCTGACTCCTGCTTAGATTCACTCTAAGACCCTGATTGATTTACTTAAAGATAATTGCAAAGACTTTTGTATTCTTATCTTTACCCTACCTCCTCACCAGCAGTTTCCAGATGCCTAGCTGTGACCCTATCAGACAATGCATAGTTCCAGATATGCAAATTAACTTACCATTGTTTTGTAAACATAGCCTCTGTCATCTTTATATATATATATATCTTATATACAGAGTAACTACATGATTTAGTGTGTACTTTGAGATTGAGGAGGGCAACCATTGACACGTATCAAGGCAGTAGGAATATATTATTCTAAATATAAATGAGTTGTGATAGAAAGATAAAAAACCTTGTATCATATTTACCTTCTTCCAAAATTACATGGTATGACACATAATTGTACACGTGCGTGTGTATATTTTTAAGCATAGGTTTCTTTGTTGAGATGAGTCCTTTCTTTGCCCCTGTTGGCCTCACACTCCACTGCTTTAGTAATGCCTTCCACTGTGCTGTATCTGGCTTAAAAGTCTGATTTCTTGCCTGTATATTTGTTTATTAGAGCAATTATATTTTTTATTCTTTTATTTTTTATTTTTATTTTTTGGGTTGGTCATGGGGCCTGAACTCTGGGCCTGGGCGTTGTCCCTCAGCTCTTCAGCTCAAGGCTAGCGCTCTACCACTTGAGCCACAGCGCCGCTTATATGGTGCTGAGGAATCAAACCCAGGGCCTCAGGCATGCAAGGCAAGCGCTCTACCACTGAGCCACCTTCCCAGCCTGAGCAATTATATTTTGATGAATTCTTTAGTTAGTATTAATGTTTATAATACCCTGACATTTTATCTTGTTTCTACCAGTGAGAAGTGTTTTTATTTCCATGCAGATGCAGAGTTTGCAGGGTGGTACAGAAGCTATTGCTCAGTTGGATCAGTTAGAAGCTGATTATTATGATCTGCAACTTCAGTTATATGAAGTACAGTTTGAAATATTGAAGTGTGAAGAGTTATTATTGACAGCACAACTGGAAAGCATCAAAAGACTTATATCAGGTATGGTTATGCATTTGACTACATAACTCCACAAAAGTATTGCATGGAGAAAATATATGAATGGCAGTTGTGTCCTTTTCTAAAAAGTCTAAACAAATTTTTTTGAGGAAGTCTAGGAAGTCAGAAAGGTCATTTGGTAGAATCAGTGGGGCAACTATATATTAGTTTCAGTTATCTTTGTAGGTTATTTTGTAAAGATCCTTCATCCACAGTCTCAATTTTTTTTTTTTTTTTGTTGGCCGTGGGGCTTGAACTCTGGGCCTGGGCGCTGTCCCTCAGCTCTTCAGCTCAAGGCGAGTGCTCTACCACTTGAGCTACAGTGCCACTTCCGGTTTTCTGGTGGTTTGTTGGAGATAGGAGTCTCACGGTCTCTCCTGCCCGGGCTGGCTTTGAACCGCGATCCTCAGATCTCAGCTTCCTGAGTAGCTAGGATTACAGGCGTGAGCCACCAGGGCCCGGCCACAGTCTCAATTTTTAAAGAATTTGAATTTTTCAGGGTGCTATAAGGAATGTGCCAGACACTTGCAGAACAAATGCTTGGCATACACTCAATCTGTGTGGAGTATTTCCTTTTATTACCATTTTACAGAGAAGCTCACTCTTAACCACAATCCCTTGTTGCTCCTCCATAACAGAAAAAAGAGATGAAGTGGTATACTACGATACTTATGAAAGCATGGAGGCCATGCTGGAGAAGGAAGAGATGGCAGCGTCTGTGCACGCACAGAGGGAAGAGCTGCAGAAGCTGCAGCAGAAGGCTCGCCAGCTGGAAGCAAGACGGGGACGAGTCTCAGCCAAGAAAGCCTACCTCAGAAATAAAAAGGTATTCCAATCTTTTATTCATTTCTTAATCCCTGATCCGAGTCTAATAATTCTAACATGATTTGTCACTTGATACTTGAATATTTTAAAAATTAAATAAGCATTACCTCTTTTATTACTCAGTTCATAATATTAAACATTTATATTTCTACTAGTATTGCTCTGTTAAATGAATTCCAGCAGCTATAGTGATGTGTTCTTTGCTTTTAGCAGCCCTGAGGGTGACTCTCCTAAGGAGTTTTAATAATACTGAAGAATCTCATGTTCTATATTTCCTGTTAACCTTTTAATTTAATGTGGCTACATATCATTTAATCAGCCCTGGTTCTGACCTCAGCCCTCATTTAGTAGTAAAGGTTTTTTTACTTACTTATTTTTAACATGAGTCATATTTCTAAATCCTTGATATTCAGAGTGATGACATTTACAAAAGAGTGCTTCATAGTTGGGCACTGGGCGCTCATGTGTATGATCCTAGCTACTCAGGAGGTTGAGAGGGGAGGATCATCAGGAAAGCACGAGACTCTTAATCTCTAATTAATCACCACAAAACTAAAAGTGGAGCTGTGGCTCAAGTTGTAGAGTACCAGCCTTGAGTATAAAAGCTAAGGGCCCTGAATTCAAGCCACAGGACCAGCAATAAAAAAGTGGTTCTGAGAAATGGCCAGTTTGTGCTCTTTCAAGAAGTAGAAGGTCAGTAGGACTTATTGGTTTGTGGTGAAGGTGTGAAGGGGAAATATTCCTTACTAACTTAACTTCTTCCACTGGGCATTTGTACATTATATGTATGATGGACATATCACAGTGAAACCCCTGTTTATAACATATGCTGAAAAAAAGAGAAAAAAGACTATTTCAACATGTAGCCCCCTGGACCAGAGAAAGGTTATAAATAAATTGAAGATTAAGCATTGTTACTATCATATTATAGTACATTATTTTTATAAAGAAGCACACAGCTCTGCCAATTTATCACAAAATGTATTCCATATGGAGATTAAAGTATGCATATATTTAAAGCAGTAGTTAATAATGATGTTTTATAATTTTTAACTTTTGAGTCTCTAAGGTCTCTTTGTTCTGACAATGATGACAGAGAGAGCTAGATCTCTTGCTATGTTTACACCAGTCTAGAAAAAGCCAGTGTCTTTAATTTACTTGAGAATGGTCAAAACAGACGGTAGGCCACTGGCTGTATTTCATTCTTTTTAATTTTAAATAGATTAGAATATTAAAATTTACGAAAGCGGACACACTTATAATCTTGGCTACTCAGCAGGCTGAGATCTGAGGATCATGGTTCAAAGCCAGCCCTGGCAAGAAAGTACATGGGATTCTTACCTCCAATTAATCACAGAAAAAGCCAGAAGTGGCACTGGGCTTGTGGTTGAATGCTAGCCTTGAGCAAAAGGAGCCCAGGGACAGTGAACAGACCGAGAGAACAAGCACCAGGATCAGCTAAACAAAACAAGAAACTTATGAAATAAACCTTGGTGGGGTCTAAATTTCACTTGTATTAAACATGTTTTTTAACTTTATTATTATTATTATGGTGTACAGAGAGGTTATAGTTACATGAGTCAGATAAAGAATACATTTCCTTTTGGACAGTGTCATCTGTTGCTCTAAAACATGTTTTATATATTTATAGGAAATTTGTATTTCAAAACACAATGAAAAATTCCAGCAACGCTTTCGGAGTGAAGAGGAATATAGAAACCATCACACAGCACAACTTGTAAGTTTGCACTCTTGGAGACATGGAGCAAAAGCTTATTTTTCATGCATCTCAGGGTGAATAAATTGGAGAATGAGAGTCATATAACTAGATGTTAGCATTAATTCGTGTGTGTGTGTGTGTGTGTGTGTGTGTGTGTGTGTGTGAAGTTTTTAGGCAAAATCAAGTACAGAATTCCTATTCCTACCTTAATATTTTATGCCTTTCCCTCCTCCCCATGTGCATACACCAATAGCCTCCCTTCTGTTTGAGTGGTACATTTGTTAGCAGCAAGCCAACTTTGAGACATTTTTACCCAAAGACCATTGTTTCTACTAGGGTTGTTCTTAAGTGTCCTGTGATTGTAAAATGCCCAATTATTGATCTTGGTTTCTTTAAAACAATACATTGTTGTGAAACTTTTTCAAGAAAAGGGTATGTTGTAAATTAAAATTTTATAAGATGAGCATGCTTAGGTAATTTATACCCAAATTAGTAAGAAATAAGGACAGGAATGCAAAGCCTCTTTTGTAGCCATCTTTAACATCCCCATCCCATCACTGCAGGTGAGTTAATTTCATTTTATGGGGTCACAAATGAGTTCATCAAAGTTCTTTTTTTTTTTAATTTTTTGTTCTGATCGTGGGGCCTGTCCCTCAGCTCTTCAGCTCAAGGCTAGCGCTCTACCACTTGAGCCACAGCGCCACTTCCGGCTTTTTTCTTTTTGCTTATGTGGTGCTGAGGAATGGAACCCAGGGCCTCAGGCATGCAAGGCAAGCGCTCTTCCACTGAGCCGCCTTCCCAGCCCCCATCAAAGTTCTTAAGGTGGAAACTGTCACATATCCAGGCCTGCCAAATATTGGCTGTGGGTTTAGGCTCAGTTTACTGTATTACCCTTCCCTACACAAACTCATCAATTCATGCCTCAGAGCTAGAACCATTCTCTTCATCTTTGATCTTTTACATTCTCATTAACTTGAATTTGAGATCAGCTAACTTTTCTTTGAGCCCTATAGCCACCTAACATATATTATGTTTAGATAAGATTCATTGGTTCACAATTGAAAAACTTTCAGTTTTTTCTTAAAAACCATTTTTTAAAAATCAACCATTTTCTCAGTGCCAACATCTCCTAGATAAAATACTTTCTCTACGTGGCATAATCTGTTCATTCATGGAGTCATATAAAGTTTAGACTCTTTGTCCTCATGGAACTTCATGTCATGTATCTGGATTCAGGAGGATGCAAGCTTATTCTGGATTTCAGGTGTTTAGTGGGTATAAACTAGAGTTTGTAGCAGTTTGTACTGAGTTGGGTGACAGGATTATACATTCGAAGTATGGAACAGAAGTGTCTGGTGGGCATGGATGTGTTCTTGCTTTGCTTCACTATAATCTCAATTCTTAGCTTCCCTTTCTGAATGGGGAGGATCCCATTGAACTTTAATGCAGAGCTCAGACCTATCTTCTTGCTTTCTTTAAGATTATGGAGCTTGTCTTCTATTACCTGATACTGTTGCTATGAGAAGCCCTGCCTTACATCTAATCAAAGTTGATTGTTCTTTTGAGAATTAAGACTCTTTCTTAAACTTAAGGCAACAGGTCTCTCTGGTGTCTGATAGAGGAAGAGACAGATTGTTCTTTACTGACCCATAATTTGTTGTTTCCTATGCCATAAATCCAAGAGGCCAATGCATACCCAAAGGATTTACTCTGTACTACCAAAAGTCAGAAAGCGTGATTGATAGTTCCAGCCTGTTGGGAAACAGGTGGGCTACCCTGATACTCCTCAAGGCATTTATACCAGTCACCAGTTAATAAATACTTCCAGTGTCTGTCACTGTTCTCCAAAGAACTTCAGTTCTAACACTGTCCCGCTTACAAATTTCTGAAGAAATATTCTTATATATTAAGTGTAGTATTCTGTATGTATTATTACTCTAACTTCTAATCTCATGATTCCAGGTTATCTTAATAAGATCTCATTTGATTATTTGTTTTCCCTCCTGAAAACGCAGGCCTCTTTTCTCTTGCACTACCAATGTGTTCCCAATCACAGCACACCCATAGTTGGTCAAGTCAGAAAACTTGAAGCTCTTTTACAACCTTGCTATTTGACAGCACTGAACACTATGTCTGAACTTGGCCACTGTCCAGCTCCAGTTTTTAGGATCTGTTTCAGATGTACCTTGTTTACATAGCTGCTCTTTTGATAGATGCAGTCCTGTCTCACCAAGTATAAATGTGTAGACCCTGCACCCATGGCCATTTCCTTTCTCATCTAGGAATAGGGCTAACAGAATCTGGGCCTGTTCTGTTCCTACTCAGAAGGTTAGCTCTGTCCCTTCCAGTTGCCGTTCAAGAGGCTTATGCGGTTGGTTTCTCATGTCATTCATAAAACAATCCTATTACCATAGGCTGTCTGTGTTGATAACTGTGGAGGTGTTTGAACATCTTCCCCCCTCAGTATTAAGAGGTTATTGAAAGGAAAGCTAATATTTTATTTTGTAATATTTTAATTTCATATTTTCCTCCATCTACATTTATTCTGTGGTAAGAAACTAGACATTGATTGATTGATTGCTGTACCTGGGGCTTGAACTCAGGGCCTGGGCTCTGTTCCTGAGCCTCTCTGTGCTCAAAGCTAGCACTCTACCACTTGAGCCACAGTGCCACTTGAGCCACAGCACCACTTCTGGCCTTTTCTGTTTATGTAGCACTGAGGAATTGAACCCAGAGCTTCATGCATGCTAGGTAAGCACTCCAGTGCTAAGCCACATTCCCAGTTCCAAAACCAGATATTTAGGGGAACATTCTCACCTTCTTGTTCCTATTGTTCTGTTATATCACTTGATAAAAATTGGTGGATTTTTGTTTTTTTTGTTGGTCATGGGACTTGAACTCTGGGCTTGGGTGCTGTCCCTGGGCTCTTCAGCTCAAGGCAAGCACTCTACCATTTGAGCCACAGCATCACTTGTGGTTTCCTGGTGGTTAATTGGAGGTAAGAGCTTCATGGACTTTCCTGCTCCGCTGTCTTTGAACTGCAGTCCTCAGATCTCAGCCTCCTGAGTAGCTAGGATTATAAGCGTGAGCCACTGGTACCTGGCTTGAGATTTTTTTTTTTTTTTTTTTAGAGATTCTGTCATATCAGATCTAAGGTTATTATCAATACTGTTCATTTTGGTCCAAGTTTATTTGGTAAAATTTGGTAGTTGTGTATCATAATATATAACTTGAAGTGATATCTTCTCATTTCATTTAAAAATACCCTTTTCTTCTCAAATTTTCTACTTTCCATTTGGTTTCAAGGAAGGAAAGAAAAGCCAAGACTGCCTTTCTGTGTTTAATTAGAAAGCTTTCTGCTTATAGTTTACGATTATTGAGTATATTATTCTAATGGTAGTTACCAAAATGACCTGAAAAATGACCATAATCATTGTCCATTGTTGCTATGGATTATTATTTTTTTTTTGTAGGGTGTGGTTGATCCTGGGGTTTGAACTTGGCTTGGGCACTGTCCCTGAGCTTTTGTGATCCAAGCTAGAGTTCTGCCATTTGAGCCATAGCTCTACTTTTTTTTTTTAAGTCTCATGGGAGTTTTTGCCTGGGCTGGCTTCAAACCATGATCCTCAGGTTTTAGCCTCCTGAGTAGCTAGAATACAGGCATGAGTACCTGGGACTGTGGATTTTTTTGTGTTTGAGTTTAGGGTGGTTCTTAATACCTCTTAATCTGGATTTGTGCTGATGTTATGCCCTTACTGAGTTTTTTTTAAATCAATATATATGTATGTGTATATTGTTACTAAATTATATTACATTCAGAGTAGTCAGCCTATACCTTTTTCTATTTCATCTCTTCCATAGATTACTCTTATCCTTCCCCCTAACATTTTTTTTTTTTGGTTGGTTGTGGGGCTGGAACTCTAGGCCTGGGCGCTGTCCCTCAGCTCTTCAGCTAAAGGCTAATGCTATACCACTTGAGCCACAGTGCCACTTTTGGCTTTTTCTGTGCTGCTGAAGAAATCAAACGCAGGGCCTCATGCATGCGAGGCAAGCACTCTACCACTGAGCCACCTTCCCATCTTCCCCCCCATCCCCAACATCTCATGGCAGTAATAACTATCTGTAGACATTATTTAGGGAAAAACTGGTGGGAAATAGAGGTACTAAAGTATGATAATAGTGGAGGGTTGGATTTAAAAAATATTGTAGTACACCATCTCACTGTCATTACAAAGCCCAGACTTTCTTCTGCTTCTAACTACACCTGTGGATTACAGTGTGCTCTAGAATACATGGCCAGGTTAATTTTTATGTGAAATTGTCTGTACTTAAGGAAGGAGGTGGCTCCTGTTTTCTATAAAAAAAAAAAAAAAAAGTCTGGGGCTGGGAAGGTGGCTCAGTGGTAGAGCGCTTGCCTTGCATGCATGAGGCCCTGGGTTCGATTCCTCAGCACCACATAAACAGAAAAAGCCAGAAGTGGCGCTGTGGCTCAAGTGGTAGAGTGCTTGCCTTGAGCTGAAGAGCTGAGAGACAGCGCCCAGGCCCAGAGTTCAGGTCCATGACTGGCAAAAAAAAAAAAAAAAAAGTCTGTAAAGTATTTGCATGTTGAAAGCCCTCAACTAAAATATAGTCTTCCAAATGAGATTTCATTACAGTTTTTAAATGATTCAACAATAGGGGAGCATTTACAAACTGGTAATAGCTGATAGGGTGTGTGATATTAAGTTACAAAATTCATGAACACTGCTTGAAGCATTTTTTCCCCCTAAATGTTGGTTATATTGGTTGAAACAATGTGTAATAAATTGCTGAGGAGGTAATTGCTGATAATTTTTTGTTCTCCAATAAAACTTTCTTTACCAAAACAGGTAGCCAGCCTGTGGGTGGTAGCTTGCTGACCCTCTGTCTTTATGTGTCTTACTTATACACAGTTCTGTTGAGAACAGTGATCTTAACCATCTTAAGAGTTTTAAAGAAGAGATTATGTCTCACGTGCACAGGCAGCTATGATTCCAGTGGTTTCCTTCACTTGGTTTATTTTTAAAGCCACCTATACTTGAATTTGTAAAAGATAACAATCCTCTCAATCCTCTTTCCTCTGTCTCCCAGTGCTGGAACATAGAGTATTTGATACTGAAATTGTTTAGGCCAAAGCCACCAATATAAAACAAGATTTCACTTTATCATATGAAAAAGAATTTTAAAGCAATGATTTGGATTAAAAAACATAGTGTTCACTTGCGCAGGTGGTTCATGTCTATAATCTTAGCTACTCAGGAGGCTGAGATCTAAGGATTGCGGTTCAAAGCCAGCTGGGGCAGCAAAGTCTGTGAGACTTAAAATTTTTTTTTAATTTTTAATTTTTGGTTGGTTTTGTTTTTATTTTTTTATTGTGAAAATACTGTACAGAGAGGTTACAATTACATGGGCAAGATAATGAGTACATTTCTTATCAAGCATTGTAGCCTCCTCCTTTGTTTCCCCTTCCCATCCTCCTGCCCCGAGACTTTTAAAAATATATATATATATTATTTTTACTGTAAAGATACTATACAAAGGGGTTACAGTTACATGAGTAAGGTAATGAGTACATTTCCTATTGAGCATTGTTACCCCCTCCTTTGTTTTTCCCCTACCATCCCTCCCCTCCCCACCTCTCAACTTCTCCCTCCCCCATCCTGAAGTTGCAAAGTTCGTTTTCAACATAGTATCTTGTACATCTCATTGCTAAAATGAGTCAACCTGTATCCTTATTTCCACATTTTATTTCCCTTCCCCTCCCCAAATTAGAAAAATGTATATATAAGATGGAGGGCGCCAGAATCAAATACAGTGAAAACAGGGATTACAATATGGGGAAAGAACATACAAAAGAAACCCAAAAAAATCACACAGTACATTGTAAGTACATTAAAAACAAAAGCAACAAAAATAGAACCTCTTGTGTCCCTATCTTGGAGTTCATTTTGCTTTAGCATCATCTTATATGGTCATATGTACATAGCTTTTGACCTTTTCTGCTTTTCCTAGGTATATGCTAGTTTTTGCAAATAAGGGAAACCATGGGACCTATGTCTCTTTGAGACTGGCTTACTTCACTTAATTTTTTTCCAAGTCTTTCCATTTCTATCAAATGGGGCGGTGTCATTCTTTCTGATGGAGGCAGAGAGAGAGAGAGAGAGAGAGAGAGTGTGTGTGTGTGTGTGGTGTGTACACATTTTCTTTATCTCCAATTAACCACCAGAAGTGGTGCTGTGGCTCAAGTGTCAAGTGGTAGAGCACTCCCCTTGAGCTGAAGAGCTTAGGGACAGCGACCCAAGACTAATTGAAAAAAACCCCACAAAACATACTGTATTATATTGTAAGGATTTTGTTGAAGCCGGGTGCTGGTGGTTCTTAAGTGTAATCTTAGCTACTGAAGAGACTGATATCTGAGTATTGCTGTTCAAAGCCAGCCCTGGAAAGGAAATTCCGTGAGATTTTTATCTCCAGTTAACCTCCAGAAAACTGGAAGTGGTTCTGTGGCTCAAAGTGGTGGAGCACTAGCCTTTAGCTGAAGAGCTCAGGGACAGTGCCCAGACCCTGACTTCAAGTCCCATGACCACCAACAAAAGATTTTGTTGACTGAAGCATCCCCTTGAGTCATTCATTTTAAATACTGGAAGAAAATTCATTCTTATTCTTCCCCCTAGTCATGTGAAAAGTGGATGTGGCATAACATAATGGATTGTTATTACTCTTTTGCTAGAAGAAAGAGAAATTACTTGATGAAGAAGAACGAAAAAGTGCCTGGGTTAGCCAAGAGAGACAGAGAACACTAGATAGACTTCGGACCTTTAAGCAGGTAGTAAAAGTATGGTATATTTATTTTTTTTCTTATATTAAACAGTACTAACGTCCTATTCTGTTTTTGTTTAGTGTATTATGATCATGGCAGTAACTGTTTTGATGACATGGCTCCCTTTGCTTTGGTTGTTTCCAGCGCTAATAGTATGACACTTGTCACATGGCTTCAGTAGTATAAGAGGAATGTCAGACTTTTTGGGAAGATTGGATTCCTCTAGTAACAAGCTGATGCTTGGTACTAATTCCACATACATCAACCTTTGCTGGTCATAAATGGGGTTGACCATTGGTAAATGTGGATCAACCAACATATAGAGTGCTTGTGCGCTCTCAGCCTCTGTGCAATTCAGAAACCATTGCTGAAGCTTCTGGCTCTAGTTGTTGAAGTGCTTCAGTGCTGTGTGTTGGGGGATCACCTTAGTGGTGAAATGATCTTTTAATTAACCATCTAGAATTATAGAAAAGATGGGTCGTGGTGAGACTACCCCTAAAAGAGTGGTTTCTTTTAGGTAAACCCCTAAGGCTTAAGTTAAACCTAATGCTAAATAAATGTTGTCTCCTAAATGGCATAATGCTATGAAAGTATTGTAAGGCAGTATTCCAAAATTTTTTCATTGTATCATAAATAAATGTATTATTTCAGAGGCTTTTTAAAAAATTGATGTAAAAAATGTCAAGGTTTTCATCTGTAAGCAATTGAAAATATATCATAAACCAGTATTAGTTTCTTAGCTTTCTGCATACCTGTAGCAAATATATTTGACATTATTTCACATACTAATTTTTTCCATTTAAATTAGTAATGTTAATAAATTACGTGGTAGTTTTGGACAGTTGGCTTCTTAAGTAGATAAGAGAGAACAGGGTCTTAACATATTTGTTAGGCAATAACAAAGGAGTTGGAGATAATTGCTGTGAAAATCAGTAGGTATTGGTATTCTAGTTTATTCTAACCACAAAAGAGCCAAAATAATACCCTTCAGTTGAAGGAGAAAATAGCCTTTGTTCATTTTAGTTTTTAAATATATGACAATCAGTTACAATAACTTCTAATATTTTAGAGGTACCCTGGGCAAGTCATACTTAAATCAACCCGATTACGACTGGCCCATGCAAGAAGAAAAAGTGCAGCAAGTCCTATGTCCCAGGAGGATCAGGGTGACTCACTACCAGGAGTGTTGCAGGGAATGGAGAAAGCAGAAGAGTTGGGAGAAAGAAGAGACCCTCTTGGATCACCACAGACAACAGAACCCCAGAGCCTTGCACAACTTGAAGATTCTTCATTAGCACAACTTGAAGCCACTTCATTACCTCTCAGTGGTGTTGTCTCTGAACTGCCTCCCACTGCATCGCTTCCACTTTTGACTAGTAATGACCTCGAACCATGTTCTGGTACCATAGATCCAGTTCCACCACCTCTCCCTCCAACACCCCTGCCTCCACCTCCTCCTCCTCCTCCACCGCCACCTCCACCACCTCTACCTGTTGCAAAAGATGAATGTGCTGATGTCACCGCAGAGACACTGGAGAAAGGTCTGCCTAGAAAGGAAGGAACTGAGAAGAGAATTCCCAAATCAGCCAGTGCCCCCTCAGCTCACCTCTTTGACAGCAGCCAGTTGGTCAGTGCACGGAAGAAACTCAGAAAGACTGCTGAAAGTTTGCAAAGGAGAAGAGGTAAGTGCACAGGCATTTCCATCTGATGTATAAAATGAGGAATAGTGGAAGAACTTTATAATACATTACATTTTGCAAAGTTTAATAGTAAATGTTATTGGATAGTTAACAGGTTTTCAAGCAGAGAATTGTAATCATCTTGAGTTATTAAGACATACTTAAGAAATAATATATTTTGAAGTGACATTTGGTCCATTTTGTGAACGATTTTTTTTTTTTTTGTCAGTCATGGGGCTTGAACTCTGGGCCTGGGCGCTGGACCTGAGCTCTTTTGCTCAAGGCTACCACTCTACCAGTTGAACCACAGTACCACTTCCAGTTTCCTGGTGGTTTTTTGGAGATAAGAGTCTCATGGACTTTGTTGCCTCCGGAGTAGCTATGAGTAGCTAGGATTACAGGCATGGGCCACTGGTGCCCGGCTATGAATGATTCTTTTTGTGTTAGAAAAAGTCTGGTTTTAGGCTGGGCACAATGGCTCATGCCTGTAATCCTAGCTACTCAGGAGGTTGAGATCTGAGGGCTGTGGTTCGAAGCTAACCTTAACCTGGGCAGGAAAGTCTAAGAAACTCTTATCTCCAATAAACTACTCAGAAAAGGCTGGAAATGGTGCTGTGGCTCCGGTGGTAGAAGGCTAGTAGCCTTGAGCACAAAGAAGTTCAGAGACAGTGCCCAGGTCCTGAGTTCAAACTCCAGGACTGGGGTGAAAAGAAAAAGCCTGATTTAAACCTAGGAGATAAAGTACTCAGTGGCTAGGATTGTCACTCAGGGTAGAGCATTTGGCAAACATGTTCAAGGTTTTGGGTTCTATATGCCCAGCACTACAAAACAATAGAAAGAAAAACTAATCTCATGTTTGGTCTCATTTTGCTTCTGAAGGTTTTAATTCATACCTTGTATGAAAAGGCAAAGAGTAGGAAGTGATATGGTCATTTTATTGTTTGCCTCTCATTTTATTTTTTGGGTTTTTTTTTGGGGGGGGGGTCTGGTCGTGGAGCCTGAACTCTGGGCTTGAGCTCAAGGCTAGCGCGCTACCACTTGAGCCACAGCGCCACTTCCGGCTTTATTCTTTTTGCTTATGTGGTGCTGAGGAATCGAACCCAGGGCCTTGAGCATGCAAGGCAAGCGCTCCTTCTTTCACATTGGAAGTGATAGGAATAGAAAGAGTATCTGATAGGAATAGAAAGAGCACTGGTAGCTCATGCCTGTAATCCTAGCTACTCAGGAGGCTGAGATCTGAGGATCACAGTTCAAAGCCAACCTGGGCAAGAAAGTCTGTGAGACTCTTATCTCCAGTTGATCACAAAAAAAGCCAGAAGAGTACCTGACAAGGAACTTGAGTCTTGCCTTAAGTGATGCTCCCTACTGTTCTGGCAACCTTCTACTCACAGCTTATGATGCCAGTGCCTTGGGCTTTCATAGTCCAATAATCTAGAGGTCATATAGTTTGACTTTTAAGTTCATACCTAACTGTAATTAATTGTTCTTTCCTTTTCTAAAAGTGAGCTCACCCATGGATGAGGTGCTAGCATCCTTGAAGCGTGGTAGTTTCCATTTGAAAAAGGTTGAACAGCGAACTCTACCCCCTTTTCCTGATGAAGATGATAGCAACAATATCTTGGCACAAATAAGGAAAGGGGTAAAATTGAAGAAGGTTCAGAAGGACGTTTTGAGAGAATCCTTCACACTTCTGCCTGATACAGACCCTCTGACACGGAGCATCCATGAAGCTCTAAGAAGAATTAAAGAGGCATCTCCTGAGTCAGAGGATGAAGAAGAGGCCCTGCCTTCCACAGATTGGGAGAACTAACAAGTAAATAACCTGTTGTCTTTATTAGCATTCAGTAATACAGCTTTTGTAATTGGTCGATGGGGCCCGGTGTTCTTTTCAAGTCTAGGATCTATTATTTATACAAATGCTATGTTTCCATTAAAAATTATCTCCACTTGAGGTACATCCTAACTAAAAGGACCATCTTATTCTTCCCTTACCCAGAAAAAACTTTTTCTAACTGAACTACTTCATTTAAACAAGTTTGCTTTTCTTGTTTAATTAGCTTACATTAAGTATGGGGGGGGGAGGATTTCATTCTTACATTCCACGTTTATAATATATTCCAATCAATTTCATTCCCTTTTATCAGTTCCCTCCCCTACCCCCACCCCACAAAGGAGTTTCTGAGGTCAGTGTAGAAAATGATGGATTGTTTGGATAGTTAGCTTTCTGAACCTTTAAAACTAGTAATACATGTAGCATTCTGCTAAGTAATAGAGTTCACGTCTATTACTTTTTTTTTTTTTTGGTCAGTTATGGGGCTTGAACTCTGGGCTTGGGCGCTGTCCCTCAGCTCTTCAGCTAAAGGCAAGCGCTCTACCACTTGAGCCACAGAGCCACTTCTGGTTTTCTGGTGGTTTATTGGAGATGAGCCTCACAAACTTTCCTTGCCTGTGCTGGCTTTGAACTGTGATTCTCAGATCTCAGCCTCTTGAGTAGCTAGGATTACAGGTGTGAGTCACCAGAGCCAGGCTCACTACATTTTTAAATAATAAGAATAACTGGGTATGGTTTTGAACATCTACAATTTTTTTTTTCTTCTTGACAGTGCTGGGGTTTGAACACAGGGCCTGGGCACTGTATCTGAGCTTCTTTTGCTCAAGGATAGCACTCTACTACTTGAACCAGAGCACCACTTCCAGCCTTTTCTGTTTATGTGGTACTGAGGAATCAAACTCAGGGCGTTAGGCATGCTAGGCAAGCACTCTACCACTAAATCACATTCCCAGCCCAACATCTGTAATTTTGATACTTGGGTGGTGGACATAGGAGGGTTGAAAATTCAATGCCAGCCTAGGCAGAAACGGCATAATCCTGTCTCAAGAACAAGATGGGTATGTTGGCTGACAGCTGCGTTCTCAGCTGTGTGGGAAGTTTAAGTAGGAAGAGCACGGTCCAAGGCCACCTAAGTAATAAGCTCAAATTCTATCTGAAAAAGAAGTTATTAAATAAAAGCAAAATGTAGCCAGGCACTTGTGGCTCATGCCTGTAATCATAGCTACTCAAGAGTCTGAATGAGAGAGCTGAATAACATGGTTTGAAACCAGTCTGACGAGGAAAGTCTTTGACACTCTTGGTTTTTTTTTGGCCGGTCATGGGGCTTGAACTCTGCGCTTGGGTGCTGTCCCTGCGTTCTTCAGCTCAAGGCAAGCACTCTACCGTTTGAGCCACAGTACCACTTCCAGTTTTCGAGTGGTTTATTGGAGATAAGAGTCTCATGGACTTTCTTGCCTGGGCTGGCTTTGAACCATGATCCTCAGATCTCAGCCTCCTCAGTAGCTAGGATTACAGGTGTGAGCCACCAGCACTCGGTAGTCTTTGACACTCTATCTCCAATCAACTACTCAGAACAATCTGGAGATGGTAATATGGCTCAAGTGGTAGAGCACTAGCCTTGAGCACAAAGAGGCTCAGGGACAGCTCTCAGGTCCTGAGTTCAAGCCCCTAGACTGGCCAAAAAAATTTTTAAAAAGAAAAAATGCTGAGGTCATGGCTTCAATCAACTTCAAGTGCTTACCTAGCAAATTTGCAACTCTGAGTTCAAAACTTCAATATTGCCAAAAATTAGAAGTAAAATAATAGTTAAAACATAGAAGACATTATTTGGCTATATCAAATAAAATGTTGCTAAAAGTAGTAATTTTACCCGTGCCTTTTGGGTATGGAAATATTAGGGAAATGTTATTCTATTTCTACTCTTGCTCCATGTGTACCAGGATTATGTGTTACTATGCTTCAGCCAACCTTCAGCAATACCATTGTTCTTGCTTTATTGCAGTCTTATATAAGTCACTTGTATGGCTCACTTATTTAAAATCATTTTCGCCTGTACTATAGGTACACTAAATATATCACTATGTCTTCTCAAATATCTTAGAGACTCAGGTTTGTTCAACTGGGAATGGTTTCTGCTGTAGATACTTGCAGATTCTCTTGCTCTGTTTTTGTTATATAGCGTGTTGTCTCCCAGACTGGTCCTTAGCATATAACTAAAACTGTCATGGTGCTGATTCCACATATTAGCTTGTCATTACAGCTAGCCTGCAGTGGTCTGGCACATCAACTGCTCAGGCTGTGTCTTTATCTGTCTTCTCTCTTCTTACCAGGTCTGCCTGACAGCAGCATTGTGTATAATTCAACAGTCAGAGGTGTAATTTATAGTTTCTGGCTACTAATGGTATTTCCTTAATATTATGTATTAAGAATATAGTTCATGATGTATTTGAATTTTTTTGGGGGGGGTTTAGTTGTGTGGGGCTTGAACTGGGACCTGTACGCTGTCCCTGAACTCTTTTCTCAAGGCTAGTGCTCTACCACTTTGAGCCACAGCACCACTTCTGGTTTTCTGATGGTTAATTTGAGAATCTCACTGACTTTCCTGCCCCTGCTGGCTTTGAACTGTGATCCTCAGATGTCAGCCTCGTAGGATTACAGGTGTGAGCCACCACCACCTGGCCTGTGCTTTTTCCTCAGGGCCTGGGTACTGTCCCTGAGCTGCTTTTGCTCAAGGGTAGCACTCTACCATTTGAGCCACAGCACCACTTCTAGCTTTTTCTGTTTATGTGGCACTGAGGAATCAATCCTAGGGCTTCGTGAACTCTAGGTAGGCATTCTGCCACTGAGCCACATTCCACTAAGCCACAGTCCCAGCCCCTGTGCCTTTTTTTTTTTTTAATTAGATGTAAGGGACTGTTTATGAAGCTGGCATGTATTCTATAATACTGAAAGGAAAACACACTCTTAGATAGCATAGGCATACAGTTATCTCATTTGTATATTGATTTACTTTCCTTTGTATATATGCCCAAGAATGGTCTGGTGGGATCATAAGCTCTGTCTTTAACGTTTTGAGGATCTTCTGTACTGATTTATAGTAGTTGCATTAGTTTACATTCCCACCAACAGTGTATGAAGGTTTTTTTTCCCTCTTCACCAGAATTTCTTGTTTGCTTTCTTGATGGTCATTTGGACTGTGGTATAATGGGATCTCAATGTAGGTTTGTTTTAGCTTACATTAGTTATGTAGAGGGGGAATTTCATTGTAGTTTTGATATACATTTTCTTTGTGGCTAACGATATCAAACATTTCTTTCTAAAGTAGCCATTTTTGTATTTCTTCTGAGAATTGTCTGTTCAGTTCTAATTGGATTATTCATTTGCTTTTTAATTTTTTGAGGTCTTAGTATATTCTGATCATTAACTTTATTGAATTTTGGTGGTGATATTCTCCTTTTGTTACCTATCTTTTGTTCTGGTAATTTTTAATATACAGAAACTTTGATACAATCCTATTTGTCAATTTTTGTTGGGTTTGCTTGCATTATTAGAGTCCCTAATTCAGGAAATAATTACTTAAAGATTATCTTTCAAAGTTTCCCAGTGTTTTCCCTTAGTAGTTTCAAGTCTTATATTACAATGTTTAATCCATTTGGAGTTTTTTATGTTTGTTTTGTTTTTAACAACTTGTTAGTCTTCTGCCTTTCTGTAGCCAGTTTGCCCAGAATTTTTGTCTTTTGGCCCTCTGTTAGATGAGTGTAGATGTGTGGTTATTTGTTAAGTCTTCGGTCCATTGCTCTTCAAGTCTCTCTTTATGCTAGTGCCATTTTACTATGGCTCTTGTACTGTAATTTAAAGTCAGTTATTGTGATACTTCTGATGTTGCTTTTTGCTGAGGATTACTTTTGTTGCTTGGGGTCTTTTGGGTCTCTATATAAATTTTAGTATTGATTTTTAATATAAATAATACTATGAGTACATATAATATATACACACCTTGACTACAGGTAAGTTCATTTTTTTGAAACAGTAATTTTGAATAAAAAAACAGGTGGCAGTTTGTGAGACAAACATTTGAGACTGAATTTACCCTGTGATATATAGGTTTGTTTTGTTTTCATTTTATGCTGGTACTGGGGCTTGAATTCAAGACCCTGCAGTCCTGCTTGGTTTATCCCCTCTTGGCTGACACTCTATTTGAGCCATGCTTCCATTAACCATCATTTTTGCTAGTTAATTGGATGGAAGAGTCATATGGACTTTTTATATTGGGCTGCCTCTGAACTATGATATCTTGGATCTGAGTAGCTTATAAGCATGAGCTGCTGGCACCCAGCCAATATGTAGCTTTTATATAAATTATCAGGACATAAAATATAGTTATGACATAAAAATGACAGTGAGTTTAACAGTCTTTTAGCATTGATCAAAATTCTTTTAAAATCATTGTTTTAATTTTTATTACTTAAAAGACAAACATATCCTTCTAACAAAGGGTTTCTCTTTTTTTGTTTGCTGCTGGTCCTGGGGCTTAAACTCAGGGCCTAATTGTTGTCCATAAACTTTTTTTCCCCCCCACTTCTCCTAGCATTCTACCACTTGAGCCACAGCTCTACTTCTGGCTTTTTCAGTGGTTAATTGGGGATGAGTCTTATGAGTTTTCCTGCCAGGGTTGGCTTTTTGGACTATAATCTTCAGATCTCAGTTTTCTGACTATCCAGGATTATAGGAGTGGGCTACCAGTGCCTGGTTTACAAAAGAGTTTCTTGTGTACCACCACATTTAAAGAAAAACCCATCAGTGTTCATCTTGGGTGTTAGGGAACGTATATATACAGTTTTTAAGAAGGCATTTTTAATTGGCATATATTAGCTATACAAAAAAGGGGATTTTATTGTGACATTTTCATGCATTTGTACAATGTATTCCAGTCTCTTTCCCCCATCATTCTTCCATTACCCTCTCCCCTCCCCTTCCTAATACAGTTTTAGTAACTTCCTTCTTCATACTTAAAATCTTCTTTTAAAAAACACTTTTATTTGTTTACAAACAGGTGTCTTAGAAGAAAGAAAAAACCTACAGATGAAGATTAGTTCCAATCCTTTTGGAAAACAAAACTTTTAAACTCTTGGGTCCAGAATTGGATTATATTAGATCCAAAGTATACTGGCTGAGTAGGCTGAAAAAAAAAAAAGGAAGCACCATTGGTAGATTATTGCTTTTTCCAGTCATTCCAGTTGATTAGTTTAGATGTGCAATATTCCGGGCTACAATGGAGAAAAGACCTTCCAGAGACAGCTATCTTTTATAAATTTTCTCATCCATCCACTTGTATATCTTCTTCTAGTGCCCAGCTAAGCTAGGGGTCACTCTGGCTTGGAAGAAAACACACTGGGTTGACAAAGATCTACTATGAGATATTTTGAGACTGCTTAGAGATCCATCTTGCAATGTACTGAGAAGATGTACTGAAAAACAGAGCTTCTTCCATATCATCTTGTAGAAATACTACAGCACCCTGAAAAGAAAAGTTTGTTGTGGTAGCTGTAAGTCAGGAATTAAAAATATCAAGTGGAAATGCACTTAAAATTTCCAAATCACTTATCTCTAAAGGAATTTTCACAAAGATGTTCAACATCTGAAAATCCAACAAGAGTTAGACCTATTAATGTGTGTACTACAACATGATGTATTTAACAAGACTTATTTTTAGAAGGCCACCCAGACTTACACTTTGTAAGGGTTTGGAGTTCAAATTTCCATACTTTTAAATAGGTTTTCATAATTCTGAATTTGTAATAGTTTGAATTTATGTGCATCCTTGTTTATCAAAAGCAGTACTTTGTAATTTGATAATATTTCAAATTATTTTTGGTCTTTTTGTTTAAACTATTGTTTATTATAACATGACTTTCCTGTTTAGAATCAGAAATCAGGATTCAAAAATAGGAATACAGATCACAACTCTACCATGCACATTTTGTGTTTTTATTATGATCCACAGTGAGACACACATGCTCTGCAAAAGTACAGAAAGTAGATAAACAGAAAAGCCTCTTTGGCATTTCAGTCTTCAAATGCTTTGACTAGAACTTTGAGAGCGAACCTTTGTTATTGTCACTTGACTTTTAAACATCTGTAGCTCTGGGTGCCGATTTAGCTGCGGATAGGGTCTTGAAGGGTACATTTTTGTGCATAGAGCCGTCATGGAGTATCAGCAGGACTACTGTGGGCTTGCATACTGGGAGGTATGGTGGCCTCGTTTTCAGTGTAATTCTGCTTAAGGCAGAACTTGGCCTTTATGCAGGGAGCTGAGGATTGAAATACCAAAAAGAACTTACTTAACAAGGAGCTCTTTGGCCTCACCCCAGAAAACAGTACAGTTGTAAACGCTCCTGTGTGTTTTAACTGTTTTCCTAGAGAAAAACCATTCATATTCTTGTCATTTTTAAATGTTATTTTCTTTAAAATAATAATGGAGAAAAGTTTGGCCACAGGTTATATAAGACAAAATCTACACACTTAAATGTTAGTATTGTGATTATTAATGAGATTAGGAGCTTCTGCATAGTATCATGAAACTTATTTCAGTTCTAGCCTAATTCCTTATCTGAAATTATTAAAAATACAGATCCTACTATATAAACTTCATCCTAAAATGAGGGTGGATGGGCTGGTATATCCTTTTGTCAGTGCTATTGGCCACATTAATCCATTTGAATTTTTTTAACTTAAAAGCACGTATTAGTTTCATGTATTCATGGATCTGTCTATCAATATTTTATGTATTCAACTTTGTCGATGCTTGTTCATAACCTAAGTTTTATTCATTTCTTTCCACTTTAGAAAAACAAACACTGGAATTCTAATGTATTGAGAGAGATTTACACCCACTTAGTGTTAAAGCTGGGGTTCCTTTAAAAACCAGGCTCACTTTAAAAAGGATCCTGTTATCTGTCCTCCTGAGCCTTGTGTGGAAAGTTTGTACGAGATACTAGATGCACTCCCAGTCCTCAGCAGTTCCCACTATCGTGCTCTAGGTACTCCCCACACTTGACAGACATGGCTGAAGCCTTGTTGGCAGCCAGCTAATAATTTCTGGGAAATTATTTTCTCCTACTCATCTATTTCTCTGTGCAGGATTAGGGTCTCAGGCTGGGTGTAGGCCCATTATGTAGTGCTTACCTGAGTTACCAAAAGGCTCAGAGTTCCGCTTCAAATCAGATTATAAGTTACTATAGTCACAAATAATAGAGTTACTCACTGACAATAGTATTTAAAATAGTGTCCACTTGTCCTTAAAGATATCACCAACTGGCCCTCATTAATTTAAGCTTCAGAGCCCCACAATAATTGTGTCAGTACAAACTAACCATATTTGGATTCATGGTACTTTAGGTGATCACAATCTCAATTCCAAACTTTTCTGTACTTCTGTACAATTGAGAATATCTTACAGTTATATTTCTGTGTCATCTCTGTATCTATAAACAGCTGCTTACTTTATGGTGAATCAGTTTAGAAGTTAGTTTACCTAATGAGTAGCAATTGCATTGTATTTAAAATGGGAAAACCAAGAGACAATGACTTGTGAATGTTTTGAGATTAGTATTACTGCTCATTTGACTATCAATTTCAAATATTCCCCCTGCTAATACAACCAAAATTGTATATATAAAACCAACATAGCATGTATAGAAAAAATAATCATAGTGGTTTAAAAGGTGTCTATAAAAGTATGAAGAAATGCCTTGAGGGTTTTTTGTTTGTGGGTTGTTGAGCTTGAACTCAGGGCCTGGGTACTGTCCCTGAGCCTCCTTGTGCTCAAGCCCAGCCCTCTCCCATTTGAGCCACAGCGCCACTTCTGGCTTTTTCTGTGGTGGTACTGAGGAATGGAACCCAGGGCTTCATGCATGCTAGGCAAGAACTCATCACTAAGCCACATTCCCAGCCCTTAATGAGGATTTTTTAAAGTATACTTTGTAGTAAATTTTACAGTTTTCTTGAGTTTGTGAGCATCATAAAACATTGCAAAAAGATACTCATGTTGTAAGTGAGCACAGCTGTATTTCTGTCAAGGGGAGTGCAGAACTTCTCCCATTACCTGAGTACTCTGGTTGACTATAATGAAAGGGGGAAATCACTGTTACAACGAAATTGAACTCTGTAATAACAGTAGTTGATAATACATGGCATGGCCACCTTACATCGTAAGATGTGTTAAATTATAGCATTTATAGACCCTGAGAATTAAACTCTTACAATGGTGGAAAAGCTAGTGGGGGCAGCATCTTCTCTGTGAGATAGTGTCAGTATACAGGTCATGTAGTTAATCTTGCACATTTCATAAGATTTGAAATTATATTCACTAAATTTATTGAATTAAATACATGCTTTTATTCTTTAAAAAATCTTTTTTAAAAAATTACAAGAAATTTGGTTCTTTTCCCCCTCTCCCCCAGGTTTGTTATTTAAGTATTGTACACTAAACAGATACCAACCTGTAAAGTACTTTTGGGTCCTGGTAAGCCCTATCAGGGATCAATATTTCTTTCTTTTTTTTTTTCTTTTTTTTGGGTCCAGTCGTGGGGCCTGAACTCTGGGCCTGGGCGCTGTCCCTCAGCTCTTCAGCTCAATGCTAGTGCTCTACCACTTGAGCCACAGTGCCACTTCCGGCTTTTTTTTTCTTTTTGCTTATGTGGTGCTGAGGAATCGAACCCAGGGCCTCATGCATGCAGGGCAAGTGCTCTACCACTGAGCCACCTTCCCAGCCCCGGAATCAATATTTCTTACCAGGTTATTTAGAGACAAACAAAAGATATCAAATAACTGTAAAACATTTCAAATTTTTTGCAGATACCTTGTTAAAATGCAGCCATTTGATAGAGCAGAAACTTGTAGTTTCACTGAATTCTTGCACTGAAAAGAAATATTATAAAAGTAAATGTGCATTTAAACAGATTTTATTTTCCCTTTAATGCTTAGCCTAGTGTTAGCGAATGAGCAACAAGATGTACTTGAGATGGAAGAGGCATAAGGAGGTAGCAGCACCTTACTGTTGAGCACACTGCATTTATTTAGTGCTACTGACCAACTCAGTAGTAATCTCTGGACTTTGCTGCAAAGTTTTCTTTAGTTAAAGCACATTAAGAAGAGTGTCTGCTTAATTGCTTTGTAAAATGAAGCAGTAGTATTTTTTAATCCTATGATGAATATATAGTGCAATTTAAAAGGTTTTCCTACAAAATGAATTTATAATATTGCCTAAACTATCATGTCTGTAAACAGAGGCTTTTTAAAGGTGGGAGAGAGTCTAGATTCTGAGTGTGTGTGCGGTGCATGTGTGTACATTTAATGTTTGCCCATTGAGTTATTCCAAAGATGTGTTTATTCTAAAATTGTCTATGTTTTACTTGTAGTAACAGATAACTTGGCACTTACATGATGTACTTGATTGATTCCAAATTTATGTTTCCCACCTTTTACAACACAAGCACATTTATGCCACTGTAGGGTGCATGTATAGAAGATACCTCTAAGGTTAACATGTTAGAGAGTTGGGGGGAGGGGGAAATTTTACACAGTTTCAATGCAGTTGGGTTTTGAGGATGAGAGGAAGTTTGTTTTGTATGTTTTGTTTTGTTTTTGTAAATTCAGGCACAACCACAAGGGCTTAGTTTGGGGAGTTGAGGGTAGGGAAGAAAGATGCTTGAAAATGGATGTTTAAGTGAAAACAAAAGAGATGGGCATTGGCTATATATAGTTCAGTTTTAACAGGAATTGTTTTTTTTTTTTTTAACTTGCATGTTCTGTGGTTAAATATCAAAGAGTTTTCCCAACTTTCCCCAATACTCGTTTTACTATTTTTAACAAGTCTCCATAATCACAAAGTGGCATTACTCCTTTGTATGAACCAAAAGGGGTAGATTATGCAACCCCTACAGTGACTTCTGGCTTTCTTGACTTTGACACAATCCACATTGGCTCACTGAATTTCTCATTGTACTGTACGTTATTGCTAAGTGTGACACCATAATATGTAGTTAATGAAAAACAGAAGGCTGCAAATCATTTTGCATGAATAAAAGCCCATTAGGGCTAATGAAACTGACTTTTTTTTTTTTGTAGCCATTCTGGGTGAATGAAAATTATAATGACAAAATGATTCACCATTTACTAGCTTTGTGCAATATTGTAAAGGTAGAGAAACAAAACACTAGCACATTGTGCTTGGCTTTTAAGGTTGCTTTTACCACCACTACATTAAAAAGACAATATACACAGTGTAATGTAAATGCCAGCTCTTGCAAATCTGCAATACTTAAATATGCTCAATTAACATTCTAAAGTATTAAAAGTAAAAAGAAAACTACTAAACAAGCATTTATAGCAATACTATGAAATCTCCAATAATTGTTTTGACTGTTGCCTTTTGCTCTTTAGTGCAACTTTTCTGCATTGTAATTATTGTATTGCTTTGTATTTCATGTTTTTTACACTCATGACTTCAGAGTTAAGTACTTGTACACCAAGTATTGCAATCACCTTTCTCTTATTGTACATGCAATGTAACAACATACAGTTTTTGGTGCTTAACAATATTTCTTCTTTTCTTTAATAAAGGATATTTATTTGAATTAAGCTGATGTGGATTATTTAAAATAGGAGTAGAGGTATTTCTGT
Organism: Dipodomys ordii; assembly: GCF_000151885.1. NCBI lineage: Eukaryota > Metazoa > Chordata > Mammalia > Rodentia > Heteromyidae > Dipodomys > Dipodomys ordii. The sequence continues at coordinate 10,232,721 of NW_012267244.1, read as the reverse complement.
TTCAGAAAGGAGGAATATAACAGCTTGGGCACTTTTGTCATGTCATTGTGTATTCAAGTTACAGTGTGCTCTTTGTATTCCAATGGTAGCTGTATTTGTGCTAGTATCTCTCTTCTATGAACAAATATGGGTTTGAAAATTCTGTTTCTCAAAATTGGAAGATTTAAAAAAAACCCTTATTATTTGAGACAGAGTCTACTTACATAGTCCAAGCTGGCCTTGAACTCTACGATCCTCCTGAATTCTTAGGAAAGGTTTTGAATTCTTAAAATCTAAATTGAAGGAGATAAAAAAAATTAAACACTTTCAGGGCTAGGAATGTGGCTTAATGGTACATTGCTTGCCTGGCATACATGAAACCCTGGGTTCGATTCCTCAGTACCACATAAACATGAAAAGCCAGAAGTGGTGCTGTGGCTCAAGTGGTAGAGCCTTGACCTGAAGAGCTTTGGGACAGGACCCAGGCCCAGAGTTCAAGCCCTATTATCAAACAAAAAAAAAAGAGAGAGACAGAGACGGAGGCACAAAGAATAGGCTGTATAAGTTGAGAAGCTTGTAATAAATTCCCTCACTGCCTTCAGATGAACCCAATCTTGTCAACACAACTTTGGACTTCTGGACACCAGAACCGTGAGATGAACTGCAACTGTTTAACCCACCCATCCTGTGGTACTTTTGTTATAGCAACCCTAGCAAACCAATACTTCATCCTTCAGGTTTCCACTGAGATTCAGGTTTTCACTAAAGACTTTCTGTCCTTCAAGTAGGTCCCCTGTTAACTGTGTCCTATCAATTTCCCACCACATGTGCTTAGCTGTATAATTCTAGCTCTTCAAAGAAGGAAAGGGAGAGCCTGAGCATCATGAGGGTAGCAGAGCTTCTTAATGTTGGAGAGTAATGGGTACTGTTTCTCATATTCATATATGTATATGATACACATGGCAATGCATATATTTCATCATTGTTCCTCTCCATGATGGCAGCAGCAGCAGTAGCATTGCATATAGACAAGAAAACAATAGAAGGTATAAGGATTTGAAAGATAAAAACATGGACTCTTTAAGGACAGGTTGTATGTGTGGAAAACTCTAACTACCTAAACTAGTAGACTTCAAAGTTCCTCTAAGTTTTCCTGATAACAAATAATTATGAATTAAATTTCTACACATCAGTAGTACAAGCTGAGTTTAAACATGTTCAGACTGTTCATAATTCAACAGAAGTCAATGCAGTTTAAAGGGTATGAGGCTTGATTAAGCAAATTCATAAAAAATGAAATGGCTAATGTGCATAAGAAAAACATAGTAACAAGGGGAGCATAATTAGAACAGAAAGCTAAATCCTAAAGAAAGGCTGAAATTTAAAAGACAAGTTCAAGTGTAAGACAAGGATTTGGAAAACAGTGTCATACACTACTGCATCCAGCTGTGATGGAAAACTGCCAGACATCTGCAAGTTAGATGTCTGCTCATTGTGACTGGGTAATTTAACTCAGCTGAAGTAGATCTCCACCTGAATCAGGAGACAGGTGCAAGAATGCTTTCAGCAGCAGACTCATGCTAGCCAACAAGAATAACTGGAATGTCTCCATGGGTAAGTGGGCAGAGTAGGTATATTCCTAAAATGTAGTAAGAGTCATACAATGGAGTGCTGTAGCACATAAAAAATATGGCGACACAAAGTAATTTCCAAGAACATCTGACAAAACAGCAAAAAGAAGATGGCAACAGTAAGATTACACTCAGATGAAATAAAATTGGCAAGACTAAAACTCCAGTGATTACTGATGAGATTGAGGTAGTAAAGTTATGAAGAAAAGCAGGTGATGACCATGGAGATCAGGTCAACTTTATCACTGGAAATGAGCCCTACTGAGACTGGCAGTGAATGTCCTTTTTTTTTTCTTCTCCCAGTCGTGGGGCCTGAACTTGGGGGCTGGGTGCTGTCCTTTAGCTCTTCAGCTCAAGGCTAGTGTTCTACCACTTTTTATATTTTTTATATGTTTATGTATATTATATATATTTATATTGTCTGCAGCAGTTGTGATTTGTGTGTGTGTGTATGCATGTATGCACACATGCGCATGCATGTAGATGCACCAGTCCTGGGGGTTGAACTCAGGGCCTGGACTCTATCCCTGAGCTTTTTTGCTCAAGGCTAGCACTCTACCACTTACTTGAACCACAGTTCCACTTCTGGCCTTTTGCTGGTTGTTAACTGGAGAGAGGAGTCTCACAGACTGTGGCCTGAGCTGGCTTCGAATTAAGATCCTCAGATCTAGCCTCCTAGTTGCCAGGATTACAGATGTGAGCACCCATGCCTAGCTGGTGGGGAATTTTTAACTTTAATTAAAAGAAGCTATTGCATCAGCATGGCATAATGGCCAAGAAACAGGCCTCGGGACTGGCTGTGTTGCTTGTTATACATACAGCACATACTTAGCTGAGCTGTGACTCCTAGCACCACATAGAGTAAAAATTCATGTCCACCTTGTGCAGATTTGGGTTGATTACTTCTCTGTACTTCTGTTCAACAATGGAGAGGACAAAGGTTCCTATCTCATGGTTATGGTGTGGGTAAGTGATTATATTTAAAGGTATAGAAGAAGCTGGACGCTAGTGGTTCATGGCTATAATCCTAGTTTACTCAAGAGGCACAGTGAGATCTGAGAATCAAAGTTCAAAGCTCTGATTAACCAGCAAAAAGCTAGAAGACAATACTGAGACCCTAAATTAAAGTCCCAGTACCAGATACAGAGACACACAAAGGCATAAAATAGTTCCTGACATCATCCTGCTGAATGCACAATGCCAAAACTCCACCAAGACCCCACGGGTGCTGGAGTAGTTGAGAACAAGGTATCAGAAGCCTTATGCTTTGATAAATGTCATTAGCTAACATTTTTAAAATTTTTATTGTGAAGGTGATGTAGAGGGGTTACAGTTACATGATTCAGGGAATGAGTACATTTCCTTTTGAACAGTGTCACCCCCTCCTTTATTTTCTCAGTTTTTCCCCTCCCAACTTCCCTCTCCCCAAAGTTGCATAGTTCATTTCCAGCATAGTATCTAGTGGGTTTCAGTGTTGAATTGGTTCACCCTTTGCCCCACCGTTTCTGTGCTTCCCCTTCCCTTCCCCAAATCAGATAAACTTATATACAAGACAAAGGGTATAGAATAAAAAAGAATCCGAAGGGAAAAAATCAAATAACAAAGAAGAACAGCAAACAGTATAATAAAAGACTTCCTCCATTGAAGTTAATTTCAATAAGAATCATTTTATATGATCTTAAGCACAAAGCTATTGGGCCCTTACGATCCTCTCCTAAGAATATCCTGCTTTATTCTCACTCTGAATGTTTATAGACTGCTGTTTAATTAAGTCCATGTGTCAATTATTTGTCCTATTGTCCATTGGGTTTACTTGTACATTTATAGGCACAATCTAGTTATTGCAAATGAGGGATACCATGCAGCCTATGTTTCTTTGGGTCTGGCTTCTTTGATTAATATAATTTTTTCCAAGTCCATTTCCTTACGAATGGAGCAATATCAAGTCTTTGTGATGGAAGCATATAATTATATTGTGAATATATGCCACATTTTCTTGATCCTCTTGTCCACTGAGGGGCATCTGGGTTCATTCCATAGCTTGGCTATGATAAACAGTGCTACAATGAACATGGTTGTGATGGTAGCTCTAGTGATTTGTGGTCAATTGTATAGATGCCCAGAAATGGAATTGCTGGGACATAAGGATGTTCTATGTTTAATCTTTTGAGGAACCTCCATACTGCTTTCCAGAGTGGTTGAACAAGCTTACATTCCCACTAACAGTGCAGTAGTGTTCCCTTTTGGCCACATCCCTGCCAGCATCTGTTACTGTTAGTTTTCTTGATAATGGCCATTCTAACAGGTGAGGAATCTCAATTTTTTTTATTTGCACTTTTATGGCCAGAAATGTTGAGCATTTCTTCATGTGTCTATTGGCCATTCTTCTTCTGAGAAGTTTCTCTAAGTCTTTAGTTCATTTATTAATTGGGTTGTTTCTTTGAGGATTTGTTTTGGGGAGGTTTAATTTTTTGAGTTCTGAGTATATTTACTCCCCCCACCCCCCCCAGTTCTGAGGCTTTTACTCTGGGCCTGGGTGCTGTCCCTGAGCTCTTCTGCTCAAAGTTATAGCACTCTACCACTTTGAGTCACAGCACCACTTCTGGTTTTTGAGTGGCTTATTGGAGATAAGTCTCACAGGGACTTTTTGCCTGGGGCAGGCCTCAAACCATGGTCCTCAGATCTCAGCTTCCTGAGAAGCTAGGGTTACAGGCAAGAGCCACTAGCACCAGAGTCTATTTTAGATATGAGGCCCTTATCTGATGCATAGCTAGTAAAGATCTTTTTCCCAGTCTGTGAGCTTTCTATATCTGACTAGCTAGCTTTAAATTTTTTTTTCTAGTCTAGGGGCTTGAACTCAGGACCTGGACACTATCCCTGAGCTTCTTTTTGCTCAAGGCTAGCACTCTACCACATTAGCCACAGTGCCACTACTGGGTTTTTCTGTTTATGTGGTATGGAGGAATTGAACCCAGAGCTTCATGCGTGCTAGGGAAGCACTCGACCATCAACTAACATTTTCAACTGACACCTCCATACCTTCACATTTTACTTTATAAAAAGAAGTGAGTGCAACTGAAAAATACAGACTTCTGATTTCAGAGTAAATGTGGAAATCAATCTTAAAGAATCATATTGCTGGGCTGGGAAGGTGGCTCAGTGGTAGAGCGCTTGCCTTGCATGCCAGAGGCCCTGGGTTTGATTCCTCAGCACCACATAAGCAAAAAAAAAAAAAAAAAAAGCCGGAAGTGGCGCTGTGGCTCAAGTGGTAGAGCGCTAGCCTTTGAGCTGAAGAGCTGAGGGACAGTGCCCAGGCTCAGAGTTCAGGCCCCATGACCGGGTCCCCCCCCCAAAAAAAGAATCATATTGCTCAAGGATGCTGATGTAGCTAGTGGTTAGAGTAATTGACTTCACTGCTGGTTTGGATCCCAAGCACCACAAAGAAAAGATGGAAAGGAACCTTCCCCAAATATAATGAACAGCTATGAACTGTCACTTAAGTATGGTGGACTGAGACATGCTTTTATCAGCCTCTCCTAAAGCCCTGGCATAGCAATGAAGAGGGAGAAAAACAGGCTTCCAGTACGCCAACAAATAATTAACGGTAAATTCTGTTGGAGACAGCTAAGCTGTCTGCAGGGAGCTCCTGCGAGGCAGGGTCCTGAGGGAGAATCCTGTATAGAGAGAGGCACCACATTCTTTACAAGGTGGGGAGGAGAGGCTGACTGAGGAAGGGGAAGTAGAACATTTGGAACTAGAGCCATTAGATCCTTTCCCACCTTAAGAAACTGGATAAGAGAAGACAAGATCTGGGCAACGTTCATGCTGGATCCTGGCGGTTTAAACTAAACTATCTTTAGAACCCTGAGCTCTCTGGCTGCTATCTGCCTGGTTCTTACAGGCCCCCAGCTAAGCATATCTCTGAAGGTCCCTCCAGAGATACTGAGCAGACGCAGGAAAAAGACCCACATGTTGATGTGTAGGGAGGGTGGGGATGGGGGTGGGGGGAAGTGCCAAGTGACAAAGCTGGTGGTCTACCCAATATCCCTCAAATACCACCATCAGTATCCCTCCTCAGCTCCAGTGTTTCACTACAGAACATAGCAAGTTGAGCTGCGGCTGCCTGGGACTCTGGGACCCAACCAGCAATACTGCAGCATTCAGATGCAGTTGTGGAAACTGCTAGCATTTGGCCAACACAGACAGTGACACAGACCAGGAAGGAAAGACTGCAAACATCCATACTCAGCTGGTCAGCCCACAACCAATTCTAGGATCAGTGAGAACCTGGTGGTCAGCCCATAACCAATTCTAGGATCAGTGAGAACCCTGCCAGGGACCCCTCTCCCTAGCCCCCATGAGAGACCAGTGCTGGTTGTGACCCAGAAAGCTTGCCATTACCTCCCACCCAAGAAGGGGAACCACACTTGAAGAGGACAAAGAGGCCAGAGCCCCTCGTCACTCCTTCTCATCCCACCCGTTGGCCTCTAGGGGGAGACCACCGAGACATACTGGGTGGGTGCTAGGACCCTGTATCCTCTGCAGTCCTGGCCGTCCACAGGGAAACCCCCTGCTACAAAACAGCACAAACTCCAGCACACACTGGGGAGCCTGCCCCTCTGGAAGCCTCATGCCCATCCTGGAGGCCTGAATCTAGCCCCCCAACGCCCACCCCAGGCTGAACCAAGCACCCACCAGCCTGCTGAAAGCTTGCCAAATGTGGGGGGCTGGGGGCTGTGAGCCCCAGGCCAAGGGCCAGCCGCCACCCAGCACTGGGACCCAACCTCCCCCACCGACGTTTCTGCTGGCAGGGAAACCTAATCTGCTACAAGGCAGTGGAGACAAGCTCCCATGCACCTTCTGAAGCTCATGACCAGCCCAGAGGCCTTCTCAGCCCCTGCCCCAGACCAGACCAAGCGTCCACCAGCTCGCAAAGAGCTTCTGGCCTGAGGCCAAGCATGGGCTAATTCACCAGTGTGAGCCCAGGCCAAGCACAGGGCACCACCTGTCAGACCTGGGCAGGCCAAGCTTGGGTCACAGTCCTGACAATCCCTGAACCCAAATGCCTAAATCTCCAAAAGATTATGAGATACATGAACAATTAAGACAACAAAGTAAATCCAAAAGCCCATGACAATCCAGGAAAGGACAGACCCCAGTTTCAATGAAGAAGAGATGAAGAACAAAAGAACCATTAAAGAAATGATGATAGAATTGGACAACAAATAAAAAAGGAGATGCAAAACAATTTCAAGAATACAAAGAAGAAATGACAAAGAAAATCCAGGACTCCCAAAAAGATGCGGAGATAGAAATGCTACATCCTTCATTAAAATATGAAATTAACACTATGAGAACTGTCTGAAGCATAAAAGGTTCGGTTTCCACACTGCAAACCACAGTGGAATGTCTAGGTAACAGAATAAGTGAAACGGAAAACAATATCAGGAGCTGAGTTAGGACAAAAATCAAACCTCAGGATCTGGCATAGGGAAATCCAAGAATTGGCAAACTCAGCCAAGAGACCAAATATTCACAGAGTTGGGATTGGTGAATGGTGAAGAATTCAATACTAAAGGGATTGGAAAGTTATTCAGTAAAATAACAGAGAACTTCCCCAATTTCCCAATCTTAAGAGGCAAAACCTCACCCACCTGACAGAAGCCATACAGAAAGAACCTCTAGTAGACAGAATCCAAGAAGAAACATCATAGTAAAAACATAGACTTGAAAAACAAGGAATTGATTTTAACTGCTGCAAAATCAAAGAAGGGCTTTTTTACAATGAAAGAAAATCCAAATCACTGCGGCTCTCTCCACACAAACTCAATTTAAAGAGAGCCTGGAACGGTAAAATTCAAGCCCTGAAGATCAACAACTGCCAACCCAAACTGGTGTACTCAGTGAGGCTATCAATTTGATGGTGAAACTAAAACCTTCCACGACAAACAAAAGTTAAAGGAATTCATGAACACTAAACCAGCATTACAAAGAACATTAAAGGGAAGTATACTATCTGAAGAAAATCAAAGTCAAAGAAACAGATTAGACAAAAATCACTAGAAGGCCAATTTAGTAAGCACAGGAAGAGAAAGCAAAATACAGGAAATCAAGAAAATGGCAGGCAACATGACACATCTCTATAATAAATCTAAACATTAGTGGACTCAATTCCCCAATCAAAAGAAAAACAGCAACAGATTGGATCAAAAAACAAAATCCATCCATTTGTTGTCTCTAAGAGACCCAGCTCACAGTCAAAGATAAAAACAAACTCTGAAGTGAAGGGATGGATAAGATCTTTCATGCAAGAAGGCAGGAGTAGCCATATTGATATCTGATAAAATAGACTTTTCATTAAAATCAGTATGAAGAGACAAGATCATTACATAGTAATAAATAGAATGATCCATGATGAGGAAATCACAGTAGTCAGTATGTATACGCCAAACAATAGAGCACCAAATATGTTAAATACTTTCAGACTTATAGAACAAGATAGACCCAAACATAATAGTGGGAGATAGAGGAAGTAATCAGAAGTCTCCCAACAGGAAAAGCACAGGCCCAGATAGATTCACCACTGAATTCCAGAAGACTTATAAGATGAACGAATACTAATACTCCTCAAGGTTTTCCATGAAATAGAAGCAGAGGGAGCGATCCCAAACTCATTCTATGAAGCCAATATCACACATCCCCAACCCAGGTAAGAATCTAGCAAAAAAAAAAAGGGGAACTACAAGCCGGGCGCTGGTGGCTCACGCCTATAATCCTAGCTACTCAGGAGGCTGAGATCTTAGGATCATGGTTCAAAGCCAGCCCGGGCAGGAAAGACTGTGAGACTCCTATCTCCAATAAACTACCAGAAAACCGGAAGTGGCACTGTAGCTCAAGTGGTAGAGCACTCACCTTGAGCTGAAGAGCTGAAGGACAGTGCCCAGGCCCAGAGTTCAAGCCCCCCGACCGACAAAAAAAAAAAAAAAAAAAGAGAACTACAGACCAATCTCTCTGATGAACACAGATGCAAAGCTTCTCAAAATATTAGCCAACAGAATCTAGAAACAAATTATAAAATCATGCATTATGAGCAAGTAAGCTTTATCCCACAAATGCAAGGCTGATGTAACATAAGCAAATCAATAAATGTAATTCACCAATCAACCAAGCCAAAATCAAGAACCACATGATCATCTTTAAAAATGCAGAAAAAGCCTTTGACAAAATACAACATCCATTCATGTTAAAAACTTTAGATAAACTAGGAAAAGAAGAAACATTCCTTAAAACAATAAAAGCTATAAATGACAGCTTACCAGTCAATATCATACTAATGGGGAAAACTAAAACCATTGCCCCTAAAATCAGGAAGAAGGCAAGGATGCCCACTTTCTCCACTTCTCTTCAATATAGTCCTGGAATTCTTAGCCAGAGCAGTAAGGCAAAAAATAAATAAATAAATAAAAGGACATTAAAGGGATTCACATAGGGAAAAAAGAAATCAAACTATCTCTATGACATGATCTTATATCTAAAGGACCCAAAAAACTCCACCCCTGAACTCCTAGAGCTAATTAACCACGTTGCCAAAGTAGCAGGAAATAAAATTAACCCAGAAAAATCTGTAGCCTTTCTGTATGCCAATAATGTACAAGCAGGAAAAGAAATCATGAACACAACCCCATTTACAGCAGCCTCAAAAAAATAATCAAAAAACAGCCCTAGGAATTAATGTAACCAAAGATGTAAAATATCTTTATAGTGAAAACTATAAAAATCTAAAGAAAGAAATCAAAGAGGACACCAGGAAATGGAAAGACCTTCCATATTCATGGATAGGTAGAATCAATATTGTGAAAATGGCCATTCTGTCAAAAATTCAATGCAATCCTCATCAAAATCCCAATGATGTTCTTTACTGAGATAGAGAAAACAATCTAGAAATTCATATGGAACAACAAAAGACCTAGAAGAGCCAAAGCAATTATAGACAAAAAGCAATGCAGGAGGCATCACAATAGATTTCAAGCTCTACTACAAAGCCATAATAACGAAAATAGCTTGGTATTGGCACAAAAATAGACCTGGAGATCAATGGAACAGATTAGAAGACCCAGAAATAAAACCACATACTTGTAGTCATCTGATATTCAACAAAGCCAAATCGAGGGAAAAGAGTGAAAAAGTACAGCAGTGGAGTGCACTGGCTGCACTGGACATTGATAAAAGTGAACTATGCAACTCATGAGTGGAGACGGGAGGGAGAGAGTAGAAAGAACATAGTCTCTTCAATAACTGGTGCTGGGAAAACTGGGCAGCCATATGCAGAAAACTAAAAGTGCTTGTCACCATGCACTAATATCAACTCAAAGTGGATCAAAGACCTCAATTTCAGACCTAAAACTCTGAAACTACTGCGAGAGAGTAGGAGAAACATTATGACTTATAGGTATAGGCAGAAACTTTTTGAATAGAGTCCCAATGGCACAACAGATAGGAAAGAGACTCGACAAATGGAAGTACATTAAAATAAAAGGTTTCAGGGCTGGGAAGGTGGCTAAGTGATAAAGCGCTTGCCTTGCATGTATGAGGCCCTGGGTTCTATTCCTCAGCACCACATAAGCAGGAAAAAAAACGCCGGAAGAGGCGCTGTGGATCAAGTGGTAGAGCACTGGCCTTGAGCTGAAGAGCTGAGGGACAGTGCCCAGGCCCAGAGTTCGGGCCCCACGACCGGACCCCCAAAAAATAAATAAATAAAATAAAATAAAAGGTTTCTGCATAGTTAAGGACATAGTTACTAAAGTAGAAGGACAGCCAACCGATTGGGAAAACATCTTTATCAGCAATACATCAGACAAAGGCCTAATATCCAATATGTACAAGGAGCTCAAGAAATGAACCCCTCCCGAGCCTAATACATCAATCACTAAATGGGCAAGGAAGCTAAGGAGAGACTTCTCAGAAGAGATAAGAATGGCAAAGAAACACATGAAATGCTCATCATCCCTGGCCATAAAGGAAATGCAAATCAAAACAACTCTGAGATTCCATTTCACCCCAGTTAGACAGGCCAACATCTTGAATTTGAACAACAAGTGCTGGTGGGAATGTGCAGGGAAAGGAACCCTACTGTACTGCAGTCTGGAGGTTCCTCAAAAAACTAAACATGGACCTTCCCTACGTCCCAGCCATACCACTCCTAGGTATCTACCCTGAGCATCATGAACCAGGATATGATATAGACAACCTGCATATTCATGTTCATGGATGCACTATTCAAGATAGCCAAGATACAAAAACAACCCAGATGTTCCACAACAGATGAGTGGGTCCAAAAAATGTGGTACTTACATACGATGGAATTTTACACAGCTATTAGAAAGAATAAAATAATGTCATTTGCATGGAAATGGATGGAACTGGAACAAATCATGTTAAGAGAGGTAAGCCAATATCAGAGAGACAAATAGTGTACATTCTCCCTGATATGCAGAAATTAGATATAAAATGCACTGTGATGTGACAGATTGTATAGGATTCCAGATACTCACATACAGTGAGACCAAAAGAGATAGTCATAGGAGAGAATTACACAGGTACAATGCCTAAGCACCTCTTCATATTTATATAAAATAATATATATACTGAAATGAACTCCAAAGATACAGAAACAAGATTTTTTAATTTATTTTCTCTTTTTCTGATGATTCTGTATTCTTTACCTTATATATGGTATATCCACATGTACATCTGCACAGAACTTGAGGGAAAAAGGATGAAAAAGTGAAGCACACTGGACATTGATGAAAGTGAACTATATAACACATGGGTGGAGATGGGATGGAGGGAATGCGAGAGAATGCGGGAGCTGTGTGAAAGGAAATGTACTTATTACCTGTAACCTCTCTGTATATCAAACTGTATAACTATAAAGTTTTTACAAAAAGTACTTTTTCTCTGAAAAATAAAATGTTGCATCTATGGAAAAAGAACAGGATGCAATAAGAAGAAATAATCCAAAAACAAGTGAAGATGGACACTCAAACTATGAAAGCAGAACTTACAAAATCAAAATAAGGTATAAAAGATAAAGACAGGAAGCTCCTTAAGCCGAATAAGCTAAAGTTGGGGAGATGAACAGGGGTAGATCTAATCAGTCTAATCAATGGCTGGAAGGGAACACTGGAAGAGAATAACTAAAAACAATAAGAGAAACTTACAGTTCTACTTGTAGCAGTTGGAGTTGGGCTTGTGAGGAAGACTCCTTGGGGCAAGCAATATGGAAGACCCCACTGGTTACGTTGGTAAGAGTAGTTTTGCCAGAGTAGTGGGGTTAAATCCAGAGTGAGGTCTGAGGAGTGAAGGGATAAATAGGTTACAGTTATGAATGAATACAGTTTTACTTTGTGATTCAAACCCATAATCCTAACACTTGGGAGACAGAGGGTAGAAGGATCAGGCTAGCCAGGATGAAATAGCAAAACTCGCTTCCCTCTTCCCCCTACCTCACGACATCCCCTATATACACAGAGGAATAAAAAAAAGGAAGAGATGGAGGGAGGAAAGAAGGGAAAGAGGGAAGGAAGGTAGGAGGGAGGAAAGGAGAGAGATAAGTAGAAGGAGAGAGGGAGCAAGGGAGAAAAGGAGGGACGGAGGGAGAAAGGAAGTAAGGAAGGAAAGAAGTCAATTCAGCTGCCCAAATACTAGGGTCTCAATGATGGGTATGAATTGAATTCAAGGAAGTTGAAGAGATGGGAAAAATATGGTTTTAGGTATGTGCCATGGTTAAATAATGGACATGAAAATAATCTGCTCAAAATAAACTGCTCGAACAGCAAATTAAAGACTCAACAGGGGGCTGGGAAGGTGGCTCAGTGGTAGAGCACATGCCTTGCATGCCAGAGGTCCTGGGTTCAATTCCTCAGCACCACATAAGCAAAAAGAAAAAAGCCAGAAGTGGCGCTGTGGCTCAAGTGGTAGAGCGCTAGCCTTGAGCTGAAGAGCTGAGGGACAGTGCCCAAGCCCAGAGTTCAGGCCCCATGACTGGACCCCCCCCCCCAAAAAAAAGACTCAACAGGATTCATTTCACACCAGTCTGCATGTCAGTACATGTGAGTCTACTGTAGTCCAAGGTGGTAGAGCTGGGAGCAGAGCCCAGATCTACTGTCCCCTTGGTGATGAGTAGAATAGGAAGCGCTAGACACCTCTCCTAGACCCAGGTGAAGATCCCACAAAATCATGTGATTGAAAAGATGTTTACCACTACACCAAGGCCTCAGGAGATGATGACCCTGAAAGCCAGAAAGATGTCATCATTGGGAAGTGTGTACGGCCTCACCCCCTCACCCCCAACAGCCCCCACTTAGAGGAAATCTTAGTGCTGCTTCCTTACTGTGGTTGATTCCAACTCCCCGATATCTTCCTCCTAAAGTTCTCCTCTGGCCATTCTGCTCCCCTCTATCATCAGTTTTCTGAGAAGTTTGTAAGAAGAGCACTTCTCTTACCAGCACAGCAGGTAAGCGGAAGGTCAGAACTTTGCTACCTTACATCGTTTATCTATCTCCCAAACCATTGGCTCTTTAGTGTCACCGGGAGAGGACACCATCACCTCCAAACCAGGCACTAAAGGGCTTCATGTGAGGGAAGAAGGGGGCAGAGACAGCTCAGGCTGGGCCTGCCAAGCAGCTACTCAAAATTAGAGCTATGTAGGACTGAATGTTAGTTCAATTTCCAGAGAGGCCTAATTTACAAACCAGCAGTGGCTGATTCACTTGAAGAATGTGATTCAATTTCAGTCAAGAATGTGTTGTGAGGGCTGGGATGAATGTTTTGTCTGTATAAAATAATCTACTCTTTCTTTCTTTTCTTCTTCCTTCCTTTCTTTCTTTCTTTTTCTTTCTGTCTGTCTGTCTGTCTGTCACAGGACTTCAACTCAGGGCCTAGGCACTGTCCTGAGCTCTTTTGATCAAGGCTAGTGCTCTACCACTTTGTATTACAACTCCACTTTTGATTTTCTGGTTAATTGGAGATAAGAGTCTCAGGGACTTTACTTCCTGCTTCCTGAGTAGCCAGGATAACAGGCTGAGCCACCAGTGCCCAGCAAATATCTGCTATTTCAATAGCCATCAAAGAAAAAAATATGAGTAAAAGGAGCAGTAATGACCAAGAAACAATTACCAGTCACAGAGGCCTTCTACTCAAGAAATAAAAACATCACATAAAAAATAACAAATGAAAATAAGAATGGGAATTTAGCATAGCCATTTCCTTTATGTAGCAGGCTTTATAATTTCTTCCAAGTTGTATAGTAATCATAAATATTCTCATTTATTCACTCACTCACATGCTGAGTTGGGTCCTTACGCTTCCTCATAGTATGTCAGAACTGACAGCTAGAACCCAGACATTGTACAGCTTTCACTGAAAAAGAGTGCAACAGAGTTGGATGTGGTGCAGGCCTGCAAGGCAGCGCTTGGGAGGCAGAGGCAGGGAAATCAGGAGTCTCAAGTCAGTCCAGGCTACAGAGTGAGAGCTCATCTCAAAGTAAAAACAAACGACCATTGAACAAGATTCAAGGTCTGGGTTGAGTCTGCTAAAGATAGGCACATTGTTAGCAAGTCATAGATGAGCAAGATGCAGTGGAGATTCCCTGAGGGCAGAGATTTTTAGTCTTGTTCTGCTGTGTTGGTTTAGGCCAGTCACCTACTTCCTCTGTTTCAGCCTCAGTTTCTTCCTAGGGGACATGAGGTTGAACAGTTCTTCCCAAATCTCCCATCCTGTGATTCTGTGAGTCATACTAATTAAAACAGGCCAGTCACTCAGGGTGGGAAAGAGGGGGGAGATCACTAAAGAGCTCTAAAGTTTTCTAGTTGCTGATTAAAAGTCGAAAGTAGAATAGAATCAGTTCCTAAGCTGGCAGATAAACCACCTGAGACAGGGTGAAGGGTGGCAGGTATTGGGTCTGTCATGGTAAAAAAGATGCCTGCCACTGTCAGCATGCCTCTTTCCCCTGCTCTCAGGAATCCATCCACCAATGAGGGACCCTCTTTTGTTTCTATGGTAGTTCTTTGTTCTTGGGGACTTAGGTCAAATCATAAAAGTCCGTTTCCTACAACTTTATGACTTTGTGTATGTGTGTTCATGGAACTGGGGTTTGAACCCAGAACCTGTGCTTGATAGACAGACACTGTACCACTTGAGCCATGCCCCCAGCCTTTGTTTGCGGATAAGGGCTCTTAATTTTACTCATGGTATTTCTACTATGATAATTCTAGTTCTGACTCCTGCATAACTAGGATTACAGTGTGTACTATCATATTTATTTTATTTGATATAGAGTCTTGCCAGCTTTTTGCCTGGGCTGGCCTGAAGCTACAATTCTACAGCTTTCTCTCTCCTAAGTGGTTAAGATGACAAATATGAGCCATAGTGCAGTGCCCAGCAGGTCTGACTTTCACTCAACCTAATGAGAGGTTCAAAATGAATGTGTGTGTGTGTGTGTGCATGCACACACATGTGCACGCATGTGCACACACATGTATGTGCATGTGTGCCAGTCCTAGGGTGTGAACTCAGGAACTAGACATTGTCCCTTAGCTGCTTTGTTCAAGGTTGGTGCTCTACCATGTGAACCACAGCTCCACTTAACAGCTTTTAAGTAATTGTAGGTAAGAGTCTTATAGATTTTACTGCTTGGGCTGGCTTTTAACTGCAACCCTCCTGATAGCTAGGTTTACAGGCATGAGTCACCAGTGCCTGGCTTGTTTGTTCATTCTTATTGTTAAACAGTAATAAATGGATAATGGATTCTCAGCTTTGTTGATCAGCTGGTATTCCACCACTTAAGCCATGTCTCCAAACTGGAGTCCAAGGGCTTTATTATCTTAGTAATGGGGTCTCATGGACTTTTCTGCCCAGGTTTGCCTCCAGATCTCAGCTTCATGAGTAGCTAAAATTACAGGTATGAGCAACTGGGAACCCAGCATTTACTCACTTCTTGATGAGGATCGTAGTTGGAAGCTATTGTGGGAGAAGATTCAACTTTGTGTGGATCTTTGTTTGAATATGTGCTCTTGCTTTACTTGAATAACTAGGAGTAGAATGACTAGAGCACTTGATCGGTATATGTCTAAAGAAAGTTCACAATTGTTTTAGACAAACAGTGACTGCCAGGTATGCCTTTGCCCTCAAGAATAACCTTTAAAGTTTCTTTAGCAGTGGTAATTTTTTGGCTGGCTCCCTTAATGTTTTGAATATTATTGGCTTAGAAAAAGAGGTAATGAGGGTCTGGGAAGGTGGCTCAGTGGTAGAGCGCATGCCTTGCATGCCAGAGGCCCTGGGTTTGATTCCTCAGCACCACATAAGCAAAAAGAAAAAAGCCGGAAGTGGCGCTGTGGCTCAAGTGGTAGAGCACTAGCCTTGCTTGAGCTGAAGAGCTGAGGGACAGCGCCCAGGCCCAGAGCTCAGGCCCCACGACCGGACCCCCCCCCCCGAAAAAAATCAGAGGTAAGAGATAGAAACCACTTCCCTTATTTCCAGAGCAAGAAACTGGGGATGGGGAAAATAATTGTTCCTATCAAACCAGTTCTGGCATATGTCAAAGATTTCGGTAGGTCACATGTGTGAAGACTGGCAAACAGAACTGTGTGACATTCTTCAGGGAAGAAGAACTGTATGGCTCCCACTTTTATAGTTATGGACTGTCCACACTGGAAATTACTTTATCATTTCATCTCTCCCCACAGTCTGGGGGGGAAGAAACCTCTTTTTTAGTGTGAGCTTCTGGCAAAATTCCTCAAACTCCAAAGATTTAACAGATATTTGAAGAGACCTCACTTTCTTTCTATGCAAAGGAAGGTCTGGGTTTGGGAGTAAAACAGCAGCCCCATACCTTATGGGGATGCTTCATGCCTTAATTCAAAATGACTAGGAATACTTTGCTTGAATTTCTGTCAGTCAAATCCAGTGGCAGTATCTGTTCTCCTTTCATTCTCATTTATTCTCCAAACAATGAAGTCACTACCTGACTATCTTTTCTTAATCCAAACAAAAGCTTAATAATTCTAATTAAAACTAATTTAAAATTAAGATTCTAATTAAAATTCATTTACATTTGCTCTTCATTGCATATAGTAGGCATGGTTTTTAGGACTATTTGTGAGGCCATCAATGATAGCTGATCTTACTTTTAGACAGGATGCTGCTTGATGCCATGACATTTAAAGAGTTACAGTCATAAAATTCAGAAAATATTTTGAGGGGGAAAAAAAAACATGTTATCAGAAATGACTTGAGCATAAAGTCAGCAACAAATAACATTGCTTTTATTTCTTTAAAAACAAACAAACAACAACACCACCAGCCAAGCACAGGTAGCTCACGCCTGTAATCCTAGCTACTTAGGAGGCTGAGATCTGAAGATCATGGTTCAAAACCAACCTGGGCAGGAAAAGTCTGTGAGACTCTTATCTCAAATAAACCACCAGAAAACTGGAAGTGGTGCTGTGGCTCAAGTGGTAGAGCGCTTGCCTTGAGCTGAATAGCTCAGGGACAGTGCCCAGGTCCAGAGTTCAAGTCCCACAACAGACTTAAAAAAATACAAAAAGACCCAATATTTGGGGGATGCATTTGTGATATGTAAAGAATATATTGGTCAACACACTAAAGCTACCAGCACAACTATGTTTATTGCAGCCTTATTTACCATAGCTAAGATATGGAACCAACCCAGATGCCCCTCAGCAGATGAATGGATCAAGAAAATGTGGTATATATACACAATGGAATTCTATGCCTCCATCAGAAAGAATGACATTGTCCCATTTGTTAGGAAATGGAAAGA
>NW_012267244.1:10137573-10214825 GCF_000151885.1 Dipodomys ordii | reverse complement strand
TGTGAAGGGTAAACAAAGGAGGAGGCTGCAATGCTTGGTAAGAAATGTATGCATTATCCTGCCCATGTAATTGTAACCCCTCTGTACAGTATGTTCACTAATAAAATAAAATTAAATTAAAAAAAGAATATATTGGTCAAATGTTTCTTGGTCTGTTTTTTTCTTCAGGAAGTGAAAAAAATTGAAATGAAATTAAAAAATTCTTTGAACAATAAACAGAAAGAAATAAATGCTTGCTGAGAATTCTTATCTTTATTAAATTGTCACATTTGTCAGTCTTCTCTAGGGAAAAGGAGGTTTTCCAAGGAAAACAAAAGTTCATCATCCAGTGCTCCTTGGAAGCCTGGAGAGGAAGCTGCATCTCAAAGGTACTTTGTGGTCTCCTGCTGCTCCATGCAGTAAGAATGTTTTCCTGCTGCCTCCAGAGACACTGTCAGCTCCTAGTATGTACCCTACGGAATGTTCAACAAAGGTGGACCTGAAATCTTCATGTTGAAATCTAAATTGCTAGAGAAGGTATATGGGGAAAGACAAAGTCCTCTTTTATTAGGCTGATCCCTTTGTTATCTGATTTTGACTTCACAGCCCTGGGGCTCTTTTCAGAAGCTCAGGGAGAGAGATGGGAGTACTAACTGTCCTCAGTATTACTGCCAGAATTTTTAGCTGGAATTTTTAGAATTCCAGGGACTGGTTTTCCAAAAGCCTGTCCGCAAGGCTTTTAGGGGTCTCTATGCATTACTGTATTCTGTCATAAATGGAAGCGCAGCTGAATCATTGTGTCAACTGTATGGAACCTATTTCCCTCCATGTGCAGGCCTAGGAGCACCAAGAACAAGGCACTTGGTGGGAGGCGTATGAGGCATGCATACTTAAGACACTCAGGCGTACCTTCTCACTCCCAGGATTTCAGCACACTCTTGGGAGTTAAGTTACAATGAGGCAACAGAAAGGAGACTAGAATCTTCCTAGAGATCCCTTCAGTCTCCAGCAACAGCCTCAAAAGAGAGGTGGCTCACACCTGTAATCTTAGCTACTCAGGAGGCTGAGATCTGAGGATTGAGGATCAAAGCCAGCCCAAAAGTCCGTGAGAATCTTAACTCCAATTAATCACCAGAAAACAGGAAGTGAGGTTGTGGCTCAAGTAGTAGAGCACTGCCTTGAGCTGAAGAGCTGAGGGACAGTGCCCAGACCCAGAGTTGAGGCCCCATGACACCCCCAGCCCTCCTTCCCCCGCCCCAAAAGAGAGCAGCAATCAACTCCATTTCTTTCAGTATCCCTTTTATGACAAAGAAAAGCATAGACCTCTTAGGAAAGCCATCTGAGTTCAACTGTAGTCAGTCCCGGGCTTGGGAAGGTGGCTCAGTGGTAGAGCGCTTGCTTTGCATGCATGCGGCCCTGGGTTCGATTCCTCAGCACCACATAGGTAAAAAAGAAAAAAGCCGAAGTGGTGCTGTGGCTCAAGTGGTAGAGCGCTGAGGGACAGTGCCTAGGTCCAGAGTTCAGGCCCCACAACCGGATCCAAAAAAACCCCCAAAACTGTAGTCAGTCCCTTACTAGTTCAGTGGTACAGGGTAAGTTCTGATTCCCTGGAGGCTCTGGGTGCTTCCTGTGAAGGATAGCCAATACTCACCTGCCCAGTGCAGTGGTAGGGATCAAACGACATAACATGTAAGGCACCCAGCACAAGGTATGTGTTCAAGGTGGGTTCTGATTCTCCTTTCCCATGGCCATTTCACTTTCAAATAGTATGAAATCTGTTGAGAAAATAATGAAAACTGGAATGATACGTTGGAGACTTTTTGACACAGAGATGTCATTAAAAAAAAACCAAACACAAAAAATTCACTTGTGAGAAACGTGTTGCTGACCAATCACCATAGGACAATGGAGTTCCATGTTGATACTCTAAAGGAGCACTAAGAATTTAATATGCGGAATATACTCTGGGTGGGGGGAGGGTAGGAGAAAAATGAGGAAGGGGGTAACAATGTTCCCCCAAAAATGTACTCACTACTTTATGTATGTAACTGTAATCCCTCTATACATCACTTTTACAATAAAATTAAAGAAAAACAAAGAATATAATCTAAAATAAAGGCTCTACTAAGGAGATCAAGATCACTAAGTAGAAAAATATGAATAGCATTGGTTTAAAAGTTACTGTTTATTTGACAATTCAGAAATGACTCTCAAGTTTTATGGGTTATTTTGGGATATAGGTTATTTGGGATAACCCATAAAATTGTAATGTTGATGCTGGGTGCCAGTGTCTCATGCCTGTAATCCCAGCTACTCAGGAGGCTGAGATCTGAGAATCATGGTTCAAAGCCAGCCCAGGCAGGAAAGTCTGTGAGACTTTTTTTCTTTTTGGTCGGAGGGGCCTGTACTCTGGGCCTGGGCACTGTCCCTCAGCTCTTCAGCTCAAGGCTAGTGATCTACCACTTTAGCCATGGCACCGCTTCTGGCTTTTTCTGCTCATGTGATGCTGAGGAATTGAACGCAGGGCCTCATGCACGCAAGGCAAGCACTCTACCACTGAGATACCTTCACAGCCCCGTCTGTGAGACTTTTTTTTGTGTGTGTGTGAGACTTTTATGTCCAATTTTAAACCACCAGAAACCCAGAAGTGGCGCTGGCTCAAGTAGTAGAGTGCTTGGTTGCCTTGAGCTGAAGAACTGAGGGACAACACCCACGCCCAGAGTTCAAACCCCATGACTGCAAAATAAAATAAAATAAGCAACAAAAAACTGGAATGTTTAACATGCTTGATTATCCAAGTAGGGTAATTTGTGTCTATTCAAGGAATTCAAACTAATTTTAAATGTAACAAAGTAGAAATAAATAAAACACCATACAGCAGTGTAAAACTAAACCCAAAACAATTTTGTGGTTGTTACCATTTGAGATAATTGCTATTGGAGAGAATATGTACAGTTATCTCTTTATGAATTACTGAAAAAAGGCAGGAACTTTATTGTAAATGCAAACTTACCTGGACCTAGTGATAAAGACATCAGATCTAACATGGTAACAAGTGATAAAACATCTCACCCCAAATCAGTAGGGAAAATAGAACTATTTTCATAAAGAAACATGACACATTGTCTAGAGAGAACAGATGTCACCTTCCAGAGATGTCTTTTTTGTTTAGCTACATTCACTGAGAAAGCCCCGAGGAATTCTTTCTCAGCTCACCTAGTCTGCGATACAAAAAAAGGGCTTACTACCCAGAGATGGCCTTTTCTTTCAACCTGTGGGAAAAAAACCCCCACAAATCTGCTAACCTGGTACCTCATGATATCTGCTCAATTTCAATGTTTTAAAACATTAAACTCAGTGTATTCGTTTGTGGGTTTTTATTTCCCTTACAGCTAAGATGTATCTTAAAAGTATCAGTAATCCTAGCTCTTCAGGAGACTGAGAACTGAGGATTGTGCGTTGAAGCCAGCCTGGGCAGAAAAGTCTATGAGACTTGTATCTCCAATTAACCACCAGAAAACTGGAAGTGGCGCTGTGGCTCAAGTGGTGGAGCCCTATCCTTGAGCAAAAGAGCTCAGGGACAGTGCCCAGGCCTTGAGTTCAAGCCCCAGGACTGACCCCACTCCCTCCCCAAATCAACTATCAGTGAAAGATATCAACGGAATAGTATGATGACCATTATTCCAAGATAGGAGTTGAGGAGCTGTTTTGTCTTTCTGGAATTCCATTCTCAGCTTCCATGATGAAGCCCAAGTTCATGTACTCATCCTGAACTCTCTACATTTCTTATGCCCTAATCACACAAAATTCCCAAATGTACATCTTCAAATGTCTGTGGATTTTTCTCCTAAGCTATACCTAAACTCAAAGCTGCACTCAGATATCCTACAGGCTTGCTAAACTCAAAATGAAACAAACTTCTTTACCCTAGCTCAGCAGAGGAAAAAACAAATCTGCACAGAAACTTGTTCATCTTCTCTCTGCCTCCTCACCTCCACCAAACCAAGCTTGTCTCCACCTTGAGTTCACTAATGGTTGTCCAATTCAAGAGGTCAAGTGCCATCCTATACTCTTCTCTGGCCTGCCATATAAATGAATCAAGAAGAGCAAACTACTTGCTGACTCCATCACTGGGTTTTTCCACCCCCTCCCCCTCACATGCTGTTATAGCAGTCTCTTAGGAGGGTTACTGTGATTTATAAAACTGCCTCGTCTTGAAAACTTAAATTTGATACTATTCCTTTGCATCAACAAAATAACAAAGACCCCTTACTATCTTTCCATTACCTTTAAGAATGAAATCCAAATCTTCCATATAACCTTAGAAAGATCCTGAACTGTCTTGCCTCCTCCTCTATCCCGTTTCTCACATCTTATCCCATGTTTTATCTGTGCTGGCCTACTCTTATCTTCTAAATGTCTGAAGACTTTTCATTTAAGTTTGTCACTTAAAGTCAATAGCCTGAAATTCTGCATATGAAAAGTTACTTATTAGAAATTGATTTTATGGGCTGGGAAGGTGGCTCAGTGGTAGAACGCTTGCCTTGCATGCATGAGGCCCTGGATTTGATTCCTCAGCACCACATAAACAGAAAAAGCCAGAAGTGGCACTGTGGCTCAATCGGTACAGTGTTCGCCTTGAGCTGAAGAGCTGAGGGACAGCACCCAGGCCCAGAGTTCAGGTCCACGACCAGCAAAAAAAAAAGAAAAAAAAAAGAAATTGATTTTGCTTCAAATTGAGCTAAAATATGCTCTATAAATAAAGCATGGACAAAGAAAATATAATTTATAAGCATTATAAGCATTATAGAAGTTTAAAAGTGAATGTAAAATATATTTAGTTAAGTGTCCTATGATGGATGTGGTGATGACTACCTGTGATCCCAGCTACTTGGTAAGTGGAGATCATTATGATCTTGGTTCTAGGCCAGCCTCAGCAAAAAGTGAGACTTGTAGAGTAAAATGAAATACACATCTACTTTCATTCCAAAATTATCCTTTCCTAATGATTACTAGAAAGAATTATCTTCTCAACAAATAACTTATTCCTGCTGCAGTTAAAGCATTGAGAATTATTTTAAAATGCATCAGTCTCAGCTATTTCTTACCTGCAAGTTTTCTTCTTTAAGATTTTATAGGGGTGCAGCTCATTGGCAGTGTACTTGCTCATGATATTCAAGGACCTGGGTTTGACTCTCCCCCTCCCCTCCACCCCCGCCCCAGCATTATATACAGAAAAGATTTCATATAAACTAATTTACCTCATGAATGAAGAGGGAACAATGCTACACATGCAAAAGACAAAAGCTGAATGAAAACTTCTTCATGTTTCTAAACATTAAATTTCAGAATGATAAATCATTTCATACCAACCAAATAAAGGGGTGAAACTACAATGTTAACCCCACAAGCTTTCCCTTGGTCTTTCTCCAATGCCGGCACAGCAGAAAGGATCACAGAAGAAAGCAGCTGGAGTGCATGCTCCAGAGTTAAAGGAAAACATGGACGACGGAGGCACACATGGTAAAGAATATGTTTAATTTCAACAGGGCAAAGAAATGAGTTTTCAAAGATGATTGTGTTGGCTTAATTTTGAGTGTCCTTTTTAGTTTCACCTAAAAAAGTACAAGGATTAAAGTATTTCCCAACAGTTCCATGGCAGCCAAACATAAAATCTATAATGGTGCAGGAGGTCTTCAATAGGGACAAGGAGCAACTCGGTGAACTCTTTCTTGTTGCAGGGGTGGGCGGAGGGAAGTGAGGCAAGGGAGGGAAGAATGGATTAGGGCAGTAGGAGAAGTATAAAAACTAATTTTCCAGGCAGGGAAATACTTATAAAACCTTTTATGTGAAAGTCAGGATTTCACAGCATGACACACTAATGTAAAATCCAGTAGCACCTGTGAGATTTAAGTAAATGCCGTCATCACTTAAATGCTTTAAAATATAGGTAAAAGACTGAAGAAGAAAAAAAAAGATGAAGTACATTCTCCAGAGAACAACAAATTATATTTCAAAATAAAAAGTATATTTTTGTCTTTTTTCCAGTTTTCAATTTTGTACAAGAACTCAGTTATCAAGGAACTTATACACAATGGGATTGGTCACTGCTTTCCTCCTGTGTGTCACTCTAAGTCCACGTGTTCAGGCTATAGTCCCCAATATTATGTTCTGACAAATATATTACCACAGTTTGATCTCAAATATAGATACATTATAGAATACTAGTCTCTGGGAAAAATCAAATTTTAATATGCAAATGTTATTTATATAATACAGAAATGAAAAAAATTACAGTACACAACCTAAATATGACTTATGATTTCTAGATACTCTCCTAATTGTAATAAATGAGTGTTTAAAACAGCCTTAATAAGATTTTATTTATATGTGCACTTGTGTCCACCTTATCCCATTAGCTGTACATGTCTATTGACAATCTGGGAATTTAAAGGTGCAGCCCTCAAGAAATTGTTAAATCACTAAAAAAAAAGAAAAGAAAAAATCAACAATTATGCTCTATTGGACAAGGAAGACACTCACAAAATTTCCAATTTTAAGTTTCATATCAGTAGGAAAATATTAAAAATAATTTTCTGTATATACATATGGGTATATGTATATATTGAATTACACTTCTCACATTATCAATACAATTCCTGTGGAGACATTTTGGTGAGTTATTTTCCCATTAAATGATCACTATGCCAAAATTTAAAAATATTTTATTACATCATTAAAATAATTCACTTACCATTTCAACAGCCTATATATTTTTTAGATTGTTTAACCTTTCATAACTTAATTCCCTGATCCCTACTTTTAGCCCCTTATTTAAATTAAAACTTGTCATTCTGTTTTGTTCAGAAATTCATGGATAAAACCATATCCACTTCAAAATTCTATCCATCAGTTACATTTTATTACCTGATTTATCAGAGAAGCATCTTAGCTCTGAGCATATGAACCTAAACTATTCTCCCTCTAATAAATAGGTTAGGAAAATATCCTAAAGTAGATGGAGGCAACTTACATGATGTTACAGCACATATAATACATGAGGAGTGTCAGAGACACTTGCAAACTCACTTGTAGAAACTAACTTTAGAAACAAACCGTTTATTTTCCACTCTAATATAAATTAAGATGTATGTATTTATGTACATACACATAAATATAAAACAAAATTATCTAGTGTTAAATAGCTGTTTATGAGTGAAAAATGGTTACAAATTGATTAATTAATTTTGTACTTAACAATTCAATCATTTGGGGTACAAACAAAATCAGTGCATTCATCAGCTCCATGAGTCAGATATTCAGGCATACACTAAAAAAGAACCTTCCTCAACATCACAGGCATTGTACAGCAAGAATATATGTACTCTGATGCAATTCCTACTCCATAAGCAGACCAGATAGCACTTGGCTTACTTTTAAAATAGCTTCATAAAAGAAATATATAAAGAAATGCATATTTGCTAAAAGTCTTTTAAAATTACATCAAAACAACATTAAAACCTGCTCACTGAGAAGAGCCTGTTGAATGTAATTCCTGTTTTGAAATGCCTAGTTAACAGTTCAGAATATTGCCTTGTGAAGTTTGAATAAAGATGTGGTTGATGTAAAGACCAGATAGAGTACTTAACTCCATCTCATATGCCACGATCACAATTTAGATATAGTCCTCTGATGTAAATGGATCCCCTTGAAAATTGCTATACACCTTAAAATTATCTATAATAAACAGTTCCCCAACAACCATTAATATTCATAAATTGAAATGTATTGATCATTCAGAAAAGGTTTCTTGCAAAATATATAAATAAATGTAACTGCATATTTTTCTGTAAAGATACTTAACATTGCTAGACCAGACCGTCAGTGACGGGCTGCTGTATTTCAGTTCTGTGTTGTCAAATTTATTAGAAATTTAAAAAGAAAAATTTCTGAGGGACTCAGCTGCCTTTGTTAGTTGGCTTTAAAATATGTAATAAAATGGGAGACAATATCCTCTCATAAATACATGGAATCAATATGGAAAAGTAAACTACACAACAGACAAGATTAGAGAACACCAGAATGTACCAGAGTAGTCACCAGAGTGAAAAATCTTCCAGTACAAAAAAGGGAAGAAGTCTATACACCCAGTTATAGTGTTTTTGTTTTTAAATTAAAGATGCAGCGTTCTCTCACTCCTGGCAAGAATTAATTGGTAATGGCACTGCTTCTCAGCAGTGCAAAAATATCCTGAGAAATTATTTAGATTACAACAAAAGACAGGGCTTTCATTACTCAGTTTTTGCACAAAACACAGCTCTAGATATCATAAATAAATTAATTTTAAAAGCCGATAATCTTCACTGTGTTGAACACAAAAAAGAGGATGTGACCCAGACATTGTTAATTCTCCCATTGGCTAATATCAGAAAAAAAAGATTGCATTAAGTGTCTATTTATATCGTTCTAGTTAACTATGGCCAATAATATACATGGAGGTAATTTGTAGTTCAAGTTTTTCATCCTTTTTTTCCCCAACTACCTATAAGCTGAATTCTAAAATTTACACTGAAATATACAATTCCAATTTTCAAAAGATTCTCCTCCTGGAGGAGTGATAATCAAAAAATTTTGTGCAATCTTGATGCAGAGCCCATACAGTCCTATGAAGAGAGACAGTGTATCTTTTAATCAATTGGCACTGAAATTTAACTTTCCTTAGCTGCATTCTAGTAGCTTGGCCAGGTTATCTCGTAATTCTGTTAGTTCAAATATTTTTCCATCCAGAATCTCTAAGAGTGTCTTCAGATTATTGCGAAAAGCTTCTTGTTCATTTTGACTCTTCTCCAGACGTTGCTCTAAGTCAGAGAGTTGTCCCTCCAGGTCTTTGTTCCGAATTTCTACTTCCTTTAGAAACAAAAGTATAATATACATAAATGTCAATTAATTATTTACAGAACAATATAACTTTCTGCTATTACCAGGATCATGTAGTAAGTCTGATGATCAGGATAAGCTTCTGGAGCTCAGTTTAACATGACTGAAAGAAATTTCAGATTAGGTCATCTCAGAAAGTCATATGGTTTATGAATCCATCTATCCCCCCAACAAACTGTCAGTGTTGACTTCTTACTTTGTGCCAGGCAGCACTCTAGGTGCTTCACATACGAGATAGGCTTAAATACCTACTTTGAAGAATATTTGCATATAATTTTTATTGTTGCCTAGCTATTGTAGGAAACATGTAACTATAAACAATCCCAAGTGAAAGCAGGTAACTCTGGAGAGCTAGAGTAGAAAGTAACTCTCAAAAATAGTGCTGAAGGGTTGAATACATTAATTGTTCTGCATTGTCTCAAATATCAAAGGAATGAACTATAAGAATATAGTTCACCTGCTAAAAAATATAGTGAAGATACATACTAACTGTACATATTAGAAATATAAAGCTGTCAATTCCACTAGTCTGAAAACTGAGAAGAGAAAAACATGACAGAAGGGAAACAAGAGTTTATAACAAAAATTGTTTTACAATTTTCATACAGAATAAACTGACATACCTGAAAATTATTAGAAGTTATTGTAGCACTTAACAGTGTTTCTAAACATGAAAAATATAAAAAAAAAGCCAGGAAAGCTAATATGCTTTAATTTCAATTAAAATTCAAATAAAATATTGCAAAAATCAACTATTATGCTTTAAATAAGATTCAGATAAGCAATGAACTGAAAGTTATGAATTAGAAGACACATATATGAGACAGTATGACACAAATCATATTCAAATATGAATGAGACAATGGAAAACATTTGGTGTTAGTTATACAATATGAGTTAGCCACAGAAAATAAGATACTTCAAATATATCATCTAAATGTAAATTTCTAAATGACCTTCATCAAGTTTTTAAAGGACAGTGGAAAAAAATCTTAATTGTATTTTTCAGAGACAATCTGTTAAACATTAAGTGAAAAGAACAGCTTAGGAAGCAGCTCACTACAACTGGGCAAACACTTGTTACTATGAGGACAAGCACTGGCAATCAGTGCACAAAGAGAAAATAGGAAATAGTTCTGCTGTTAGGATTATGAGCACTTTGTCCCTAAATTTATTTTTTTCACACTACATTCAAAAATTAAATTGAGAAAAATAATTAGAAAATAGACTCACATACATTTAAGAAAACAGTAGTAGATTTAGAATTCTGACAATAACCACGTTAAAAAAATTTTTTTTTTGTGGGTTGTGGGGCTTGAACTCTGGGCCTGAGTGCTGTCCCTCAGCTCTTCAGTTCAAGGCTAGCACTCTATGACTTGAGCTACTGCACCACTTCCAGTTTTCTGGTGGTTTATTAGAATTAAGAGTTTCATGGATTTTCCTGCCTGGGCTGGCTTTGAATCACGATCCTCAGATCTCAGCTTCCTGAGTAGCTAGGATTACAGGCGTGAGCCACCTGCGCCCAGCCAATAACCACATTTTTGTGGCACGAGAGTTTGAAATCAGGGTCACACACTTGCTGGTCATATATTCTCCATGCAAGCCAAAACCCGTCTTATGTTTTAGTTACTTTTTAGATAAGGCTTCATGTTTGTAGCACATGTAGACCTTAGACCATGACCGTGGCCTTTTTTGGTTTTCCAAGTAGCTGGAATTACTGGGAATGAGCCACTAAGATTGGCTTTAATCACGTTTGACAGATAATTATGTACAAGTCAAGTAAGTATGCCACAGATGAGTTGTAAGAGTCTGGCAATATTTAAGAAAGGAATAAAACATAATGATTTATAAATGAAGAGTTTAAGGATATAATTTCATCTCAAAGTATTTACTGTTGACATATATTAGCTATATGTTTCTATTTTTCATTCTTTGAAAGTCTGCAAGGTGCAGATAAGAAAAAAAGAACACAATCTGAAGTTAATAAAGTATAAATTCAGAGGTCAAATCCACAGAGGGTATAAACTATGAAGAAATGGTTATTATAATCACATGTGAAAATTCCACTCATGATTGCACAGCATGCTTTTATGCTGGTTTATACAATAAGCTTAAGAGATAGAATGTTTCCAACTTTAAAAATAGACTGAATGTCATTCATAAGCAAACACCCACATCACCAGCCACCACCCAGTTTGCCCTCTAAAGCCTTCCATAAAATGAAAGGTCCCTTGTTCTCTTTGCCAATCAATGAAACAGCCAACATTTTCAATGGAACCAACCAAAACAAAGTACTTTCAGTTACTAAATTTTCTTATACCTCTAGAATGGATCGCCAACTCTAAGCCATTTCTCTGTTTAAAGGAGTTTTACTTGCTAGATAACAAAATGGATCTAATTCTTTTTTTTTTTTTTGGGTCCGGTCGTGGGGCCTGAACTCTGGGCCTGGGTGCTGTCCTCAGCTCTTCAGCTCAAGGCTAGCTCTCTACCACTTGAGCCATAGTGCCACTTCTGGCTTTTTTCTTTTTGCTTATGTGGTGCTGAGGAATCGAACTTAGGGCCTCAGGCATGCAAGGGGAGCGCTCTACCACTGAGCCACCTTCCCAGCATGGATCTAATATAATTCTTATGATTCTAGTCTACGTTTAGGCAGAAAGAATATTTTCTTTTTTGTGTTTTTTGTGTGTATGGTCCTGGGGCTTGGCACTTTGGGCCTGGTTGCTATCCCTAAGTTTTTTTGCACAATGCTAGTGCTCTACTATTTGAGCCATAGATTTACTTCTGGCTTATTGGTAGATGATCACCAGTCTCACAGACTTTCTTAACCAGACTGGTTTTAAACCACAATCCTTAGATCTCAGCTTCCTGAGCAGCTAGGATAATAGGTATGAGCCACCAGTGCCCACCTTGAGAATATGTTCTTAGGGAAGAATAGATAACCTAGTGAACAAGGGACAACCAGACATAATTAAAGCAAGGGCCAGCAATGTCAAACTTCTCCTCTATGATTTTTGCTCTCTCCCACATTTAGTCTTCTACTTAATATGTGCGTTTATTAATACCGTCTTTTCCTTTACTGATGTAAGACATATACCACAAGCATGATTCTGACTCAAAGAATATTTCAGGTACAACTTTTAACTCCATTTTAAGTACTTTAAAGGGCAAAAACTAAGTGTCTAAAATTCAGCTGGGCAGGTCAATTCTGTATTAGTTAGCTATAGAGATTAAAACACTAAAGCTTTAAAAATTTATACTATACCAGGTGATGGTGACTGACACCTGTAATCCTAGCTACTCAGGAGGCTGAGATCTGAGGATTGCGGTTCAAAGCCAGCCTGGGCAGGAAAGTCCCTGTGAGACTTTTACCTCCAATTAACCACTCAAAAAAAAAAAAAAAAAACTCCCTGGAAGCGGCACAGTGGCAAGTGGTAGAGCGATAGCCTTGAGATGAAGAGCTCAGGGACAGTGACCAAGCCAGAGTTCAAACCCCATGACCACCACCACCACCAACAATTTATATTATGACCATCACCAATAACTCCAAATCAGTTTTTCACTAAGTTCTAATCCTACATCATTTAATCTATATAAAGCCAAAACTTATCTTTATTAATACCTTACTCATCTGTACCATCCTATATAATAGAACATAAACATAAAGACAAGTATAAAAACTAATTTTTGACCAGAAAAATGGGTAGAAGATGCACACAATGTACATTCTGAAGAACAACTATTAAACAACTGGTGACTAAATATCTTCTATTATTAGGTATTGAGGATAAAGTAGTAAATAAATAAAGAGGTTTTTTTCCTTTTGTTTTGTTTGGTTTTGGGCCTTGAGCTCAGGGCCTGGGCACTGTCCTTGAGCTTTTTTTGCTCAAGGCTACTTGAGTCAGAGCTTCTCCTTCCATTTTCTAGTGTTTAATTGGAGGTAAGAGTCTTATAGACTTTCTGCCTGGGCTGGCTTTGAACTGCAATCCTCTTTTCTCAGCCTCCTGAGTCACTAGGGTTACAGGAGTGATCCATCAGTGCCCAGATAAAGATAGCTCTTGTTTTAATACAGTATGCTTCCTGACCACCATCACTGAATTACTCTCTGACAGCAACAATGCACTGACATCTCAGAAACTGAGAATCAAGGAAGTATGTTGAGCAAAATGTGCAAGTCCAGCAGCTGAGAAGGTATTATTAAGAGGTTTCATAATATGGGCTGGGAAGCTGGCTCAGTGGTAGAGCGCTTGCTTTGCATGCCTGAGGTCCTGGGTTTGATTCCTCAGCACCACATAAGCAAAAAGAAAAAAGCCAGAAGTGGCGCTGTGGCTCAAGTGGTAGAGAGCTAGCCTTGAGCTGAAGAGCCAAGGGACAGTGCTCAGGCCCAGAGTTCAGGCCCCACGACCTGACTCCCCCCCCCAAAAAAAAGAGGTTTCATAATATATCTTGTTTTCTCTGAAAAGAACTGAAGAGTGAAACATTTACACAAAATATTACTTTGAAAATATGAATATAATTCATTTGTGGAAAAGACTAATATTAGGTATCATGTCCAATCATCCACTGGAATTAAGAATAAATATAATAAGCCAACTTTTATTATTTGCAGGAACTGTGTTTTTAATGAATTTCATTTTTAATATTATTTTAATTTCTTAAATTATGTTATTATCTTTAAGTATTTGTACAAAGAAATCACTGTTCAACAAACCAGCTTATAAATACAATGCAGCTTAATTGATGGCACCCATTTCATTATTCTCTCCCTTCTCCCTCAACCCAATCCCTCCCTTCAATTTTCTTTCTACAACCTGAGCCATGCCTCTAATCCTGCAATTTTCTTTTTTTTTAATGTTTTTTAAAATTGTGAAAACACTGTACAGAGGGGTTACAATCACATGAGCAAGGTAATGAGAGTACATTTCTTATCAAGGATTGTTGCCTCCTCCTTTGTTTTTCCCCTACCATCCCTTCCCTCCCACCTCCACAAAATCCTGCAATTTTCTTAATTTTATAGGATATTCATTGAATAATTGGGCTGCATTCTCCCCACCTTCCTCATTTAATGGGTTTTCTTTCTTTCTTTCTTTTTCTTTCTTTCCTTCTTCCCTTCCCTTCCCTCCCTCCCTTCCTTCCTTCCTTCTTTCCTTCCTTCCTTTCTTCCCTCCCTTCCTCCCTCCTAGGACTAGTTCACATAAGATTGGAGTTGCCACTTTAGTAGGAACATCAGCATGATCATTTTAAGAAACCATTCCAGCCCAGCACAGATGGTTTACACCTGTAATTCTAGCTACTCAGGAGGCTGAGATCTGAGCATCACAGTTCAAAGTCAGCCTGGGGAAAATCTATGAAACTCTTATCTCCAATAAACCACCAGAAAACAGGAAATGGCTTGTGGCTCAAGTGATAGAATCCTCACCTTGAGCTGAAGAACTCAGGGACAGCATCCAGGCCCAGAGTTCAAGCCCCATGACTGACAAAAAAAAGAAAACAAAAGAAACTATTCCAAGCCTATACACCCCTACATACATGTTCTTTGGCCATTAGCCATCTGGCTTTTGAGGACATTGGATTATGTACATCAGTCATGCCTACAATGCTACAATGCTTATAGGATTCCTTGGACATGGAGCCTGTAGCTAGTTGTGAAGCCCAACTCTGTTATATAATAACATTTAGTATAGCTGAGTGCTTCCTGCTGGCTCCCCTGGCCTACAATTGCTATGTGGCCATCAGCTCACTCCTGCTCTTTTACATCCAAATGTTTCAGTATCTATATCCTCTTATTGGAACCTCCTATATGGCTGTTTGTATGAATGTTTGGACATTTAATAGTTGTTTATTGAGTTTGTGCTTTCATAAATCAAATCAGATAGATCACTTTTTTTCATGACTTCTCTTCTTTGTTAAAACTTTCCTATTCAGTTATCTCTGTTATTGAGCTCTGTCATTGTCTCTCTCACATTGTGATGAGAATCCCTAATTGTGTTTCACTAAAGAGCAACACAAAGCCTTTTCTACCTATCTCTCACCTCACTGAAATCACTCTATTACAGAATTATTGCCTTCATCTTGTGATGTCTAAATTCCCATTTGTGTATAACAGAGTGACATTTGTCTACAGTCTGAAAAACAGGGATATAAAGGATATGCTCTACAATCTGAAGGACAGGGAAAACAAAGAATACCCTGAGAAAAGAAACTGCCAGAATATATTTTGAGAATTTGTTCTTTGAATTTCAGTACACTTATGAAGATTTCCCTTGTTCATGTCACATTCACTGCTTAACTTATTGCTTTAAGTTAAAATTGTATTTTTTGTTCTCACCTTTATATACTTGTATTTTACTTGAAAGACACCTCAAAATCAGTAAAAATGACAGAAATAATTATCACAAAAATGAGCAATAACTGTTACAAAAACAGTAAAGCAAGAAATTTTCTATACAACAAGGTAACTGTGTACACTGACTTCTACTAATCATCCTCTTCAAACTATATCAACGGGCAAAAGGAATAAAAGCATTCAAGTCTCATGACTTTAATGCAACTACAAGAAAGAACCTGAATAAGGCTCAAGTTGCCTGTCATTAAAATATGTAAGTTTAATCAAGATGTAGGCTCACTCAAGAGACTGAGAGAGAAGTGGAGGATCACCCATGGAAGCCAGCCTCGGTATAAAAGTCTGTGAGATTCCATTTCCAATTAACCAGCAAAATACTGGGTGAGAGGTACAGCACAAGTGGCAGAGTGCTAGTAAGCAAGCAAACTGAGCAAGTGTGAGGCCCTTAGTTCAAGAAAGAGAGGGTGGGAGGAGAAAGAATAAGAGAGAAAAGAATGAGAGAGAAAAAGAAAGAAAAAGAAAAGAAGGATAGGAAGAAGAGGGAAGGGAGGAAGGGAGGGAGGGAAGAAGGAAAATGAAAGGAAGGAAGGAAGATGGAAGGAAGGAAGGAAGAAGGAAAGGTAAGACAGAACAAAAAAAGAAAGGGAAGGGAAGAAAGGAATGAAGGAAGAAGGAAAGAAGAAAAAGAAAGTGTAAATTTATGCAGAGTACTTCTCAAGCTCTCTTATCTTTTATTGAGGGAGGTCATGGGGACAATGCACAAAATAGTGAAGAGAAGATGGAAGATCAGAAACCGAACCACAATAACCCTACAAAGGAGAAAGACCACTGACAGTTCCAAGACACTAAAAAAGTAGTAGTAGTAGTAGCAGCAGCAGCAGTAGTAATTGTTGTTGTCATGGTAGAACACAATGGATAACTTAAAAAAGGTGTGTGTGGGGGTGGGGGTAGACACTCAAGCCTGTAAGCCTAGCTTTTATCTGTAATTCTAGCAACTCAGATGCTGAGTCTAAGGCTTGTGGTTCAAAGCCAGCATGGGCAGGAAAAGTCTATGAGATTCTCTAATAAACTACCCTCCATCAAAAGCCAGAAATAGAGCCATGGCTTAAGTGGTCGAGTGCTAGCTTTGAGGGAAAAAAAAGAGCATGGATAACACCTACCTCTGGGTTCAAGCCCTAGGACAGCACTAAAAAAAAATTATGTTTGAAACTTGAAGAGGCAGTCTAGGGATGGCAACAGCCTTTTGAGAAAAGGATAAAAGGAAAAGAGCCTTTTAGAATAAAGGGGAAAAGAATTAAGATAAGGAATAAACCATTTTAGATTTGTAGATTTTTCTTCACAAGCTATGGACACTATAAATGAGAAAAATTTACACTGACAAAAATGTTTTAAGTGTAATTAGGGATAGCTTAAGTATTTGTTACTAAAAAAAATGTGGTAGATACAGAAAGGACAGAAGCTTTAGAATCAAACAAGTACTTTGATGTAACTTGTTAACATCTTTGAACAAGGTAGCTAAGGGCCTTGATTAAGCTTAACATCTTTGAACTGGTCTCGGCCCTTGATACCCTACTTGATGGTGTGAGAACTAGAGGGAATGTATGTATGTGAATAACAATTTATCTGAGTAATAGCCAAGTCGTAACATATAATGGAGTCACTCAAAACTGGAAAGAAAAAAAACTAGCCTGAATTCTTCCACATCATTTGCTTCCAGCTCATATTACATGCTTTATATTCTGTTTCTCCCTCAAGGTTTTTCAACTTCATTACTCTAGACATTCTGGGACAGATAATCTGATGTTCAGCAGCATTCCTGGGTTTACCTAGTAGGTGTTTTGTTGTAAAAATGAAAAATATCTCCACACATTGTTAAATGCCTCCTGGATGTAAAATGCCCCAAGATGAAAAACATTAATCCATATAGACAATTAAAATGTAATTGCACTTTTTAGACTAGAGCTCTTCCAGTTGGGCCATACCTTCAGTTCTGGTTCTGTTGATGTTGGTCCCTTATTTTGGAGATAGAACTTCATAGTTTTCTTCTTAGGCTGGCCCAGAACCACAATCCTTCAGACCTCAGTTTCCTGAGTAGCTAGCAGTATGGATGTGAGCAACCACTGACCAGCTTAAAATGAGAAATTTCATTTCCTTATACTATGAAAAGCCAGTGTCAGTAGAGGCCAAAGGAAACAGTTTGGTAGAAAAGGACATAAGTGTTAGAATTTGGCTGTTTCCATTTAAATATAAGTTCAATAAATTAATTTCTCTGAGCCTGGAATTCTTTTGGGTTTTATTGTTGTATGAATTAAATATATAATGTAAGTAAAATGCTTAGCACAGCAGCTGTATAGAGCTTGTACTTAATAAATGTTGTTCATTCTTTTTTCAGACTTTTTTTATTCTTAAATTTTTGTTATCTTTATGCAGTTGTACAAAGCTATTTCAATTCAATATATCAGTTTATAAGTACAATGTATCTTGTTTAATGTCACCCCTTCCGCTGTTTTCCTCTCTCTCTCTTAACCCCATCTATCCCCGTCAAGTTATCTACTTCCATATTCACGTTTATTGAATTTATAATGACTATTCATCCACATTTCTCTCTCTGCCTCTTTACATCACTGTCTCCCTGACAAAACACGTTTTAGCTTCCTGTATTCAGTTTTGTTCATTCTTACTGGTTCACTCACCTGGTATTTCTACGAATCTATCACATTCCTCTTAACTTGGCCTATTAAAATCCTTTATTCAGTAATTTATTTCGATTCTAAAGTGGTTTTATATCTTCTCTGAAGTACTCTCAGGCTAACCAAGAAGATATATGAGGAAAAAAAAGTGCCTGAGTTGGCAAGAGGAGAATTTTGTAATGAATTCTGAAAAATTTTTCTTCACTGTCTCTCATTGATGATAGTATGCATGTACGTAAATGAAAATTAGGAAGCATGTTGCTCATACAAAGAAAAATAAAATGAATTAGAAAAATCTTGCATTTTACGAGGTTCAAACCACTGCTGTAAATTATACACCAGCTCAATAGATCTTATAAAAGCAGAGTACCTAAACAGAATGAAAACTATTAGAGAAAAATTTTCATAATTCATGATACTTTTAATGGATAAAAGTAGAAATTTCCAAAATAAATTAATAACAATTTATAAATGGCCACCAATAATTATAACCTACTTAGATGAAATTACCAAGTAATTTTTGAAAAAAATCGAAGATTAGGTATGAATCAGAAGCACTGGAAAATAAAAATGTCTGAAGTCTGCTACATACGATTCAGAAAAATGTCATTGCTCAGTGAAAGAATAATGGCTTTCTATAATGAAATAAAGAAAAATTTCACTGTAACTCACCTGTAGTTTCTGAGTCAAAGAGTCCCTCTGTTCTTGTAGTTCTCTGGCATTATCAATTTCTTGTTTTAATCTTTCTATTTCCTAGAAAAGATAGAGCAATGCTTTTAATAATAACATTTAAATTTATTTTCTTCAACAATGATTAATCCAAATCTTAGAAAAACATTAATTTATTCAGCTTTGCTTTATAAGCATTTAGATTTCATTTTACTTATATGTTATCTAGAATAGAATGATTAAAAAATAGCAAATATCATTGTATAAAAAGGTTCCAAGGGGCTGGGAATGTGGCTTAGTGCTTGCCTAGCATGCGTGAAGCCCTGAGTTCGATTCCTCTGTACCACATACAGAAAAAGCTAGAAGTGGTGCTGTGGCTCAAGTTGGTAGAGCTCTTGTCTTGAGCCAAAGAAGCTCAGGGACAGTGCCCAGGTCCTTAGTTCAAGCCCCAGGACTGGCCAAAAACCCCCCAAAAACAAAAAATGAAGTGGAGCTGTGGCTCAAGTGGTAGACTGTTAGCCTTGAGCTGAAAAGCTGAGGGGACAGTGCTCAGACCTAGAGTTCAAGCTCCATAACCAACAAAAAAAAAAAAAAAAGAAAGAAAGAAAAGAAAAGAAAAGAAAAGAAAAGAAAAGATTTATTAAGCTGGTTACCCGTGGCTCATGCTTGTAATCCTAGCTACTCAGGAGGCTGAGATCTAAGGATGATGGTTCAAAGCCAGCCTGGGCAGGTAAGTCTGTGAGACTCTAATCTCCAATAAACCACCAGAAAACTGGAAGTGGCATTGTGACTTAAGTGATAGAGTGTTAGCCTTGTGCTGAAGAGCTGAGGGATAGCACCTAGGCCCAGAGTTCAAGCCCCAGGACCCACCAAAAAAAAAGTTTCAAGGTGCTATTTCATGTCTACATATTGTATTTTGATCATATTGATGCTCTTTCTTATCCCTATCCTCTTACCCCACCTCTTATTTTTAAACAGTTTTTAGTAGGTTTCATTATGTCATCTTCATATATAGACTCAATGTAATTTGATACTACTTTTTTTGTTAGACATGGGGCTTGAACTCTGGGCCTGAGAGCTGTCCCTTAGCTCTTCAAGGCTAGCACTCTACCACTTGAGCCATAGCACCACTTCCAGATTTCCAGTGGTTAACTGGAAATAAGAGTTTCACAGCCTTTCCTGCTCCTGCTGGCTTTGAACCACGATCCTCAGATGTCAGCCTCCTGAATAGCTAGAATTACATGCATGAGCCACCAGTGCCTGGCTACTTTAATATTACTTAATTCCCATTTTCCTTTTCTTCCTCTCCCTTTCCAGTCCCACAATTACATTCATGTTACAGATAAGTAACATAATATAAATGCACAGAGACATGCACACACATACAAATACACATATATATTTTAGGTATTGATTCCACATACAAGAGAATATATGCAATATTTATCTTCCTGAAATTGGCCTATTTGACTTCACATGGTAACTTCAGTTCCATCCATTTTCCTACAAGTAACATTCATTCTTCTTTACAGCCTTGCATGAGTGTCTGCTGTTTTCTTCCAAATTTTGGCCCTTAGAGATCCTTCTGCAGTTCCTTTTGTATGTTTGGTGCCGATTCCCTTTGGTTGGGAGCCTGTAGCAGTTCCTCTATAGGTATAGTGTGGGCATGATGGTTGGCTCTGGGTGCTATAGCTTCAGGGAAAGCAGGGTTGTGATGGCCAATCCCTAGCATGCAGGTGGAATTCTTTCTGTAATATGTGCAAGCAAGAGGTGCTTCCCAGCTCTGTGACTCCTAACACTGCTGGGGGTGTTGCTTGGGGAAGTACATGGTGGTACTTCTCAGTATGATGGTTCTTCCAGCAAGCAGGGAACTTCTAGCTCTGGCAACATATCTGTTTCTGAGATCATGCAGCCTCAGTATTGAGGTGGGGTAAGTCTCTTGATTTTGGCTGAGCTGCTTCCAACAAATGGGGGTTCAAAATGCTTCAGTTACTTACTCAGCCCAAGGTTTATGCTGTGAAAAGCCTACCCTCACCTTCTAAATTCACTAAGTAGATCATACAGTTGTATATTACACTGGGTTGTCTCACATACATATATATAGTTCATTGTCTCAAAAAAAATAAAAATCCCCACTGATTTGCTAAGTACTTGGTTAGTCCTTTCCTTAGTGCAGTTGAGGAGGCCTTTGGGGTTTGGAGGAAGAAAAACAAAACACAATAAAAAAAAACAACAAAAAACAAAGGTTGAGTCTGCTCTTCACAGTGGGAGGCTGGACTTTAAGACCTTTAAGGCTTATATAGAGTCCTCCCTTCATAGAATTCAGTGGTAAGTCAGGATGGACAGGGAGCTCTAGCTCTGCTTTGTGACTGCTGCACAGATCTGCCATCCTGAGCTTCATTTATGTAAAGTGCTACACACTGAAGCAGTCTCTGCCTTACTAAATTCCTGCATTGGATAGGAAGCTTGGACAGTGGCATGTTGTTATTTTGCAACTAGAATTACAAGCCTGTCACCAGGGTCCTTTGGCTACTTTGTACTTCCATTTTCAGGGTCCCTTTCCTCACCTGAGGGGAGCCTTGTTAGAGTTTGGAACTATTTGCTGCTTTTCTCTGCTGATTGGTTTCTCCTTGCTTTTCTTCTGATTGTACTCCTCTTTCAGGTTTCCAAAAGCTGTTCTTCTTATTTTCATTCTTCAAAAGATAGTCTCTCTTGAGTTATCTAACTTTTCTCATTCATGGCTCCTAATATGCCATCTTGCTTACTTTTTGTTTTGTTTTGTTTTGGACAAGGTCATGTCATGGAGCCCAGGTTTGCCTTGAAATCAATATAGTATTGCACTATCACACCTGGGCCTGGATCAGAATGATCCTAAGCAACAAATTCAACTTGATGGCTTTGATAACAGTACTACTTAGAAAAAAACAGTATTGATTTTATATGACTGCTTCAACTCTGAGATACAATTCTATCCCAAGACATAGAATATGACTAGAAACTGGAAAAAACAACAGTTTAAAATTCGCTTAATAATCTCATGATTTTCTGTTGATGCTATGAATAAAACTCTCACACATTAAGACAATAGGCATTCTCTTATTTATTCTGATTGCCTCACCATAGTTTGACATACTTGATAGCAACAGTAGAAACAAGCATGAAGAAAATATGAATAAGATTTACATTATTGAAGAAAAATGTCATTTAAAAAAATCCCACAATTCTATTTTATTCCATATCTTTAAATTTAACATGGACTGTAAGTTTTATACACATATATAAGGTAGATTACAGGAAAATGAAAAGTGGTAAATACCTCTTCCTTTTCTTTCAATGTCTCTTCTAGTTCTTGTATTGTCTGATTTAATTCTGTTTTATGAGTATGCACTGCATTTGCTTGGCTACTAACACACTCAAGTTCAGTGACCTAAAATTAAATGAGAACAAAGGTTAAATTAAATGGCAATTTCAAAGGGTTTCTTACTGAAAACATAGAAAGCCTCTGATAAAAGAATACTTAATTTTAGATAGATATATGAAAATAAATTTTGAGAACTATCAAGACATTCAGAATGAAACAAATTGATTCTTTAAAGATACACATTTAAAACAAAGAAAACAGTTATTTCCATGCTTGGTTACAGGACAGATTAGGAAAACTTAAATGATTATTACAATAGAGAATAAACTCAAAGAAAGTCTTCTTTAAAAATTTCTTTTTAGGGCTGTGTGTAGATCAGAGTAATGTGCTTGCCTAACATATGTAAGGTTATGGGTTTGCTCCTCAGCATTGCAAATATAACAAACTTAAAAAAATTTCTTTTGAAAATATATCCAATATCAGACATGACCATCTGCTTTCCCATCTGTAATGTTCAAACTAAATATTGATTCTGAAAACTGGCCTTGCAAAGAATTTTTTCAAATACATTTGCAAAATGATAGAAAAATCTAAAGAAAAGATATGTTTAAAATATAACAAATTATTTGAATCCACAAAAACTTCACATCAATAGTACCTCCTTTTTTTTGTTTTTTTTTGTCAGTCGTGGGGTTTGAACTCTGGGCCCGGGCGCTGTCCCTCAGCTCTTCAGCTCAAGTCTAGCGCTCTACCACTTGAGCCACAGCACCACTTCTGTTTTTTTGGTGGTTAATTGGAGATAAGAATCACAGATTTTCTTGCCTGGTCTGGCTTTGAACCATGATCCTCAGATCTCAGCCTCCTTGGTAGCTAGGATTACAGGTATGAGCCACCAGTGCCCAGCTCAGAAAAGAATAGTTCCTTAGTCAATAATAAATTATTAAATGCTCTCCCCAAATAGGCAATTTCAAATAGTACTTGATATTTTTTAAGATAAGAGAAAAGGGGAGTCTCCTTAAAAGTTACACTAGCCAAACCATGGCTCATGCCTGAAATCCTAGCTCTTCAGCATGCTTGTAGCATCCTAGCTACTCAAAAGGCTGAAGTCTGAGGATTGTGGTTCGAAACTTGCTCAGTTAAGTCACTGAGACTCGTATATCCTCCAATTAACAACCAAAAAACCAGAAGTGGAGTTGCAGTTCAAGTGGTGGACCAAAAAGCT
Source organism: Dipodomys ordii (assembly GCF_000151885.1). Classification (NCBI taxonomy): domain Eukaryota; kingdom Metazoa; phylum Chordata; class Mammalia; order Rodentia; family Heteromyidae; genus Dipodomys; species Dipodomys ordii. Next base: position 10,191,627 of record NW_012267244.1, on the reverse strand, counting down.
AAGGGATAGTGCCCAGGCCCTGAGTTCAATCCTGGCGCACACACACATACGCACGCACGCACGCACGCACGCACACACTGAGTTAGACCATCCAGAAAGAGAACATAGACAAAAATCATATAATTAGAAGTGTGTACATATGTATACACATCCGGCACAGACTGTAAAAACTCCTAATACACAACAAGCTTACAAATTTGGGTAACTAGAATATAGTAAATCTTTTGAATTTTCTCAATACTTTATTACTCTCAACATTCTATTCGTCTACCTCTTTTATCACTTTCAATTGTTCTATTCACATTTTAATAGCTTTATACACCATTATTACTTAGGCCTATACAAAAGCAATGGCCCCAAGATGGACTTAATTATAACTTAATATGTCTGTTCTAACTTTTACGTAACTGCTAACAGATTACATCTTTTATTTTTATTGTGAAAATACTGTAATGAGGGGTTACAATAACATGGGCAAGATAATGAGTACATGTCTTATCATGCATTGTAGCCTTCTCCTTTGTTTCCCCTTCCCATCCCTTCCCAGCCTCCCCCCACCCCCCACCCAATCCTTCCCCCCCATATCTTTCACTATGTGATTCCTCCATTCAAAATCTTTCAACTGTTTATATTTTTAACAATTCTCTCTTCAAGATCTCTATAAACTGTCCTCAAATGACTTAACCATCTTCTTTGGCCAAGATTCATTATGTCCAACTAGTAGCAGGCAAATCTCCTAGGCCATGGTCCCCATGACCATGCCCAACTTGTTGACTAGTGTCTCTCTTATTTCTGAAAAACATTCTGACCTTATCAAAACAACAAATCACACCTTAGTACCTATTTTCTCCAGAAAGCCATTCCTATCTCAAAACTCTCCTTTGCTATGCTTTACAAAATGGAACATCTGATCAAAAATCTTGGAAACATGGCTGGGAAGGTAGCTCAGTGGTAGAGCGCTTGCCTTGCATGCATGAGGCCCTGGGTTCTATTCCTCAGAACCACATAAACAGAAAAAGTCAGAAGTGGCACTGTGGGTCAAGTGGTAGAGTGCTAGCCTTGAGCTGAAGAACTGAGGAACAGTGCCCAGGCTCAGAGTCCAAGCCCCACGACTCACAAAAAAAAATAAAAAAATCTTGGAAACTATTTTCTTAGTGTTTAATATATATTAACTTTGTTTCATTAGATAATAAATCCTTCAACAGTTTTAACTCTGATAGTAGAGCATTAATGGAGTGTTTTTTACTAGCATAACCTTCCCACAGATAACAACAACAAACTACAAGTGTAAAAAAAAAATTAACTGAAAGTCCTGACGAGTAGACAAACTGGCAAATGTCTGAAATAAAGCAATAACTTGACAGGCTGTGCTTCTTGGATGAACTCAAGCAAAAACTCCATTTATATTCTTATTTTCTTGAGGTGCCTGAACATTTTAGGACTATTCAAAGTAGTTACAATAGTTAACAAATGAAGAAATGAAAGAAGGACCCCAAATACACAAATCTCTAGGTGACTCTAAAATTGAATCCAAAGAAAGGAGAATCCAAAGAGTCATGGTGAGGTTGGGATGGGAACTAGCTGTAGAAAGAACTAAGCTGTGGTATTGTTTTCTATAGTGAAAACAGTTTGAAAGTCTAGTCCTGTCAAGTGAGAGGGCCTTGTGAAAAGTTTAAGCTTTCTAGTGAAACTCAGAAGGATTATGTATTAGAGATAAAGATGCCCTGGGACTAAGAGATTTATCCTAGGAGTTGGGAAAAATTAAAATAAATCAAATCTAACATTTAAGCCCACAATTCCATAAATTTAAAGTAACATAAAAGCACTTTAAGTACTTGCTAATACAACAAACAAAATCCCTCAAACAACCAACACTCTTCAAGAAATGATAAAAAAATCTATGATTTCTACAATATCTCATTTGCAATAGCCAATATGTAGCTAAATGTTTAAAAAATGGAAAAGATAAAAATGTCTAAATAAAAGCTGAGATAGTTTGTTGCCAGTAACCAGTATAAAAATGCTAAATAAAGTTATTAGGATACAGGGAAATAGCACTTGATGGAAATTCTGATCTACAGAAAAGGACAGAGAAACACTAGAAGCTATAAATAAAAGATCTCTCTCTCTCTCTTTCAATTTTGAGACAAGGTCCAGGGTGGCCTTAAATTCATGGTCCTCCTGCCTCAACCTCTAGCATGTAGATAGTATAATACCTGCACTACTTCTTTCATTCTAAAATTCTTTAATATTCTTTTGACCAACACAAAAATTCTTTGAAGGTAGGGATTATATAATAAGGAGACATGATTCCTTCTCAACAAATATTCATTACAAGGTCTTAATAGTTTTAAGTTAGATTTTTGTTGTGATAACAAAAATTATAATATTAACCTTTTTAAGTTCAAAGCTTGGTCAGTAGTTTTCAGTATATTCATATTATTGGGAAATGGATAGTAAAATAGAATGCTGTTTATTCAGGGTCTATCCTTCCTTCCTTGTCTCTATTCCATTTTGGTTTACATCTCTGTTATTCTATTATACTCCTCACATTGAACTATATCAAGTCAATTTCTTATTTGGCATCCTTTTATGTTTTCACTTTTCATTTAAATATATTTTTGCATTTAAAATTGTATTTTTTAAGTAGTTGTACATAAGTGCTACAATTCTCTAAGACAGGTTGTGAGTACAATGCCTCTTGGTCAATGACATCCCTTCCTTCATTCTTCCCCATTTCCCCCCTCCTGTCCCTACCCATGTTACATAGTTCATTTTTTCAAATAGTGTACATTGAATAAATGACTGCACTTGTTCACTTTTCCTCCCTCCTTTCCTGTGCCGCCCTCAAAACATGTTTCCACTTCCTAGTATTCATTTTGATAAACAGTACTTTAGTTGCTCAGGAGTTACGCCTTTATATTTCTCCCCTAAGTATTCCCTCCTTTAGTCAGTTTGAGAAATTAAGGGCACCTGCTTCCTGTGGGGTGAATTTATTTCTATGCTTTGAATTTAATTTAATTTTTTTTTTTTGTCAGTCATGGGGCTTGAACTCTAGGTCTGGGCGCTGTCCCTCAGCTCTTCAGCTCGAGGTTAGTGCTCTACCACTTGAGCCACAGCACCACTTCCCATTTTCTGGTGGTTAATTGGAGGCAAGACTTTCCTGCCCAGGCTGACTTTGAACCATGATCCTCAGATCTCAGCCTCCTTAGTAGCTAGGATTACAGGCACGAGCAACCGGTGCCCAGCTGAATTTAATTTTTTTATTAGTAAGTTTTTTTATTGTGAAAATACCATACAGAGGGGTTACAATTACATGAGCAGGTAATGAATACATTTCTTATCAAGCATTGTTGCCTGGATGGTAAGGTGAATTTAAAATTTTAAAGTAATTATTTGAGCTTATCCTATTAACAGTATTACAATTTCTGATTTTCTGCCTTATATTGCTAATATTGTCAAATTTATAAAGAATTTTCTACCTGCATTTAAAAAATCATTCCTTCTTTAAAAATAAAAATAAGCTAATAATCAAAATGATAAAAGCAATTATTGATTCATTGTAATACACTCAATCAGTTCAACTAAGTGTAATAGAAATTGTACAGAACATGGTTGTATATTTTTAATTTGTTTACTTACTTACATACTTACTTAAACAAGTACTCACCATATTGCTCAGGCTGGTCTTGAATTTGTCCAGTGGAAGCAATGCTCCTCCTTTATTATCCTGAGTAGCTATATATAACTATAGTTATGTATTGACATACGCAGATAGAATATGTATTTTGACTTAATCTCACTAAATGCTAATTAGAGTCTGAATTTTCACAAGAATTATATACAGTATATAATATTTCTGTGTTATAGAGCTAAAAGAAAGTTATTTAGCTAAAAGTAGTAAAATTAGAATCTAAAGTCAGTTCATCTAATTTCAAAAAGCTGTTTAATCTTCATTCTTATCAAACTATGGCTATTTTTCTAATCTGGTAAGAATGTTTTAATTCATGGTCTCATATTTCTATCATTTGAGTCATACCCCTAAGCCATTTTTGCATCAGTTATTTTCAGGCAGTTCTCAATGTTTATACCCAGGGTTAGCCCATGATCCTCTTATCTCTACCTTTTAAGTAGCTGGTACAGATATGAGTTACCTGGGTAACTCTGGAAATATTTTTCCTAAACTCACATGATACAACCATGCATGTATGGTATATTCTGGCAACCAATGAATATTCTTGGATGCCCCTGTGTTGAATCTACATGCAAATTTCCTCTGATCAAGGAAACCTGTTATCTCTGAATCCCTGAGAGCAGCCCTGAACTCACCCGCTTGTGCAGGCGTTCTGCTTCCTCTTGATACGCGGCAAGTTGCTGTTTCCATTGTTTCACATTGGCAGTGGACTCCAACAGGGCTGCAGTGAGTTTAGCATTATTTCCTTTGAGGGTAGCCAGTTCAGCTTCCCAGTGTTTGCTGATTGCTGAACTAAAATAAAATAAAGGAAAATTATGAATACGGTTTCTGAAAGGACAGCAGTACTTGGTTCTATTATTGGGTTTATACCTAAGAATATTTTCAAAAACAACTCTAAAGCAGTAAAAACCCAAAAACCGCACAGTAATGTTCTTCGAGAAGAAAGCATGGTAACAAAGGAAATACAAGTACCAAAGGACTAGGCTTAACAAATGTGGGATAGTCCCCCCTTTTCATTGTGTCAGATAGTTATTCTTATAAGGAATAATCACTATACTGCCCTACTTTGCAATTCTAAAATAACATCTTACAATATATTACATTGCTTTTGTTGCTGTTGTTCTGATCCTAGGGCTTGAATTCAGGGCCTAGTGCTCTACCACTTGAATCATAGGGCCACATCTGGCTTTTTGTTGTGGTTGTTGTTGCTTGTGGGACTTGAACTCTGGGCTTGAACACTGTTCCTCAGTGATTCGGCTCAAGGTTAGCGTTCTACCAGTTTAGCCACAGCACCACTTCCAGCTTTTTCTGCTTATGTGGTGCTAAGGATTTGAACCCAGGGCCTCCTGCATGCAAGGCAAGCATTCTACCACAGAGCCACCTTCCCAGCCCACATCTGTCTTTTTGATGGTTAATTGGAAGTAAGAGTCTCCTGCCCAGGCTGGCTTGGAACTGCAATCCACAAATCTTAGCCTTCTGAGTAGCTAGGATTACAGGTGTGAGCTACTGGTGTCCAACTAATACATTATATTTTTAAAGGGAATCAAGGCTTATAGTACAATTTTATTCCTTAAAGAAATGTATTTGGATGCTTAAATGACAATAAGGTTTAGGCATATAATGTATTTTTTCTTTTAAAATTATTAATTTATAAATCATTCAGAATTTTAAAATGCCAAAATAAAAAATTATTGTAATAATTTTATATACTAGACCTAGAAATTGGTTCTAGTGACTTTATATTATCACATATAGAATACTAAAGCAATTTTCCTTTCTTAATTTAATACTCTACTTAGTAAGTTACCTAGAATTAAATATCTAACCATGTCTCTTTTCTTTTTTCTTTTCTTTCCTCTTTTCTGTTCTCTTCTTCATCATTCATGGGGCTAGACCTCAGGAACAGAGCACTGTCTCTGAGCTTTTTTGCTCAAGGCTAGCATTCTACCACATAGAGCCACAGAACTACTTTTAGTTTTCTGGAAGTTAATTGGCGATAAGAGTCTCATGAACTTTCCTGCCCAGGCCGGGTTTGATCCACAATCCTCAGATGTCAGTCCTCTGAGTAGCTAGGCTTATAGCCGTGAGCCACCAGAGCCAGGCTAAGACTACTTTCGATTACAAAGACAATTCTGTTCATGGAAAGATGCCTCTATTGACAATTCCTGTCTTAACTGAATTGCCTTATTTGAAAAAGGTTAACTTTCTTTTTCATTATTGAAGTTTATTTCTATTAGTGAAATTCTGCTAACCTTATCCATTAACCAACAAGTGATGTTGTATCTTTCTTCATTCTTTCTGTTTTTGGTAAGTATTTGTATCACAGTACATATGCTTCAACTGACTAATACTTTACAGTATTGTAATATATATTAAAGAAAGCAGTTTCCACCTTCAAAGTTTCTAAAGCTCATCACTAGTGTTAAGATGTACCTCGTGGGACCCTGCTACAATGCACAGAGAAAAGATTCTTGAAAAACAAACATGAGTCAAGTAAGAAAGAGGTGATATAACCCCCAACTTAAGAACCCTCATACTTCAAAAACAGCAGAAGAAAAAATGAATTAGTACTATTAATATTACTTCAAAGAAGATATACAAATGGCCTATAGGCATTTGAATACTAACTATTAAGAAAATGGAAGTCAAGATCAATCAGAGACTATCTTACACATAGGACGTGGGGAAGCTGAAACTTTTGTGTACTCTTAGTAGGAATACAAATAGAGGGAATTCAAAACAGCACAAAACCAGTGCTGGAAATGTTCCCTAAACTTTTCTTTTATCTAAAGTCAAAGTCTTGTGAGAAAGTATTAAAGTTCATTGAATTATATAAAATAAAGTACTTCAATAGACTATAGAAGTCTTCCAGCACAGAAAAAGTGAAAGCAGAGATTTTCATATGTTCATGTGCATGGCTTTTTTCTTTTTGCTTATGTGGTGCTGAGAATCGAACCCAGGGCCTCAGGCATGCAAGGCAAGCTCTACCACTAAGCCACCTTCCCAGCCCAAATGTTTCGTGTTTTTTTTTGGGGGGGGTGTGTCCGGTCGTGGGCCTGAACTCTGGGCCTGGGTGCTGTCCCTCAGCTCTTCAGCTCAAGGCTAGCACTCTACCACTTGAGCCATAGCGCCACTTCCAGCTTTTTTTTTTTCTGCGTATGTGGTGCTGAGGAATCGAACCCAGGGCCTCATGCATGCAAGGCAAGCACTCTACCACTGAGCCACCTTCCCAGCCCCGGTCCTTGAACCTTTATACAAATCTAGAGCTCTATCACTCTGAACCACAGTGCCACTTTTCTGGTGGTTAACTGAAGATAAGAATTTCAAGGACTTTCCTGTCTGAGATGGCTTTGAACAAAAATCCTCAGGTCTCCTGAGTAGCTAGGATTATAGGTGTAGCCACTAGCACCGGCTAACAATATTATTTAGAATAGTTAAAAGGTAGAAACAACCAAAGTGTCCAATAATATAGTTGGATGAACAGAGTTTAATATGTATACATATGGAACGAATACTCTTCAGCCTGAAAAAGAAAGGAACGACATTCTGACACATGCTCCAACATGGATGAACTCTATACTAAATAAACCAGTCACAAAGAGAAATATTGTATTTTATTATTTGAAGTACCTAGAGTAATTAAATCCAGACAGAAAGAAAGTAGAAGGGTTGCTGTCAGCGGTGGAGAGAGAGGAGAATAAGCACTTGTTTTTCATTAGATACTATATTTCAGATTTTCAAAATGAAAGCACTTATAGAGAATTAGAGTGGCAGGAGTAGTAAAAGAGCATGAGAGAATTTTTAGGGTCATTGACTATTCTCTACCTTGACAGCATTAGTAACTATGTGTCTGAATCTGCCAAACTCATAAAAGTATAGATTAGAAAAGAGTGAAATGATTCCGAATATAAATTATACTTTAATTTTTAAAAACTGTCTTATTGTCAAAGGAACAATGTATTTTTGGATACAGCTATGTGTTTTTAGATATAATTTCAGTGACTGCAGAATTACAAATAATCATAAGAATTGGAAAGAGGCTTTCTCGGATTAAATAGATTGATCTTTAGGTTGCACCATTTATGTCTAGATTTTTTGGCATGGAAAGCCACTGGGTGGGTAGAAAGCAAGAATTGCTGTGCTACAAGATAAGAGAGTCAAAAATGAAAAGGAAATAGATGAGTGAGGCGATGAAGAAAGATAGCAATTAAATGAGAGGAATAGTTTCAGAGGCAAGGTCATGTAGAAAGGGGACATGGGCTTACAGAAAAGTAGGTTGGAGCAGTAAAAGCTTAAAGCAAGTCCACAGGAACAATACAAAAAAAAAAAAGATAAAAGGACTTAAATCTCAATATATACAACTTGTTTACTCAACATCCAGGGTTTGGGCCGTCAGTATATTAAGTAGGAAGAGGTGACAACAGATCTTACTATTTAAGATTTTCATGGATCTTTTCATTCATGACTATACAAAGATCCAAAGCAGTACTGATTGCCCTAAATTTAGTAAGAAAATAAAGAAAAATATCTCATCAGATAGTTTTATGGATACCAAAACATTTATGGAAAACAATAAACCATGTAATTTAAGACTTAATATTCATGAAATAAATTATTAGGAGATCAGTTCAGTCATTAAGCTTGTTTTTCTACTTTTTCTTATAATTGATTCTAAGATAAATAAGTATGTTCTTAAAGCTATTTGCAATAATAAAGTTTTGTTTGTTTGTTTTTTGTTTTGTTTTTTTTTGGCCAGTCTTGTGACTTGGACTCAGGGCCCAGGCATTGTCCCTGAGTTTCTTTTGCTCAAGGCTAGCATTCTACCACTTGAACCACGATGTCACTTCTGGCCTTTTCTGTTTATGTGGTACTGAGGAATCAAACCCAAGCACTCTACCTCTAAGCCACATCTCAGCCCAATAATAAAGTTTTATTACTTAATAAATCTGAATCTTTGAAGAACACTGTTATTCTTTGCTGTATGAGGTATTTCTTAAGTAATCCATTTTTCTAGAACACAGGGTAAAATATAATGTAAGATAAATTTTAGTCAATTTCTATTTTTCTTAAACAGTCCATGCATGTATTTCTTTTGCTATCAAGCATACAGATGCTTTTATGCTTTATACAATTTCTACTTATAATAAATTTCAAAGTTATTTTGAAAGAAGTTCTGTATTTGAGCTCTTTAGATGTCTTAATTCTTAAACATATGTATGCATTTATATGCATGTTTCTTTCATTGATCTTCAGATATTGTATTTCTCCCTGTTAGCTGATATTTAGCAGTAATTAATACTTTAAGTCTAAGGTATTAATCTGATGTCAACATTTTAAGTTGGCATCAGACATTTCAAAGCACTAAAAATGCTTTGATTTTCTGGAGATTCATTTGGTCCTTTTCTATAGGAACAGTTGTTTTCTTTTTTGTTTTGTTTGTGCTGGTACTGGGACTTGAATTCAGGATCTCAGGTCCTTGTTCAGCCTGTTCAATGAAGGCTGGCACTCTATCACTTGGGCCATCACTTGGGGCTTTTTGCTGATTAACTGGAGATAAGAGTTTCAAAGATCTGTCTGCCCAGGCTGTCTTTGAACCACCACCTTCAGATCTCACTTCTTGAGCAGCTAGGATTATAGGTGTGAGCTATCACTGTTTGGTACAGTTTTCATAGTTTTACCTTAATTATTTATAAAGAAACCTAAATGGTTTAGTCAGAGATAATAGTAATTCAGAGATAATGAAGAAACACTACTACAATTGAATGTCTAAATGCTGGAATAAGGAGAAATAATTTATATTCTTATGATTATTCTGTAAATATTTCCTTCAGAAAAGACAAGTAGGCTTCCTGTTGGCTTCAAATCTAGATGGAGTTCAAAATGGTCCAAAACCAGGGCTGGAAATGTTCCTTAAACTGGAATTTTTTATTTTATGAGAAAACATTAAGGTTCATTAATCATGTAAAATAACGATAAAGTATTTCAATCGTCTATAGAGTAAAACAAGTCAAATGAGTAAGTCATTTACTTACTTAACCTCTTAACTAAAAGTATATCTGAGTGGTTTCCTGCAAAGTCTAAAACCTGTCTCCAGGGTTCTGGACCAGTCATCAGTCTCTAGAATGGTAGTCCTTTGAATGTACTTTCTGAGAATGCTAACTTAGAAAAGAATATCTAGATAATCTTTTAAAAGAGAATTTAAGAATAGGTTATAGAATTATTTTTTTCTTTCTCTTCATGATTTTCTAGCAAGAGTTATGTCAATATCTATCTATAAAAGCATTGTGCAGTACAGCATTGTTTCAGCATCTGCCTGCTGATTTCTCTCCTCACTTTCTATTCCCTAATGGTAGCAATCAATTCTAATTGTTACTCCTCAAAGTGTCTCACTTTGGGGGCTAGGTGCTTTTACATTAGCCCATTAGTCTAAGCTAGATCTATTTTAAAACTATTTAGGGGTGTGTGTGTGTGTGTGTGTGTGTGTGTGTGTGTGTGTGTGTTTGTGTGTGTAACATCTCAGGGTCTAGATTTTTCTTTCCTAAAATTTAAGTGTCTTTTTTCTTCCCACATTTTTTATTAGTATCAGTTGCACAAGGGAGCTTTATTTTGAAATGTCCAATTATGCACAAATGTATATTGATTCATCACTCTCCCTTATCCCTCTTTCCTAAGAAAATTTCAACATGCTACATTGTTCTATTTCCAAACATATATATAAAGTATTTTGACCATATTCACCCTCTTCACTCTCTCCATTTTTTCCTCCCACTAGTATCTCCCTACCCTAAGAGCTATTTTGAATTATTGTCATTCATTTTTAGCATATGCTAAAAATGTATTTCATTGCATTTCATTGTGGCATTTCACACATGCATATACCATATTTAAATGTGATCGATACCCCCCTTTTACTATCACTTTCCCTATTCTCCATTACTACCTACTATTCAGCAACTTTCAGTGAGCTTTGTTTTGCAATCTTCCTTCAGAGATATTATTTATTTTGGCAGTGCTTACCTTCTATCAATCTCTTTTTCTCTCATCTTAACTAGTCTCACAATTACAAAGATGTTTTCATATACATATTATATATATGATACACAGACATAATATATATTATCTTGTATGTATCCTTTTAAATGTAAGATATTCCTTTTAAATGAAAAGAGCAACCTTGTGCATAAATTATATATATATATATATATATATATATATATATATATTTCAAAACAACTTGCATGAGTATAGATTTCAGATACGGCCAGGCAAATAGCCTAGTATAAGAAAGCAATTTTCTGCTAGGTTTAACTCAAAGTCTTAACTTGCCTAAATATTTAAAGAGACTCTAAAACTTATTGTAACTTTTCTGACTTTGTGACTCAGTAACTCACATATCAATCAGGATAGTTCTTTGGATTTTTTCCCCCAATTTCTTCAGGTGAGGACTTGATATTTAGCCTATTTTGGTCTCAAACTCCATCCTCCTACGTCAACCTCCCAAATGCTGGAAATATAAATACATGCCACCATATACAGCTCTATTTAGGACTCTTCCAAATGTTTTAAGTACTGCCTCCTCTGACCCTTGTCTTTTTTTTACTGGATGCCTTTATAATGTTCCTAGTGTTGCTTTCTACCTAGCCCTAGTCATCATCTTTTGCATACATTCTGATGAGCCTGGATTAACATACAATACAGAAACTAGTGGCCATGAGTAAATTGATTAAACTACATGTTTGCTGGAAAAGCTTTAAAGACAGTTCCTGAAGTAAATGGGAAACTATTTTAAATTGATTAAACTACATGTTTGCTGGAAAAGCTTTAAAGGCAGTTCCTGATGTAAATGGGAAACTATTTTGACACATTCTGAACAAGAGTGTAGAACTGAAATGGAGTTGAAGTAATAAACATTGGTTTTGGAGAAAATCTCAAAAGATGAGAATGAATTTTTTCTTTGGTAGTACTGGGTTTGAACTTGTTTGCTAGGCAAGCATTCTACCACTTGAGCCATACTTCCAGCTCTTTTTGCTTTTGTTATATCTCACTTTTTCCCTGGAATGATTTGAATTGTTATTCTCCTATTTAAGCTTCCTGCATATGACAAATGCATGCCACTGAGCCCAGGTTTTTATTTGTTGAAGTCTCACTTTTTTTAAATTTTTGCTCAAGCTGGCCTGAGCTTCAACTCATCTAGTCTCAGGTCTCAGCCTCCTGAGCAACTAGGACTATAGGCATGAGCTACACTATACACAGCTAAGAGGAGGGTGATATTTAAGAAACACTTATCATCAATGCAATTGATGGCATAAAGCTGAAAAAATATGAAAATAAATTATAAAGTAAAAAACTGAATCAGGGCTAGGTAAGGTGGTATAATTCCCAGCTTGTAGAGAGACAGATAGGAAGATCACATTCCAAGGCCTGTCTGAGCAAAAGCGTGAGCAAATCTATCTGAAAAATAAACTAAGGTAAAAATGGCTGAGTGTAAGATTCAACTGATAGAGGGTTTGCCACAAGTGTAATGATCTGAAATCAATTCCTAGTAACACACACACACACACACACACACACACACACACACACACACACACACACACACACACACACACACACACACACACACTTAATCAGTTTTTCCTGAAATGAATTGTTTTAAATTGGAATAAATTTTGTTCCTAAAAAAGAAAAAGAGTGAATCAGAAGAGTGCGACTCTGAATCTGAGAAAATGTAATAACACCTTAAACTATTCATTTTGCATGTGTACAAAAGTAGCATATATTAACATCTGTGTCTAAATCTAAATGCTCTCACTCATAGTTTAATGGAACTTTATTTTTTGTTAAAATGCAAAATAATGACGAGCCTTGTAGTCAAAGGTATTTTAGCTCATATAAAATTTATTTAGCTCTTAGAAAATGAAATACTGCTGACTTTTAAAAATAAACTATAGAATTTAATCAAATTACTTCAAAATGTTAACCAGCCTATATTTCTGAATTGTGAAGAATTTTAGTAAGTATATACATATATATGTATGTATATAGAAGTATTCAAATAGTAGTTAAAAGCATAGGCTTAGGAATTGGATGAGTTGGTTCAAATCATGACTCTAGTATCATTTGCCAGTTATAGCACATTAAGTAAGTTATTTAATCTCACTAGGTCTCAACTTTTTTATTTTAAAATTAGAGTCAATAATAGGATGATCTGAAGCAATAGCCCACATAAAACATATGGTGCTCAAATACAAATGTGTTCTCTTCATGCATAAGCAAAAAGAATACTGAAAGAATCTTCAGTCATCTAAAAACAAGCCAAGAAAGAGTTAACCTTAGTGGCTTATACGTATAATCCTAACTATTCAGGAAGCTGAAATATGAGAATTGTGGCTCAAAGCCAGCATAGTCAGGGAAAAGACTTTTATCTCCAATAAAGTATTCAAAAAGCCAGAAATGTTGTGTTTCAAGTAGTTGAGCATTGGGCTTGAATGCAAAAGTACAGAGACAGCCCTCAGACTCTGAGTTCAAGGCTCAAGGACTGGCATACACAAAAACATGTTAACTTTATTTGAAAAGGACTTACTGATTAGAAGTTGTAACTTGAAAAATATTCAATTCTTATTAGGTATGCACTCAATGATTTAGGCTATCTTCCTTAGGTACAAGAGGTATTATTTGCAAGTTTAAACCTCTGTTGTAGATCTCAAAGAATCTATTAAGTTAGTGAAGGAACAAAAAAAAAATGAGTAAACAAGTGATTCTCAAAAGCACTATAGTTGATTTTGATGGTGAGAGGTGAGAAGCTGTGAAGCCTGACTCTGAATCACATTATGTAGACCTCATAAAATATTCTGCCCTTCAGTGCAGTTTCCCATTTGACTTTAGGAGACATAAAAAGTCTAGCTCTACCTCCATTTTTATTCACTAACACGCAAAGACCCGTAAGTGACCCTCAAGCATGCTCGCACTGAGAGCAGCATTTCTATGTATAGATGGATAGCTCTTACTGGCAACAGCCTCTCACTGGAGATGGCTCTGTACTAGAGGTATGTTTGCTCATATTTGCACATTGCCTGCCTGGCACAATGCTTTCTATATTCTTTAACATGAGCCCCATGTAGTTGTGGCTGAGAAATGGAAGTACAGGATAAAGATCATGGCAGGGGGTGGGGGAGGTGGGATCCTATTTGAACTCCCACTTCATATTTTCATTGCTAACTCCTAACACTATGTTCTAAATTTCTTTGAACATTTATAGCAGGTTACTCTCTGTAAAGTAGGTGTAGATGTTTATTTTTTATTCAAAGACATTTATTATGTACGAAAAGTTCAACTTGCTTAATAGGTTGTTCTTACTCTTTTACCATAAACCATAGTTTTTCTCCATCAGTGAATTTGGAGGGTTTAGAGTCAGATCTAAGGGAAAGAGGAAAAAGCTATTCTGTAGATTCACTGCTACTTTGTAAGTAAAAAGAAAACCTGAATGGACCCAAGGAAAAACTGAAGTATACATCTATTATATCTATGCAAGTCATTATTTGTGTCATTCCCTTCTTAAAAAACTGATCATTAACTAAAAGCTTTCTTTGGAAATTTAGTCACCATAAGGTATTAGATTATTCTGTTGGAGAGATGTCTAGAAGAAACTCATCTTACATATTAGGAAAAAATTATGTTTCTTCCAACTCTTATGAATATATATTTATTTCTGCAAAGAGATCAATTAATTTCAAGCCTGTCCTCTCATTTACAAGATTATAACCACTACAATCTATTCAAACCAAGAGTTATTTTTAATTATCTATAATCTGATTTAATTTTAATGAGGGAGTAGAATATTTGTTTCTTTTTGAAAGCAAGCCACTTAAGAAAAAAACTGCCCAGAGGGTGAGAAAGGGAGAGGGAAAGTAGGAGGAAAATGAGGGAAGGGATAACAAGTTGTAACTGTAACCCCTCTATACATCACTTTGACAATAAAAAAAAGAAAGGAAAAAAAACTGCCCTAAAAATTGCTTGGCATTTTAGCATTGTTCGGAAAAACCATAAGTAACAGAAATGACTCTAGGAAGTGGCACAATTGCAAAGAGGCTTTGCCAAAGCTGTAACTGTGTAGAAATAAATGGAAATGTTATAATGTTTCCCAATATCTTGCCATGAAAAAATTTCATCTTTTATAAATTAGCAGTCAATATTTTTTCACTGGTCACTAGAATCAGAGCAATTTGTATATTATTTTAGAATTATTTTTGAGGATCAAAATCAAAAGATATAATATTAAATAATTTAATGTTTAAATGGCATGAACTTGTTTCTTGTTTGAACTTTGTTTCTTTTCTTAAACTTGTGACTTGTTTCTATTATTCTTTTCTTAGTTAAGACAACAATCATCATTACCTCCATTTGTTAGTGCTAATACAAGCTATATAAATAATATTACAGTAAGGGCCCTAGTCAAATTTTATTACATCAATGACTCTAAAGGAAGGAAAGATAATAGAACACAGAATAATAACTTAATCCATTACTGAATGTTTGGCTGCTTGGTTTGTCCTTTAAAACCTTCCTTAATGGTCTGGATAAAAGCAAAAGCTTCTGTAATTCTAAAAAACAATATTTACTAGCCAATTTGATGAGGTCTGACTATATTCCAACTCCAGGTTAGTTCATCCTACAACTGAAATATGTCAGCAGGAAATTTGCTTTACTATTCTGTTGAACATATTTTAAAAACTCAATTCCTCTTGCTCATCTAATACCCACTTAAGTAATCTGTGACTTCAAAAGAATTTTTCTTTGTGTGAAATTGTCACATACAATACGAAGACCAGTGACCAGTAGCTTGGGCTTCATTTATACTCTTATATTAATAGTAAATCTGAATTAAGTAATACAGATTATTCAACCTAAATTCTGGGATATATTATTAAGCCCAAATAGGGATATAAGCAAGAGAGTTGGAACTTTAGCTACGATTCCTGCATTATGGTTTTTCCAACTAAGCTATAATTTCTTTTATAATAGTACTACTTCTGCTTCACTGCCTCTGAGTAATTTGTAATTGTTTATATATAGTCATATAATAAAGGTATTGCAGCAAATGTATACAGGTCACTAAAATGACTAATTTAATTAGTTTGAAATATGATTAATAAAAATTACTGATAATAAATTGGACTATTCAGATATGAAAATGTGAAACTTAGGGATCAACTTGAATAGTTTGAAGACTTTATTGTGGAAATGGAAGATTATATGCTTGGCTTATAATTACATAAAAAGTATCTTTTGTTGTTGTTATTGTGAACTGGTATTGGGAATTGAACTGAGGGCTTCCTGTTCTTGCTTGGCTTTTTTACTCTAGACAGGCATTCTACTACTTAAGCTATTCCTCCAATTGGTGAAAACAAAATAATTTTATACCATATTTAGATGTATTTCGGAAACAACTTCAGACCCTTTTATTAATATTTGCTAGACTGCTTCCTATATGTATAGCAATGAAGATTCCACTAAAACTAAGTGCTCACAACTAAAATGTACTTTTTGCATCTTAGTTTCTTCTACGTGAGAATTTTCATTTCTAATTTATTTAAACATGTAATACTAGTATCTGATGATCATTATATAGCCAGTATATTATTACACATAATACAGCAACAGTATTTATTTTTATGTGCCTAATATTTTCAAGAATATAGATGTAGAAAATATTTCTCTTATTCTTTCTACCATGATCATAAAAAACAAAAAAAGCTAGGGTCTGGGGGCTCACACCTGTATCCTTGCTACTCAAGAGTCTAAGATCTGAGGATGGAGGTTCAAGTGTAGGCTGGAAAGTACATGAAATTTTTAATCTACAATTTTAACCACAAAAACAAAACAACAAAACCAAAAAGCCAGGAGAGTTGTGTCTCAAAAGGTAGAGCCAAAAAACTCAGGGACAGAGCCCAAGCCCTGAGTTCAAATCCCAGTATTAGCACATAAAAAGAACATACACACACATACATATACATACCTACACACACACCTAATATATAAGAAATAAGCAGTGACTTGATTTAACAAATATTTACTGTGCATGTGCTATGTGTCAAGCACATAATAAACTGCTTAATCATGCTATTGTCTTTCAAAAGCTTGTAGCTTAGAGAACTAGAAATATATTTTCTTTTTATTCCATTATTCTCAGAGCTAAATCATGAAAAATTGTTTCATTTCTTCTAACACTGTTGTTCTCTCTCAAGTCTTTCCAGTTGTCATTAATATCACCTCAAGATGAGGAGAAAAGAGAGAGGGAGAAGAGAGGAGAAATGGAGAAAAGAGAGGGGAGGGGTAGGTGAGAGAGGAGAGAGGGAAAGGAGAAAAAAGAAAGGAAGAGAGGGAAAAGAGAGAAGAGGGAAAGGAGAGAGAAGAAAAATATTTTCGCTTGTTCACTAATATTTGTCAAGTGTATATAGGCACTATAAAGTCACAGATTGCTGAAATAGCCATTGGAATAGCTAAGAGGCTCTTCTTTGAGCTTGCAGAGCACCCAATGGATCACTACTTTTGCATTATCCACATTATTAGCACATGAAGCTTCGTAAGAAAAATAATTTTCACCTTTGTACCAACATCAAGATAAGCTCAATAGTTGGACACTGATGGCTCACTCCTATAATCCTAGCTACTCAGGAGGCTGAGATCTGATCTGAGAATAGAGGTGCAGCCCTGGCAGGAAAGTCCATGAGATAATTAATCAGCAAAAAAGCTGGAAGTGGAGCTGTGGCTCAGATGGTAGAGTGCTAGCCTTGAGCACAAATGCTCAAGGACAGTCTCTAGGCTCTGAATTCAAGCCCCAAAATTGGCACACACCACACACACACACACACACACACACACACACATACAAGATATGCTCAATAAATGACTTGGAAGTATTAAAATGGACAGATACATGGATAACTGCCAGAAAGGGCTACCCATGCTTAGGATGATAACTTATGTAGGTGTGCTCATGATGAATCTAACATGTTACATTATTTCTAACACTAGTGATCTTAATTTAAGCTGGAAATTTGTTCATTTCTTTCTAACACTTTACATAATTATTCAAATCTAAGATCCCTAAATAATTTTGCTTTGCAATTATAAACTACCAGTTACATAATCATAACTAGAACTATATAGACACACACATATATTAACACTTACAATCACAAATATGAGTCAAAGGTAAGTACTTTAATAATAAAAAGAACATTACCATGATAACCTAACTTAAAGGCACAGTATGTTGTCAAATGAATAAATGCCTATACTCAATATTCATTTAAATTTCAACTTTAAATTTTAAACATTCATAACTTATGCTAAATTCACAATATTGTACCAAATAATGAATAAATTCTGTTAATTGTCTCTTTTTGATATTTGGGATCCATTTGGAGATTTAATTTTCTTCAAGACACTTTAGAGGAAGACTGAAGCAGAGAAGCATAGGATTAGTCGAATTCTATTTGGGATTCCTATAGATTTTTAAAAAACTTTTTTAACCTCCTCATACTTCAGTATTTTTTCCCTCTGAAAATGTGTAACTGTGTCTATTTCTCATGACTGTAAAAAAAACCCATAAAGTAAAATTAAAATTTATAAAAACATATAAGATTAAAAAAATTTGACTAGACCATTTAATGAACAGACTTTCATATACATAATATCACATGTCTGTACTTTCAGCTACTAGGAATGTGGAGGCAGAAGAATTTTGAGTTTGAGGCCAACCCAGGCAAAGTTAGCAAGATTTTATATCACAATAATATACAAGCAAAGGGTTGAGGGTGTGGCTTCAAGTAGTAGAATATCTGCCTAGTATGAGGCCTTAGATTCAATTCTTCAGCCCCACCAAAAACCCAAAGTAGTAAGGATAATGCACATAACCTAGCATTCAGTTTTGAACTGATACAGGTAAATAAATTAGATATTTAAAAAATCCCTTCAAAACAAAAAAAAATGGAAGAACAAAAAGTATGGTCTTTCATTTGATATCACTGAGCTTCAGTTAATTAAAGGAAGAAGTATTCTTCCCTTGTTTTCTTGCACATAATGCTTTTTTTCTATATACTAGTTTAGAACTTGTATAGTCTAGGTAGGACTCACAGGTGAGGTTGAAACTAATGCTATTTGGAGTGCTAGATGTCTGTGCTATTTTTCAAGTTGCTTTCCCCCCAAAGGACATATATCATACAGACTTGAGCAAAATATTTTTCAGTATGCTATTTTTTTTTTCAAGGTTAGAGGCTGAGCCCACTCAGGAGTTCACGGGGCTATATCCTTTACCCTGCTGTGATTTAATACTGCTAAAACCATTTACAATTGTAGAATAGGATGGATTATCATCCTATGTTATTAATCTGGTATATTCTAATAATACTAGATTTTTGTCTACTTATGTCTAGTACAGCTGTATAGTTCACCAATTTATCTCATTAAAATAAGTAATTTCAGGACATTATGATGTTATCTATTATGTTAGTGTTCTAATTAAAAAATAGTAACTGATAGATCACATATTCTGAATCAATTTTAAGGGAATTAAAATAATTTTCATTATATTACACTTAACAGACATAAGGTATTACTTTCATCTAGTGTTCTATTTAAAGACAGATAGCTCATCTACCTTACACAAATGAATTTTCATATTAACATTAATAGTGTTTTACAAACTCTGTCCTGAATCTCATGCGCAGCTAATAAGAGACACGAAGAGGAGGTAATTATTCATTTGTTGAACTAGTCCAGATGAAGATACTTAGAAATCACATCCAAGTCTTTCTCCTTTATTTAACAGATGAAACTGCTACTCTAAGAGATAAAGTTATTTGCAAAAGTAAATTGAATAGCTCAAAGAATCTAGTACAATACTTGGATATGACCCAGTGTAAGCTTGAAATTCATTTATATTTCAAATGCAATAAGCCAGCCTTCATATTTGTACATTTTCTGCTATCAGTCTTAACCAAGCCCAGTCCCAAAACAAATTAAAAAACAACCACCTCCTCTGTGAATATGATGTAGTTCAGTAAATGTGAAGAAACTCTCAGTTCTAATTATCTTCAGTTGTGTTTAAACTCTATGCAACCTCACATTCTAAGGTTTTGCTTTAATGGCAGTTTCTTTGGAATTATATATTGGTAGATACTAAGGGTCTACTTGTTACCTTATACACATAGGCTGAATTTCATACAGTATTTTTGTTCTGCCTGCATTTTTAGTATAACCTGTCACACGAGGTCAGATGTAAAAATTTCCATTTATGGCATCATATCAGCACTGAATAATTTCAGATTTTTGAACCATTTCACATTTTTAGAACAAGAATGTTCTACCTAAATTCACATTCTTCCCAATCAAGTTCAAGATGCATTGTATAAAGAGAATTGATATAAAAAAGCCATTCTAAGATTTAAATATTGGAAAAATAATACTAACAAGAGTTGTAAGTACTGTTAGATTTCTTCATTATTTCTCAAGCACTTATCCACTAACTTTTGCTTCCTGTAATTCATTTAGCTAGAAGAATATATACTATATTAGATGCTATTGTATTGTGGGGCAAATAGCACCCTTTCTCTAAATATTTTAATTGAAACATGACTTACTAGTGTTAGATTCTATTGTTACTTTAAAAATAAAGTTCAGAATTATTTTTAAGAGGCTTTATTTTTATTAATTCATATGTAAAGTTTTATCAATAATTTCATAATTATCCTCAAATTCACTACTGTTTATAGTTTTATTATGAAATCAGGATTTTCAAAATATTCCTGGTTCAGTAAACACATCACATTAAGATGGATATGGTCTTATAAATACATTGAGTCCATTTAAACCACTCATATTACAAGTAAAATGCTTGAATGAGTATAAATCCAGCCATTTCCTTCACTAACTTGAGTTAGCAAAGAAAAGTCCCTTCTAAGATTCCCAGTCCTACACAAAACAATAAGCTAACAAATGAGCATATAAGATGGCAAACCTAGGGCCTCTGGTGACCTTTGGAAGCCTTATCCAAAAACACTAAGGGGTGAAGCTCATAGTGAAGCACTTGCCTAACATATTCAATGCTCTGAGGCTAATCTCCAACAGTCTTTGCTAGGCTTATGATGTTTTCTTTTTGCTTCAACAAAACAAATACTTAAGAGGTATTTTAATTTAGGGAAAAACATATTTTTTGCTAACATCAGCTTATTAGTTTGAATGCCTTAATTTACTTTGAATTGTCTTTTGCTACTAAACAGGAACAAGCAATGAAAAGTAGAAATTTGATAGTATTTTTAAAGCTTAGTTCTAGGAGCCAATATATAATTCGTGTGATTGTACTTAAGGTTTGATTTGACAAATTAAAAAAAAAAAACCTGAAACAACTAGTGGGTTGATTTATGCAAAACAGAAAATGTTATATAATTACTTCCCAGTTTATTATAAAAATGAAACTATACAAATGACACCAGATTTTGCAGGCTTTTAAGAATTTTCTATGTATAAATTTTAAGTCATACTTAAATGTTTTCTCTGATTTAGTAGACAAAAATTTTCTTTTTGACTTTCATGCTGTGATATGAAACAAGTATTTATCGTATCTCTATTCCTACAATGATCCTATTTTTCATGAAAATATTACTCAGATTTCACCTCTAAGATCATAAGAGTTTTACTCAATTTTTGAAAGTATAAATTCTGAGTATCTCTATATTCTTGAACCTTATTCCATCAACTGTTGCTTTTTCTTTAAATTCTATTTCATTGTATTTTTCACTTTTAGCATTAGAATTTGCTAAGCTAGGTTACCTTTATCTAGCAGGTATGAATAATAAGATCCCAATTAAATAAAAGGGGAAACCAGACATTTTTACTTTAGCTTTTCTTTAATTATAATTGTATAAAGCTCTTGATTGAAAAAGAATTTTACATTTCATGCAAATTACTCTTCATAAAAGGAGGCTCATGGATAAATACAATTTCATTATCTTACATTTAAGAATGTTACCTAATATCCATTCATAACTATAGTAAAGCACTTGTAAATTTAAAAATAAGCAAAATCTTGGTATAGAAACTATCAACAAAGAATAAAGAGTTATTTCTGATCTTTCCTTAAAAACAATTAAATTTTGCCTCACAACAACCCTGTGAGGTAGGGAGGTAAGTGTTTTCATATGACTACATTTGAAGTTGAGCAAGATTACAGGTACCAGAATTTATGTAGAAAAGTGGCTCAAAAGAAAAGGCATCTATGGTGTCAGTGCTACATAAGTCCAGAAAAATTAAGTTGCTTTTTCTCCATCGATGGCTTTTAAGTCTTTTTTTTCCCCTCTGAAACTGGAACTCAAACTCGGTAACTACCAACACTTTTACTCATTGGCTGGTGCTCTACCACCTGAGCCACACCTTCAACCCCATAAGTCTTCTGAAAAACAGTGAGCAGGTATTATGGCATTTTGCCAAAAGAATAGCCATAAGATGCCATGATGAGTCATTCTTTTCTTCCTCTTCGCGTAGACAGACAGCATGTCATCTAGACATAAGCAGGAATCCAAGCAGCTAAGTGTCTTCTTTAAAAGTACTAATCCTTTTGGCTCTTCCAAGTTAAAATTGTGATGTCTGAGTCTTTTTAAATGGCTGGGTCTCTTCCACTTTAGTTTTAGTCAGGGATTACTTGCAGGTTTTCAATTAAATAAACTGTAGATCTTCTTCTTTCAAGGAAAATAGTGAGTCCACTAAGTTCCAATACTAAATGAAAATTGTCCACCAAGGAACTGTCTGTCTCCAAAGTGAGGGAAAATTCAACTAAGAACACTGATTTTTTTTTTGAGTTTCAAAAAACTATGTATTAGGTATCAGAATGTAAAGGGAATAAAGTCCAGCTTCTCACAAAAAAGCAGAATTTTCTTTTTTCTTTTTGTTTTGTACTGGTACTTGGTCTTGAAACTCACAGCGTAGATGCTATCTTTTAACTTTTTTCCATTCAAAGCTGGTGATCTACCACTTGAGCTAGAGCTCCATTTCTGGCTTTTTGCTGGTTAATTGGTGATAAAGAAGCTCAGATTGGCTTCAAATTGCAGCCCTCAGACCTTAGCTTCCTAAGTAGCTAGAATTATAGATGTGATCTCAGTGGTCCTGGGTAGGATTTATTTATTTAAAGTGGTAGTGGGGAAAAGGGATGGGAGTTGGTATAGGTATGTGGCTTTTTTTTCTTATTACCTAGTGCAGTGATTGACAACCATAAGGTCTTATGTGTTATAATAAAGTACAGCTAAAAATTATCTTCCTTTCTTGACAACAAACCTAGGACTTTCTAACTGTATGCAATAGAACAATTCATAATGGCTTTGAAAAATAGCTAAAAACTGTTACTATTTGCTAGTTTTTGTATCTGCCTGGAATTAACAGTACTCCTGGAATAAACAGTACTCCTGAGAATGGAGGAGGAGGATTATGAGTTTAAGACAACCCTAATGTGAACAGTTGTTAAAAAAAGGCTTAAATTACATTATATAGGGAAACCCTGTCACAAAAAAACAAAACCAAAAATGGTATGACTACTGTACAATAGCAGTGTTCTTGGAATCAGGTGACATCTCAAAATACTGTTCTTCACATATGTATGGTATATATATGCAGGTAACAAAGGGAAGCCAGGAGGAGGATGAGGAATAAGTGGGAAACGGAACAACCCATAACAAAGGGGCCATTCAGCTGCACTGGACATAGAAGAAAAAGAACTAAGCAACCCAAAGACAGTGATGGGAAGGGAGGAATGAGAGAGAAAGAGGGAAAGCTTACACTAAGCAAAAGGAAAGAAATGTAAACATCACCTTATGTGGGAGAAATAATTGTATTGTCAAAGCTCAGAATTCACAAACTTTATAAACCATGATAAAGACAATTTTCCTTGGAAAGGTTAAAATGTGTTTGTGACTTTAAGTGTCATTATTCCATAATACTGTGAAAGATGTGAAATTTATGCAATCACCTAATCTTAATTTAAAAAAAGAAAAGAAAAGTGAGAGAAGGGATGGGTTAGGAGCAATGGGCAACAATGTTGTCAGACATCTTGTATTCCTATACTGTTTGTAGAATGGGAACTTCTTTGTACAACTACTTAAAGGTAATAATAAAAAATGTTAAAAAGAGATCCAATTAAAAATATATTCCATGTTAAAAAAACTGTCCTTCACATAATTTAACGAATTATGAATATCCATTCTCTGTATTTTTAAGAACAATATCAGTTACTTGTGGTTTCTTTAAATAGTGACTTGGCTATAAGTAAAGCATATAGTAGAATGATCAAATTTTAAAACAACATTAAGCCATAGGACCCAATATGTTTTCTAAAGACATGTTAACACACCGTGACATTAACCTATGTTATAAATGCTCAGGCAGCTCTGAAGGAAATAATTTTCTGTAACTATGACTAAGTTTATATTGTCATGAAGAACTTCTATTACTGAAAATTAAAATACAGTTTCCTTTGGTGCCTCAGGTAAGTGAGACTTTAAAATCTGGGATCAATTTATTTAATGCCTTCATCTTCGATTTTGAATATATAGTTTTTCCAATGTCCTATGACAGGATTATAGAATTCTTGTATTGCTTCAAGATTAATGAACATGTATGCTGAATACTCTTAAAATAGCTGTGCCTAAAAACACAACCCCATGATATAGTATTTAGAACACTTGATTAAAACAAGTATTAGGTCAAATAACCTATTGTTTAAAATAATCTCAGTTAACATTTCTATAGTACATATTATAAAGAGAAAAAAAGCCCAAGTCTTTTCTAGAGTAGTAAACTAGAAATCAATTATTTGAAACAAATAACTCTTGGTATGTATATTTTTATGTTTAATAAAAATATGGTTTGTGTTTACTGATGCTATAATTTATCTATCATCTATTATCTCTCTCTCTATGTATATATATATATTTAAGTTTTTCAAGGATTTATTTTAACTAGGTAAAAGTAGTGAGAAACAGAAAAAGAGAAAACCATTTCCTGTTCCCCATGCAGGAAATGGGAGTTCAACTCCTAACAAACATATTCTTTTTTTTTTGTTTTTTTTTTTTGCCGGTCGTGGACCTGAACTCTGGGCCTAGGCGCTGTCCCTCAGCTCTTCAGCTCAAGGCGAGCGCTTGACCGCTTGAGCCCACAGCATTACTTCCGGCTTTTTCTGTTTATGTGGTGCTGAGGAATCAAACCCAGGGTCTCATGCATGCAAGGCAAGCACTCTACCACTGAGCCACCTTCCCAGCCCCAACAAATATATTCTTAAAAGGAGTTTTTATATTCCCCTCCCTTAAAAACAAGAGTCTAATTTTATTACTTATTTTCTTTCAATAAGTAATACCAGCCCTCCCCCCCCCCAAAAAAAAAATCAAGAACCACTTCATAGGCCAGGTATAGTATTTCATACCTATAATTCTAGCTACTCAAGAGGTGAAGCTCAAGAGGATTACTAGCTCAGGCAAAAAATGTTGGTGAAATCTGATCTCAACCAATAAGCCATACATGTTGGCCCATACCTGTAATGCCATGTATTTGGAATACACAGGTAGGAAAGATTGTGGTATAGGCCAACCTGGGAAAAACCAGGAGATCTTATACAAAAAAAACCAAACACACACACACACAAAAAACTACAGCGAAAAGGGTTGGAGAATAGAACACCAAATGGTAGAATAACTGCTCAAACTCCAGCACTGCCAAAAAAATTAAAAACAAACAAAAAAGAACTGCTTCATATATTTTGGAGAGAGAAAAGAAGACAAGAAGGCTTCAAATTTTACATAGGAAGACTAAGACTCAGTGATAAACTTTTCAAAATGCGACATTAATAAAAAGTCTTTCAATTCAGTTCTTTTTATCCTTAAAATATCCAATGAAGTACCTTTCCAGAAGTAAGCATTAGGTAACAACACTGCTCTTTGTCAATGCCTAAGTACTAAAGCTACCATAATATGGGATATGAGGGAATAAAATCACTAGTCAAGAGGAATAAATACTAATGAAAAAATGCTGAAAAGGTAGAAATACAGGGGAACTTGCTCACTCTAATAACAAGCACCATGAAACGTGCATAGCTGGCCTTATACTTAATAGTATACTTAATGTTTTATCCACAGACAAGGATATTCATTCTTGTCACTTGTTTAACATTATATTAGAGGTTCCAGTCAGGACAATTAGTAAAGAAAATAAAAGACAGATTAGAAAAAAGAAATACTTATTTGTAGATAATTTTGTATATAGAAAATAATAAGGAATCCACTTTAAAAGCTATTAACACTAACTAATTAGTTCAATAAACAATAGCTATCAGACTCTCAATTGCTTTCTTTATAGAAATTCACAGTGAATTTCTTTTTCTTTCCTTTCCTTTTTTTTTTTTTTTTTTGTCAGTCGTGGGGCTTGAACTCTGGGCTTGGGCGCTGTCCCTCAGATCTTCAGCTCAAGGCTAGTGCTCCACCACTTGAGTCACAGCACCATTTCTGGTTTTCTGGTGGTTTACTGGAGATAAGGAATGTCACAGACTTTACTGCCCAGGCTGTCTTTGAACCAGATTCTTGGATCTCAGCCTCCTGATTAGCTAGGGTTACAGGCGTAAGCGACCAGCGCCCAGCTCACAGTGAATTTCTATGGACTAAAAGTTTTCACGGAAACTTCAGGTACTTAGGAGATTCAAAATAAATCTTGCAAGGGAAGAATAAGAGCTTGAATCAATCATACTTTCTAATTTCAGACCTTACCTCAAAGCTACAGCAATTAAGACAGTTTAGTACTGGGAAGAATTGAGATTCTATCACAAAGTCTTCACACTTAGAGTAAATTGACTTTTTGATAAAAGTGCCAAGATAATTCAATAGGTAAAGAAACTAGCAGGGACAACTAGATAATCACATCAGAAAAATACAATTCAAAATGGATCAGCTTCAATATAAGCACTGAAACTTGAAAACAGGTATAAATCTTATGACTGTGGACTAGGCATTGATTCGTAGATGCAGTAATACCAAAAGCACAAACAACTAAATGTTAAAAAAAAAGCCAGGCACTTTTTGTATGTATGTATACATATATATATATATGTATTTATACATATATGTATGTTATATGTATATTGTATTATATATGTATATATACATATATATATATAAATGTCTTGAATAAGTACATGAAAGCGTGCTCAAAATTATTAGTCACCAGAAAAATAAAATTCAAAGCAACAATGAAATGCTACTTCATTCACCATGATGAAGTTTTAAAAAGTCAACTTCAAATTATACTACAAGAACCATAATAACAAAAACAGCAAGGCACTGGCACAAAAACAGACATGATCCTGGCACCAGCAACTCACACTTAAAATCCTATCTACTTAGGAGGCTAAAATCCGAGGACTGCAGTTCAAAACCATCCTGGCAAGAAAGTCCATTACAAGCTACAGTACTAGCTGTGAGCACAAAGGCTTAGGGATAGTGCCCAGGCCCTGAGTTCAAGTCTGAGGTCACACACACACACACACACACACACACACACACACACACACACACACACACACACACACACACACACTAATGAAGAGAAGATCCACAAATAAAACCATACAGCAAGCCAAGGCCGGTAGCTTACATCTGTAATCCTAGCTACTCAGGAGGCTGAGATTTGAGGATTGAGGTTCAAAGCCAGCTTGGGCAGGAAAGTCCATGAAACTCTTATCTCCAATAAACCACCAGAAAACCGGAAGTGGTGCTGTATCTCACGTGGTAGAGTGCTAGCCTTGAGCTGAAGATCTGAGGGACAGCGCTCAGGCCCAGAGTTCAAGCCCCATATAGCTACAGCCAACTAATTTTTAACAAACAAAGCCAAAAACATATAGTGTTCAACAACAAGTGCTGGGAAAACTGATTACAGTATGTGCAGAAGACTGAAACCAGATCCCTATCTTTAACCTGTACAAAAATCAAGTCCAAATGGATCAAAGACCTAGTGTAACTCCTGAAACTCAAATTACTAAAGTAGGAAAATAAAGGAAAAATTCTGAAAGATATAGGTATAGTAATTATTTCTGTAATAGGATTCTAATTACCAAGGAAATAGGAGCAAAAACATTCAAACAAGACTGTATCAAATTTAAAAGTTCTGCATACTGTGGCAGGTGTGATGGCTCATGTTTGTAATCCTAGCTAATCAGGAGACTAAGTTCTGAAGACTTGCAGTTCCAAGTCAGCCCAAGCAGGAAAGTTTGTGAAACTCTTTTCTCCAACTAATGAACAAAAACCTGGAAGTAGAGTTGTGGTTCTGTGGTGGAGCACTAGCCATGAGCAAAAAAGCTCAGGAATAGTGCACAGACCCTGAGTTCATGGTCCAAGAATAGCATTGCCCTCCCCGCTAAAAAAGTTCTGCATATCAAAACAATTACCAGAACCAGAAGATAAGCCACAGAATAGCAGAAAATCTTTACCAGTTATGCAATGAATTAAGAATTGGTAGAATATACAAAGAGCTCAATAAAACAGACAATCCAATTAATAGAAATGGGCAAATTGAACAGACAAATGCCTAATGAATTCATGACAATAATGATAATAGTAAAGAGTCATAAGTGTAAAAGTTACTAGAAGGGGACTATTCAGTGGGAGAGGAAAAGATGAAAGAAAGGCATACTGGGATATGAGGACTGAAGGATGTTATATGTGTATGTTAATGTATAAAATCTGTTTAGAAAGGGGAAGAAAAAGGTAATGCAAATATGGCAGAAGTGAATATAGTGAATATGTTTGAAGCGCATGTGTGCACATATGGACTAAACAATAAAATCCCCTTATATTACACACACACACACACACACACACACACACACATACACTCACCAACAAAACAAAACTATCCAGTGCTCATGCCTGTAATCCTAGCTACTCAAGGGGCTGAGATCTGAGGATCGTGGTTCAAAGCCAGCCTGGGCAGGAAAGTCTGTGAGACTTTTACCTCCAATTACTCACCTAAAAACCAGAAGTAGAACTATGGCTCAAAGTGGTAGAGGACTACATAAAAACAAACAAACAAACAGAAACACAAAAAACGTCACAACCATACAGTGACAACCACTCTAAGGGTAAAAAACAAAACAAAACAAAAAACCAGGAAAATAGAGGGCTGTAAGAGTAATTCAGTGGTAGAATGTTTATGTATCATGCTCAAGGCCTGTTTAGCATCCCTAGCACCAAGATATGGAGGAAAGGAAAAACAAAAGAAGTGTGATATTAAGTGGGTAAATTTGAACTTTATTCACTTCTGGTGAGAATGTAAAATGGTATAGCATGCTTTGTACAATAGTCTGGCAGTTTCTCCAAATATTAAACACAGAACTACCATATGATCAGCATATTATTATATGATTCTGTGCACATGAAATATTCAAGATAACAAGTACATTAGTAGTTGTTTCAGGTTGGAAGAGAGGTAGATGTGTGTGTGTGTGTGTGTGCACAAGCGTATGTATGTGTGTGTATAGGGAAAAGAAGTAGCTGTTAATGGCCATAGCATTTTTAGTATATTTACCTAGTTGTGTAACTTCCAGTGCTGATTTTTACACCTTACATGAATTGTTTGGTGTATAAATTCTATCTTCAAAAAGCTATTATTAAAAATAGCACAGGAATGTTAACAGCTAAGTGGGTCCTAATAAAATAAAGGCATAAGCCAATTATTCTTCAAATCAGTATTTTTCATGCTCTACCCAATGACACTTTTATGTTAATTATCAGGTTGCACCAATCTTTTTTTTCTGTCATCTCAGTTAAAAGAAAAAAATATATACACTTATTTAACAAACTTATTATCTGTAGTATCTTAGATGGCAAGAAATTACATAGGATATCTAGAAAAAAAAGCTAGCTCAGAAACCAAGAATTTCTAAGGAAGTGAGCTTAACATGTAACTGCCATTGTTGAACTATGATAAAAATTAGCTTGTATTTAAAAAGTGAGAGAAAAAATAAACCTTGGAGTTTAGTGATTTGAGCTGCTCTAAGAAGGAAAATCTTTAATGATTTCCCTGGAGTAACCTAACCATTACCAAATAATGTTACTAAATACCTCTTCCCTAGATTTGCGTCCAATTCTATAAAATGAAGTAGTTGAGCAACGTATGTAACAGCCAAAGCTCCTTCAATATTCAAAGTTCTAATATCAACTTAAAAAAAACATACTTAGATGTTTATTTACGAATTAATTAATTTTTCTTTTTTCAAAGTTAATGTAATGTTATTGTTATTATTAAGGTGTCCTACAGAGAGATTCTCAAGTGAGAGAATGATTGTACATTTCTTATTTGGACAATGTCACCCCTTCCTTCACTTTTCCCCAATATCACCCTTGATATCAACTTTTAAACTCCAATTTGCAAGGGTCACAAAAATCAGTGATTTGATCAACACTGGATATATGGCTAAATTAAACAGTAAGTAAAAAATGAAAAACAAATACAAAGCACAATATATATATTTTTTATTGTTTAGTTGTACCTACATTTTACACACTCCTTATAAGTGCCTCCCTAGACACAGCATGACTACTTTCAATATATTTCAGTGAATTCTCAGCTTATTTCCATATGAAATGTGAGTCTAATGTATTATTTATCCACAAGAAGCAAGAGTTGGCCCCAATATTTACAAGTGTTCCTTTTGAAAACCTAGACTAGGGTCACCTCCACTTCATCCCTGACAATTCTTTTTTTAAACCAACAACTAAAACAACAAAAAAACGGTATCATTAGATAAATTCTGCATATTCTACTTTACCACAGACCTCTCCATTCTTTACTATCATACATACCACAAATTTCACACATATATATGGCTTGCTTTGCCTCTGTCTAGGTTCTGTCTTGGCCCTTACTACTCTGCTAAGAGGGAAAATAGAAAGCCAAATCCAAATGAAAAACATTTTCTCTGCTAAGTGCTAGAGTTTTAATGAGCTAAGATTTTTAAAAGACCTCCATTGGGAAGATATAATCTAGGATCAATCTGACCCATGGCAAATTACCACACCCTATAACTCTAACTATTCATGCTAAAAACAGCAGCTGATCATAACTAGAGATGGAATGATGAACATTCCTTCTCATTAATTACAGCAGAGAACTAAAGGGAGGTAGCTTAGCAATATCCTTTTTTTTTTACTTGTCCTAGGGCTTGAACTCTGATCCTGGGCACTGTCCTTGAGCTTCTTTTGCTCAACACTAGCACTCTACCACTTGAGCCACAGCACTACTTTCAGCTTTTTCTGAGTAGTTCACACGAGAGCATGTCATGGACCTTCCTGCCTAGGCTGGCTTCAAACCATGATCCTAAGATAGCAGGTTCCTGAGTAGGATTACAGGTGTGAACCACCAGCACTCAGCTAAGTTCCAGCTTTATTTAGTTTTATTCAATGAATGTTATCTACAGAAATGTTATTTTTTTCTTTTTTTAATACTTATAATCTTCTAAGTTTTGCTTTCTATATATAAAAGAGGGAGATAGATAAGATAGTATGGGGAGTTTCAGTAGTGAGATTGATCTCAACATCATTCACCTTTATTTGTAACATCTTCAAAGACCTATAACTGTATTTAATTCAAGATAAAGTATCTTTTGTTTATTTTATTTTATATTTATACTTTTATATTTTAGTGAAAATGGATGTAAAATTTTGAATGAAATTTTAGCTTTTGAAATTGTATAAAAATCCTTAGTCACAATGATAAAGTAGTGGCTTTCTGATGCTTTAATACGCATAGACAAATCTACCCAGAACTTTGGTAATATTATGGTTATTGCACTGGTTTAAAGTAAAACCAATATACTACAAAGTAACATTTCTGCATCCATTCTTTAATGAGTATCTGTTGGAAACATAAACACATTAAGTAGCAGAAATATCCCTTACAGAATAGAAGATACATGCAGTACCTCCAAAATACATAAAGTCTAGCAGCACCATAAGAACATACTATCTAAACATTAGAAGAATCCATATATAATTAGTGCTTTAAAGAGTCTAATTTTCATATAATAAACTTATCAAAATTTCTCAGTACAAAAATACCTTCACAAACTATTAGTAAATGCCTGTTCTCAACTCTCAAAAATATAAGCAGTTTTATTTGTGAATATAGTACTGCATATCTGAGCATCACAAAGTATAATGAGCAAAATAAAAACTTGTTTTCAGGATTACATTTCAGTATAACATTCCAATAGCAATGGAATACTATAAAATTAACTATTTCCAAAAGAATTCTAAGTATTTTTAAATCTTAAAAAATCTATTATTACTTGTAAGAAATAACAACTTCTACAATGCTACACAGATGACCAAACAATACCCTTGAATGACAGAACAAAAACCTTTTCCCACTGTAAACTCTAGTCTATTTAGCCTAGAACTAATCTAAGACATATAGTCTAAAACGATGCCCTAAATACTCCAGTATATATTTTATCAATCCCAAAAGGTTTTTATCATTTAAGTTGAAAATAATTTTTAAAAGAATAGCAATTTAGATAAAATCGAGTAATATATCCTCAAAGAAATTGGTGAACATTTCACCCTTGCGTGAACTCCCTATTGTACACATTCCTAAACCTTTAAAGCATTTTTAAAAATATGCTAAGAAAGTATTAATTCATTGAGACTAGTTTAATGAGAATATTTTGCATAGTTTATAACAAGGACATAAACAGTGCTATAGCACTTGAATAAGTAGTATCAAACAATCCATACATTTAAAATTTAGCTCAGCAGTATAATTGAAAAACAAAACAAAGTAATCTATAATGCTACTCAATCAGGTAAAATATAAAAAGTTGCAATAATTTAGTATATAAGCTTTAAAAATAATTTAAAAAATTATGCTGAATGGAATCTTATTCTAGGATTTGCTTGACTAACATTTGTGTGCATTGGGGTCCGATCCTCAGCACACTCTCTTAAAAAAAAAAAACCAGTATAGAGGAGTGGCTGAGGTAGAGATGAAACAAGACTCACCATTTTTTAAAATAATTTAAGACTTCCTAAAAAAAAAATTGTATAGTAAAAAGATACAAAAAGTAAAAGAAATTTAAAAAAACTCTCTTAACTCTAAAGCTACATAACTTTAAAAACTTAAAGCTTATAGAGAGTATAGACAATCTATAACTGTAATACTAAAACTTTCAGGGCTAAATGAAAATGAAGGCTTCTATTGGTATCTTAATGACTCATGAGATTCAGGCATACATTTTTATTTCAAGAAGAGCACAAGAAGCTTTTTTTTTTGTTTTGGTTGTGGGGCTTGAACTCTGGGCCTGGGCACTGTCCCTCACCACTTCTGGTTTTCTAGTGGTTTATTGGAGATAAGAGTCTCACAGACTTTTCCTGCCTGGATTGCTTTGAGCCAAGATCCTCAGATCTCAGCTTCTTGAGTAGCAAGGATTACAGATGTGAGCCACGGCACCCAACACAAGATGCTATTAGTATAACTCTTTTTTATATTTTGCCTGTCCTGGGGCTTGAACTCTGGGCCTGTGCATTGTCCCTGAGCTCCTTTGCTCAAGGCTAGTGCTCTACTACTTAAGCCTTAGCATCACTTTCAGCTTTTTCTGTGATTAATTGGAGATAAGGTTGTCACAGACTTTCCTGCCTGGGCTGGTTTCAAACTGTGATCCTGAGATCTCAGCCTCCTGAATAGCTAGGATTACAGGCATTCAAGTCAACTTTTAATTTAGTTAACTGAGTAGGGGGTTCCCTACATTCTTTTCTTAAAGACATTCTATGATTTTTGCTTACTTTTTAGAGAAGTATTAAAAAAAACTTCTGCTTTTTAAACTAAGTACTGAGACAGAAGGGAAAACAGTCTAAATAAGCCTTAAAAAATCATGATTGTCTTCCTTTGCATAGATAAAAAGAATAGTGTATCCAATTTAAACATTTAAGAGTTTCAGGTTAAAATAAATATATTCTAATATACTTTCTGGACCTACTTTATGAAATACTAACCTTATTTCTATATGGCCCTCCTAGTATAGGAGTTTAGGCACAATAATATGATCATACTTGTAATTTATTTTAAATGTATTATTAATCAACAGTAACAACAAGGGTGGATAAAGCTGAGCTGTCAACTTTTACTAATGAACTTGTGACTATCTAGGACAATTTGCCTACACTCTGGGATTTAGTCTTCTTACCTGTCCAAAAAAAAAAAAAAAGCCTTCAAACTTTGACATTTCACTAATCCAGAGCTTATATGTGCACACATGGGTACACACACACACACACACACATGCATGCACTACTGAAATAGGTACTACTCAATGTGAGTTTTACTTTGATACTTTCTACTTATTTTCATTTTCAGAATGCCATGGATAATTACTAAATTGATTTCAAGCTACTACAGTTACTCCATACCTGAGATATCTTCTATTTCTGACATTCTAGGATTCTAGAAATAACTACAGAACACTCAGTCTACCTCACATGGAAATACTGATTTCACCAAGGTACTAGTTGAAATACTGATTAATAAAAAAAAAAAATCACAAGATGAAGTTCAGAGTTCTAAAATTCTAGTTACATTTTTGTAAAATAATAACTGTAACATGACATAATACTTTTAAGCCAACTAAAATCTTAAATTGACCTACTAAGCTTCTTAACTTTATACACATATTTATAACTGTCAAACATCTATCTCCATGGTAAGTCTATAAATTTGAGTAGTCAAGAAAGTTTATGTTCAAAGTAACTTTTTCTTTTTGGGTCGTGGGGCTTGAACTCTGGGCTTGAGCACTATCCCTGCGCTCTTCATTTCAAGCTGAGCGCTCTACTGCTTGACAGTGCCACTTCTGGTTTTCTAGTGGTTAATTGGAGATAAGAGTCTCATGGGCTTTTCTGCCTGGGCTGGCATTGAACCATGATCCTCTGATCTCAGCCTCCTGAGTAGATAGGATTACAGGTGTGAGCCACGGGCGCCAGGCTCAAAGTGACTCTTAAGAGACTCCTTACAGAGAAAAAGTAATAGATGAAGACCAATCCCTGTTAAATATGCCAAATACTAAGAATCAGCAAAACAGGGAATATGAAAAAAAAATTTAGGTACATAAAGTAAACTAGAAATAGCTTTTACAAATGTTAAATTTATAAGTTCTTATTTCTAAATGCCACAGTGTTTAATGGAGATGGTTTAATTTAGGTGTTAACGAAATCAATTCTATAACTAGTTGAGTACAGTTAAGTTTATTTATCAAATGGATATGTTAATTAGAACTTAGAAGTCCAGAAACTTTTCCTTCCCTCATCATGAAGTATTTTAAGAATTGTATACGGAATTATTTTTGAAAGTGATATTAGGGTTTAAACTCAGGGCCTTCCACTTGCTAGACAAGTAATGTACCACTTACTTAGCCCATATCATCATTGCTAATTAAGATTATAAAAATTATAGTCTCTGATTAAAAGATTGCATGTATAACACATCAGCGTGAATATAGTCTTAGATTGGAAAACTAAAAATTTTCCTGTCTTTAGTCATCTTTATAGTTTTAGAAAGAAAAATACACATGCTAACTACAAAATGTTTAATTTATGCAAAATAATTATCATTTTAAGCAAAAAGTAACCTCAAATTATTTTCTTTTGTTCATTTCTTTTTTAAAAAAACCTTCTTTCTCAATTTTATTCTTCTTCAGTCTAATTACAAGATCTTTCAATGCTAATTTCCAATGACCCTAACATTTAACAAATTTCAATTTTAATCAAAATCCTCATAGGTTAAAATATTTCACACGTGTGTGTGTGTGTGTGCGTGTGTGTGTGTGTGTGTGTGTGAGCGAGCGCATGTGTGCCAGTCCTGGGGCTTGAATTCAGGGTCTGGGCACTGTTCTTGAGCTCTCCACTTAAGCCACAGCTCTACTTCTGGCTTTTTGGTGGTTAATTGGAGATAAGAGTCTCAGATTTTCCTGCCCAAGTTGGCTTTGAACCACAATTGTCAGACCTCAGCCTTTTAGTAGAGCAGAATTATGGGCATGAGCCACTGGCACCTAGCTTTCCTTTCATTTCACAATTCTTAGTATGCCAAAGAACTTGATTTCCTAAAAACTGGTCTCTCAAAAAACATACAATAAGGTCTGGGAAGGTGGCTCAATGGTAGAGTGCTTGCCTTGCATGCATGAGGCCTTGGGTTTGATTCCTCAGCACCACGTAAGCAGAAGAAACTGTAAGTGGCACTGTGACTCAAGTGTAGAGCTCTAGCCTTGAGCTGATTAGCTGAGGGACAGTGTCCAAGGCCCAGAGTTCAGGCCCCATGACTGACCAAAAAAATTAAATAAATAAATAAAATAAAACATTAGGCAGTTACATTTCTTCCCCCATTCAAAATGTGTTGAAATCTAACCATACAGAAGTGATATCTAAGGACTCTCATTGGACTTTGGAGCTTTGTAAACCACTGGAAACACAATGCTTCTCATTATTTTCATAAAAAGACAATAAAATTCTGCTCAGTATGTCAAACAAACTCCTTTTTTTACTAAATTAAGGTATTTTCTTACACTTAAATGACTGTCTTCTGTTCATTACAACTATTACATGAAAAGAAATCTTAAATTCTGTATTTCATTTGATAGTTTTAACTAAAACTATCAAAAAATGAAAGTTTTCAAATAAAATATTTTAAAATAGATTACTGATACTTAAGTTTACAGTACTATAATATCATAAGCCTCCATAAATACCTCTTAAAATACCATAGTATGGTCAATAATTACTTTAACTGGTTTGCAACACTTGTAGGACAAACTGTATCTTTTTAAAACATTGAATTCTTTTAAAATTCAGAAGCAAATCAACTTCTTTTTCTTGATGTACAAAAAATATCTATCATATTCCTTGGATCCCTACCATTTCCTTCAGTGAAATCGTGCTCTTAGGTAACCTCTAGGACTACGACGG
This sequence comes from Dipodomys ordii, assembly GCF_000151885.1. NCBI lineage: Eukaryota > Metazoa > Chordata > Mammalia > Rodentia > Heteromyidae > Dipodomys > Dipodomys ordii. The sequence continues at coordinate 10,154,904 of NW_012267244.1, read as the reverse complement.
TATAATTTCAGAATGGGAATTCTATTTTTTTTTTATTGCAATTTCCAAGCCTTAAAGAACAGATAGGAAAAAGAAAACAAGTTAACAAAGAGGTTTTTAAAAGCCTCCTGTTAAAAATAGGCAGAAGGATTTATATTTCATTTCACTAAATATTATAAATTCTGTAATAAGCTCAATATATTTTTTTCTAAAGGAAAACATTTACCTCAGTCCATCTCAGCAACTATGAACAATACATTAATAAGAAAAAACAATCTGCCCTGGTACTTTCATTCGAAGATTACAATTCTAAAAATTTCTAAAACCAAATATATTTCCATATGTACACTCTTTACTTAATCATGATTGCTGAATTAAATCTGTACCTATGTGAAAATGGCAATGCATTCTGAGTTGGTTCAGCCCTTGGCTCTGAGTTCTGTGTCACATCAGGTGTTCTTTCATCATCCGTCCCATTAATACTTTCTGGTGTTAAAGGAGACTGAAGATCTCCACCTGCTGATTCCTGCAAGAAAAGGGGTGGGGGAGAAAAAATAGTTACACTTTTGTTCAAATATACATCTTCAAGTTAAAACCACCTCTGACATCTTAAAGAACAAAACGTCAATAGAAATTTAAGAAAAAGCTTAAAAATAACTTAAAGAGAAATATATTTTGAAGCAAAGCAAGCTATAAAATTCACTGAAACACAATACACCTTAGAATGATAAGCATAACACAATTTGGAAATGTAGTTTCAAAAAACTTGAAAAAGCTGGGCGTCAGTGGCTCACGCCTGTAATCCTAGCTATTCAAGAGGCTGAGATCTGAAGATCATGGTTCAAGGCCAGCCCAGGGAGGAAAGTCTGTGAGACACTTATCTACAATTAACTACCAGAAAATCAGAAATGGCGCTGTAGCTCAAGTGGTAGAGTACTAGCCCTGAGCTGAAGAGCTCAGGAACAGCGCCCAAGCCCAGCATTCAAGCCCCATGACCAACAAAAACCAAACCAAACAACACAAAAACCTTGAAAAAATTTGGGACACTACAAGCAATCATCTGGTCAGAATAAAAGGTATTCAAAGGTGGAGTCAGTGGCTCACTACTATAATCCTAGATATTCATGAAACTGAGATCTGGTTTGTGGCCAGCCCAGGCAGAAAAGTCCTTGAGACTCCATTTCCAATGAACTAGTAAAATGTCAGTCTGAAGACATGGCATTTAAAATTCAGAAGCAAATGAATGTCTTTTTCTTGGTGTACAAAATTATCTATTATATATCCCTGGATCCCTTCCATTTCCTTCAGTGAAATCATCCTATTAGATATACTCTAGGACTAGGATAGAGTACCAGCCTAGCTCAAGGATCTGAGTTTAAATCCATGGGCTATCAAAGAAAACCAAATAGTCGAAGAATTACTTAAAAAAAAAAAAAAGGATTACAGTGACTGTGATGGCTCATGCCACTCAGGAAGCTGAAGCCTTGAGTTTGTGGTCAGTCTGTACTATTGAGTGAGACCCTGTTCCAAAAAAACCCCAAAATAGCAGAAAAATGCAAAACAAACAACAAGAAATATGTAATCTTGCTTTGGAGAAAGAAGGAACTAGAGGAGAAGAAGAGAATGAGGAAAGGAGGGTTAAATGAAATCTGCAACAAATTTAAATTTTTAATCTGCTCTAAATTTCAGTTCATTTAGAGCTATTTGGAAATGTAACCGGAAATACCTTAATAACATATATCATAATACTACTAGTACATTCCAGCTTTCCTTCTCTAGTAGTCATAATAGAATTGTCTTCACAAATCTTATCTTTACTTTTAATCAAGTTTTGCCTATCAAAGTAAGCTTACTTTATTCTTCTAGAAAATAAAATTCAATATATAACCCAAGTTATTACTTTTTTTTTGTCCATCATGGAGCTTGAAATCTGGGCAATATTTCTTCTTGTAAATAATAAAAATAATAATTTATTCTTATAAGTGATTTCTAATACCTGGTTATCATTCATTTGATAAACCTGTTACATAGTAGCGCAGAAAAAGAGCAAAAGGAAGAAAAAGAGAAAAAGAAATAAAGATGGGGTGGAGATCTCAGATAAACATCTTCTAATCTTTTGATATAAATTATTTCCTATCCTTGGTCACCATCCAGAGCTACTATCTCTGAAATCAGGATTTTCAGACACTCATAATAGGTCCTTCAAAAAAATATTTTATTACTTTTAAGTAGTTGTACAAAGGAGTTGTCATTCACCAAAGCAGTTTATGAATACAGTGCATTTTGATCAATATCACTTCTTTCAACATTTCTCACCTACCTACCTACTCCCCACCCCTTCCCATAACTTAATTTTAGGCTAGGTATTAAATTTTTTTGCAGCAAAGTAGTTTATGTGTACAATGCATCTTAATCTGTGTCACTACTTCAACATCTTCACTCTTACTCCTTCCCTTATATTTATCAATTCTGTAGTATATACAATGAATTCTTGCCTGCATTCTGCCCCCTTCCTTTTTCATTCTTCTGCCCCTCTCCCCTTGGCCCATCCTCAGCTCCAGTGGCACAACTGGTTACTTTTAGATGGAGTCAAAATAGTTTTTATAGGGCTACAGATATAGCTCAGAAGTAGAGCACTAGCCTTCCATCTTCAAAGCATCAGAACTGTGGGGGGAAAAATCTCTTTCTGCATTAGCAATGTTCTGCCTTCTCTATGGTAAAGGGTATTGACAGATGATGCACAAGGTTAATGGATTATTCTTCATTCTTATGTATTTTTCACCCACCACTTGCATTAAATGCTTAATAAGAATTAGCTGTACTTGTCCCTAACCTATTTATATCAATTATATTCATATAATGACTATTTTATAAATTAATAAAGTATGAATATAAGCCAGAATGATTATCTTAATGAAAACCAAATGAAACAGTGAAGATAAATGGCTAAAAATTAAAATATACCCCACAACTGAATTAGACATATGTAATTTACTCTGTATTATTATATATCATAAGTACCACTATATAGCAGAAAAATGACATAGAAATCTAATATCACACTTATTTTTTTTTTAATGTAAAGACTGCAGGGAGCAAGCTTCTGGGAATTGGGAGGAAATTCACTACCAGTATAGTTTATATAAGGAAGAAAAGGTGGAGGGCAGGGGTTGGGGAACATGGCTCAAGTAGTAAAATGTCTGCTCAAAAGCTCAAGGCCCTGAGCTCTAATCCCAATACCACTATACTTAAAAAGAAAAAGTAAGAAAAAAAAAAGATATGGTGGGATTCTAGACAATAGATCATAATCAAAGTATTAGTGAAAAATAAGGCACTGTATTACTGAGTTTTAATTTATAAATTATAAAAGCACAAATTCTTTCCTAAGAAACTTTTCACATTAACTGACATCTGATAAATGCTGTACAACCTCCTGTTCTCCCAATCCATCCCACTCCTTTACACATACCTGTTCTTCAACCTTACCTAAACTTGATGCAATCTCTTTACTATAAGCTATTGTGCTACTTGGTCAGGCTCATTCTAGATTTAATTTTCTACACACATCCCTCCAAAAGTCTAAGAATGGCGAAATGGAACTTTGCTCTAAATGTCTGGCTTCTTTCTACTCAAGCCTTTTCAGAGGCAAAATGTCTACATACTGCTTCTAAAAGCATAGTCAAAACAGCATCAGCATCTCAGGAGTTAGAAATGCAAACAACCTGAGCCCCATCTCAGCTTTACTAAATAATATAGTGGGGGAGGGACTCAATAATGTGTGTTTTACAAGCCTTCTACAGAATTGAGGCAACATGTATACAATTAAGGCATCTAAATTGTATTATGTAATTCTTATGTGCCAGCTACCATTTAAAGGCTTTATATCAGTAGCTTCACCATTATAATCATACCATCAGCCATAGATATTTACATTTATTGAGCAATTACTACATGCTAAATACTTCCCAACCCTCACTGAACTCTTCCAATAACCCTAGTCCCATTTTGTGGATAAAACAGGAGTACTTTGTCTTAATTTCTTAAAATTAATAAAGGTTAGATACAAGATTAAAATCCTCCAATTTCTTTTTTTGGGGGTGGGGGGGGTCCGGTCGTGGGGCCTGAACTCTGGGCCTGCACGCTGCCCCTCAGCTCTTCAGCTCAAGGCTAGCGCTCTACCACTTGAGCCACAGTGCCACTTCCAGCTTTTTTCTTTTTGCTTATGTGGTGCTGAGGAATCAAACCCAGGGCCTCATGCATGCAAGGTAAGCACTCTACCACTGAGCCACCTTCCCAGCCCAAATCCTCCAATTTCTATAGCCTACATTATTAAATACTCATTCTTCTAAACCATTCTATAAAGTAAATGTTATGCTAAGGCTACCAATATATATATATACATATTTGGGTAAAACAACTTTCCCAAGATCCTACAGCAACAGAAAAAGGATTTGTCTAAATTTATCCGTCTTGTAAATGTATACTTTTTTCTTTTTGATGCTAGGGCCTGATAATATGGTAGGCAAGTACTCTACCATTAAGCTACACCTCCATTCTGAAGACCCAAGTACTCTTAACTAATGTGTTAACTATGACCGATTTAGTATCTATTACTCTTGATTATTTCACCTAAACAGTAACTCATTATTCTGTTTATTCTTCTTTCTGCCCAATTCCTAAGTAACAGCCTACTTTTCAGGCAGAGAATTAACTCAATAGTGAATTAAGCCCCCAATTTTAGGTGAGTAGACTAGAAGTTGGCCGAGGGTAATGTACTTCAAATGAAACAGAAACATTACAAGAAAGAAGAGTATGAAAGAAATGAAAGAAATACCTTTTTGACTACACTCTCTGTCTTTGACACATTACTAATCAGGTAAAATATTTTGAAAGATAAAAGTATGCCTATTTTGGTTCTCAAATGCTGATGACTTTGATTTTATACTTCCCTATTTTTTTAAATTTTTCACAGCATTTCCCAAATATAAGTATCTTTGATATATCCCTCTGGCAAAAGTAAAGGCTTACAGACAAGCATTCCATGCAAGAGGAGTAGGTATCCAAACAACAGGTGATAGTATACAACTAATTAAAAAAGATGTTATGATAAAGAGAAAGAAACAATGGCAAGCTTTAATGCACTATAATTGGTGTCCTTCAATTTTCTCTTACTTAATGTGTTGTTTCATCTTCCTGTAAAAACAGAATTACTAACTCAGGGCTTCCTACTTCCTAAGGAGGCACTCTACGCATTTAAGCCAGGCATTCTGGTAATAGGCCTTTCATTCAGGGCCTAGATACTGTTCCTGAGCCTTTCTGCTCAATTCTAGCTCTCTACCACTTAATGCCACACCTCCACTTCTGGTTTTTTGGTGGTAAATTGGAGATAAAGAGTCTCACAGACTTTCCTGCACAGTCTGGCTTCAAACCATGATTCTCAGATCTCAACCTCTTGATTAGCTAAGATTGTAAGCATGAGCCAGCAGTGCTCAGTTGGTATTAACTATTTCTGAGAAAGGGCTTCATTTTTTGTCTGGGTTAGTCTGGCCCACAACCTTCTTATTTATACTTCTTCCTGTTGTAGCTGGAATGACAAGTGTGTGACCTATACCCAAAGTTTTCTATTGAGATAGAGGGGTCACATTACTTTTTTGCTCAGGACAGCCTAGAACTCAACCCTCCTGATTTCAAGCCTTAGAGGAACCAAAGGCCCTGCAGGAAGTATCCCATTTGATATCAAATTACAAGCTCAAAGCCACATCTTCCTCTATTTTGCCTTCATACCTCAGAGACACTATTCCTTTACCTTAATAATCCTAGGGCCAGATGCCAGGTGACTTGATGCTATTGATAGCTAATTCTAAAGAGTTTTCCATGGAAAACCCACGAAAAGCTCTACCTTGGTTTTCCCTTTGCCCCTGCTTTCTGCCTGACCATCCCCGAGGCTTTCCCAAGGGATTCTACATGTTATACCATGCCTAGTTTCCATATCCTATGAGTATACCTTGTATTTTTTCTGAACCTCTATTGTGGTTCCTTTCATGTCCTAATTTGTCTGACCACCACCATCTATATAAAAGAAAATGAAATAAAAGCACAGGCCAATCTATATCATCTTTGGGTACTTATGCTTTTAAGTTTTATGTAGATTGATCTGAGTTTTCATTAATAACTTGAATTTTTAAATATTCTTACAATGATATGTACAGAAAAAAAACTACCAACAGAGATCAGAGAGTGTATTTCTATGTCAACTTTGTAAGCTTTTCCCAAATTAACTCTAGCATAAAGGATAACTGAAACTAACAAGTCACATAAACACAAACAGAAATGAAATCTTTACCTGTGAAGGTGTACTGGTAAGTTCCATCTTTTCTTGTGATTTCTCCTTTGCTAGTCGAGCAGCTTCTTTAAATTCCTGAAACTTTTCTGCAAACTGAATGTATAAAGACTATCTACATTAACAAAATAAGCCAAAGCGATCATTTTTACCTTAGTTTGCTTTCATTTTCTTACACAAGCAGTACAGCCTCCAAAGCAATTATAACTTGTAATATGATAGAAAAAGAAGCTTATCATCAAATAATTATTATACATAAAGCACTCAAGATCAATCTTATAAAAGTATTATAAATAAGTTGGAATTCACTATTAACCATTGTATTTATATACCTCTGTTGTTCAGAAATTATGTAAGACCAATGTGGGCAGAGGGTGGGAAGTAGAATCAATAAAGATAGCATACTATGTTTTCTTTATTACTGAATTTAGGTATCTACTTATTAACATCAGAGTACTAAGGAAATAATTTGTTATTACTAAAGTATCAGTATTACAAATGTACTATTATCAATGACAAAAATAAAAATTTATTCCCAAAGATTTCTAAACAGCAATGTTCAGCACCAGAAAAGTGTGAAATACTTTACAAGGTCTTTAAGACTGATAATTTGAAGACAAAATATTGCTCATGAAATGCTAATTCTTAGAAAAACACAGGAATAAAATTCCTCACCCTGTTTATTGGCTCTCACATTGTATTGCATCAGAGTTGAGACTCTAAATCCAGATAAAATACCATTTTCCCTAATATACTAATTTATATGTGCCTACTGTCATATCAAAAAGCTGAAATCTAGTTGAGCGACAGTGGCTTATGCCTGTAATCCTAACTACACAGGAGGTTGAGGTCTGAGGTTCAAAACAGTTCAAAACCAGCCCAGGCAGGAAAGTCCATGAAACTCTTATCTCCAGTTAATCTCAGAAAAAGCCAGAAGGGGAACTGTGGCTTAAGTGATAGAGGGCTAGCCTTGAGCAAAATGAAGCTCAGGGACAGCACTCAAGCCCAGAGTTTAAGCCCTAGAACTAGGGGGTCGGTGGTGGGATGGGGAAGGAAGCTGAAATCTGTGTCGCTATCAGATTCAGAGGGATTTGTGGCAGGAAGTTACTGGAATTTGATCCAAGGGCTCTGCACTAAAGGCTCTGCACTTGCTAAGCAGAAATTCTACCACATTAGCCAGGCCCAAGACCTTCTTTGCTTTAATATCAGATAAAGTCTCATGCATTTTTGCGCAGCAGTCATCTTCAGAGCATGATCCTCTTACCTATGCCTCCCAAATAGCTGGGATTGCAAACATGAGCCAACATGTTTGAGATACCTTACTTTTTGTCAGTTAGCCTTGAATCATATCATCCTCATTTCTGCCTCCAGAATAGATAAGATTACAGGTGTGTGTGCCACTATGTCAGGCCTTAGGTTCAGGTTTCATAATTCAGAAGAGCTTGATATACTTTCCTATCTTGAAGACAATGCCTAACTGAGGGGTGTTAAATCTCTGAGCAAAACCCCTTCTGAAACAGTAAGTCCCAACTTTTATATCTTGTCATACAGATAATATAACACAAAAGCCCTTCTTAATAAATGCTAACCTTTTTTTTTTGGGTGCTAGTCCTGGGGCTTGACCACAGGGCTAGAATGCTGTACCTGACCTTTTGTGCTCAAGGCTACCACTCTACCATCACTTGAGCCATAGTTCTACTTCCACCTATTTTGGTGTTTAATTGAAGGAAAGAGTCTCAAAGACTTTTCTGCCTAGGCTGGCTTTCAACTGTGATTCTCAGATTTAAGCCTCCTGACTAGCTAAGATTACAGGTATGAGCCACAGGCGCCTGCTATGATGACTATTTTTAACGTATACTATTTTCTAAGAGACAGAGGAATCTAATGATCTCTTGCTTCTTGCTCTAAAGTCACTACTGCTATTTGAGAATATTAACAAATTTCCCAAGTATTTTATAACCTGTTTGTTGTTATATATTCAATATGTCAGAATTAAAGATGAAGATTTTACAATATTATGATTTAACTTACTTTTGAAAGATGGTGCTCAGAGGAGAATCCCAATCCATAGACAGTATTTGCCCGGCTATCGGCCCACTGGCCAAACTTCTGAGATGTTTTAGTAAATGTCATGTTTGGGGTGATGGTACTATTTATTATTGCCTGAAAGATAAAAACAAGTATGTGTAACCAGGCCAAAATTATCAAACAAGCATTTAAGCACAGAACTATTTAGTTCTAAAAATTTAGGATCACTGAAAAACAATCTTTAATGTATTAAGTGTAGAAGTAGTTTCTGGCATAAATGACAATGGAAAAATACAGTAACTAGCAACTATAAATACAATGAAATTCTTTCCACTAAAAATTCAATATCTTATATTTCAAAGTTTTTCTATAATCTAGAAAACATCAAAGCATTTTTAGCATGGTCAGTTTCTTCCCCATGAATGTTTAAGGTCATTGTTTATTTAATTTTAATGACATTCACTAGAAGCAAATAGATCTCAGTCACAACAGTGTTTGCATATTTAACAGAAAGATCCCACATTACAAAAAAATCTTTCAAAATTGAATAGAAAAATCAATAGAAAAAGTGATGCTGGTTTTCTATATCCATAAGAAAAGAAGTTTTCCTAAGGTTGACTTACCTGAAATATATCATGATACTGAAAAGTCTTTCAGTATTTCCTTTACTACAGGGGACAAAACTTACTAAATATAAGCTTTAATTTCTTTTCTTATAAAGTAGTACAATTCATGACAGTATCACTTCTATTTAACACATAATTTCTTAAAAATAGTACTTTAACATGTTATTAAATATTAACTTGGGAGATCATGAAGATAGATTTCAACTATTACAACATCTTAATTCATTGCTCTGCCAGTACCAAAATCATTTTAATACTCTCCAAAATTAAAACTAAAATGTAATTCCAACAGTAATAAAAAAGTAAAAAATAAAAAAAAGCATGCATCTGAGAACATAGAAGAGGATCACAATGGCTTAATAGCTATGTCAATATGACCATATAAAATGATGTTTATCAAAATGAACTCCAAGAAATGGAAACAAGAGGTTTTGTTTTTTTAAAAAGTGGCACTATTTGCAATTATTTCTTTTTTCTTTCTTTTTTTTCCTTTGGTTTATTCCCGGTCACTGTTTTTGATTTCTCTATCCTTTGTCCTGTATGTGTTTATCTGATTTGGGGAACTGAAGGGGAATCACAGAAAAGGTGGGGACAAAGGGTGTATCAATTCAACAGTGGTACTCACTAGCAACTAGGTTGGAAATGACCTTTCCAACTTGCAAGGAGGGGAGTCGGGGGAAGTGGGAGAAAATGAGGGAGTGGGTAACACTGTTCAAAAGAGATGTACTCGTTACCTTACTTATGTAACTATAATACCTCTGTATATCACCTTTACAATAAAATTTAAATTAAAAAACTGAAAAAATGTATGCTATCAAATCCATAAACAGTCATTTAGTGAGCTATTAAAAGTGGAATGAAAAGTCAAACATAGAATAAATTTATCATACACAGTATAAATATAAAATACTTATGAGCTATGCAGGTACGGATGAGTAGCTACATGGATACCTGCCTTATTAAAGACAATAAAACAAAACTGGCTTTTTCCTTTCTTGGACAGAAAGTAGATGTGCTGTCTATTGTTATATGAGAGCACCTTCTTTTTTATTTATTTATTTTTTTGGGGGGGGTCCCGTCGTGGGGCCTGAACTCTGGGCCTGGGCTCTGTCCCTCGGCTCTTCAGCTCAAGGCTAGTGTTCTATCACTTGAGCCACAATGCCACTTCTGGCTTTTTTCTTTTTGCTTATGTGGTGCTGAGGAATTGAACCTAGGGCCTCATGCATGCAAGGCAAGCACTCTACCACTGAGCCACCTTCCCAGCCCAAGAGCCCCTTCTTAATCATCAGCGTAAGCAAAAGTCCATGATACTCCATCTAAGTGAAAAAAGCTGGATGCAATGGCGCATGACTGTTATTCTAGCAATCATGGGAAACCTAAAATAGACTAATCAGGTTCATGCATACACCCAGGTGGGAACTGAGTCCCTACTGTAAACATAATTAGTGCAATAAAGGGCTGGAGGTATGGTGATGTGATTCAAGTAATAGAGCACCAACTTAGCAAGCACATGGCCCTGAATCAAACTCTAGCACCATAAAAAGTAAGTTTCAAATATTTTAGTGAAGATGAATCAGAATAAAACAGAAATGCTAAACAGTATGTAGCAAAACATCAAGATTACATAAAGTAAATGTAACTTACCTTTGAGCCATCTAAACTGATTATCCTATACACATTTCTTGTGCTATCATAAAAATAAGACACAGTAACTGCGTGCTTGCTGGTGGGTACCCAATTCTTCTTTGTGTTTGGGTCAATCTGGAAGACATGAGCTCTAGTGCTGAAGATAGGTTGCTCCCTGCAGGACAGAAAAGAAAATGGCAAACTGAAAGCAGCTTATTTTATTTCATTCAACAAAACAACATGAATTAAAGGAATGACTCTGCATAGCTAACAACTCCCATATACCCCAAATCAGGAGAAACTTTATTTCTAAAGTAAATATTAAGTATTCAGTTATAAGCTTCTTTAAAACAATTATAGAGCAGGGTGCTGGCGTCTTGTGCCTGTAATCCTAGCTGATCACAGTTCAAAACCAGCAAGCCAGAAAAGTCCATGAAACTCTTATCTCCAATAAACTACTCAGAAAAAGCTGGAAGCGGTACTGTGGCTCAAGTGGTAGAGCACTAGCCTTGAGCACAGAGAAGCTCAGGGACTGAGCAAAGGCCCTGAGTTCAAGCCCCAGGAACAGAAAAAAAATTATAGTCCATCCTTGTTATTCAGATTCTACATACACAATTTCACCAAATAAAATTTACCTGCAACTCCAAAGCTAATACAGCATATTTTTACTATTAAAGATAGCCAGATCAGTGGAAAGATGTGAGCCATCTGATATGCTTCCATCTGAATTCAATCGAGACAACATTCTACCTTCTTTTTTCATCATTCATACTATATAAACAAGTGTCCTTTTTTGCATTGTTGGTATTTTCACTGTTTAAGAGGGTCTTCAACATAGTGCTGAAATGTTCCTAACTAAGCTCTGTTTCTAGGTACAGCAAAGCTATATATGCCTTGTGGAGAAAATATATGTTAGATAAGCTTCACTCAGGCATGTATTACTGATGGCCATGAGTTTAATGTTAATTCAGTAACAATACATAAACAGAAAAACACAAAATCTAGTTGTAGTGCCCCATACTATTATCTCAGGCTCTGAGAAGATGGGACAGGAGGATGGCAAACTTGAGACAGCTTCGGCCAAACAGCAAGTTTAAGGCTGGTCTGTACTAATAGTGAGATTATATTTCAAAAACAACCTCCCCCAAAAATAGAAGACATAAGGAAAGAAGGAAGGGATAAAGGAAAGTGGGGAGGAGCGAGAAAGAGAGAGAAATAAAACAATGTTATGTACTGCTAGTTTACAAAAATGTTGGGAATAGAGGCTTGCAGTCAACTGTACTTTTCCTAGAAACAATTGTTGTGTTTGCTAATTCAGTGTTCCTGGTGCCTTTACAGATCATAATTCTACTGTGAAGAATAATACTAATAGATAACTTTAAAAAAAGTTTTGCCTGGCTCAGATCTACCTGTTATTAGGAAGTATAAGTTCAGAAAAAGTAGTACAGCCTTGCACTGGAGATTCATACCTGTAATTCTAGCTACTTGGAAGGCTGAGATCAGAAGAATTGCAGTTTGCAGTCAGCCTACACAAAACAGATCACAAGATCCCATATCTACCAATAAAAATTTATAAACAACAAACGGGTGTGATGGCTAAAACTTGTCATCCTAGCATAAATATAAGGAGTCAGGGTCTAGGCCAGCCTAGACATAAAGTTAAGATTCTATCTCAAAAATAATGAGTGCAAAAAGAGCTGGAAGTATGGTTCAGGTTGTGGAGTTCTTGTCCAGCAGTGCAAGACCCAAGCTCAAACCACAGTACGGAAAAAAAAAGTATCTTCTATTTGACCATCGCATGCTTAACAGATTTTACCTATTTAAAACTAGGCACTGGTGGCTCATTTTACCATTTATAAGCCAGGAACTGGCAGCTCAAACCTGTAATTCTAGCCGCTCAGAAGACTTATATCTGAGGAGCTTGATTCAAAGCCAGGCTGGGCAGTAAAGTTCTCCAGACTCTATCTTCAATTAACCAGCAAAATGTCAGACTGCAGGTATTGCTCAAATGGCAGAGTGCCAACTGTGAGTGAAAAGGCTGAGAGTATGAGGCCCTAAATTCAAGCCCAAGTACTGGCACCCCACCCCCCACCAAATATCCCTAGATTATTCTGCTAACAGACAGCTTACCGAAAACATTTATGGCTAATATACTATACATACTTTCTTTTCTGAAGCAATTAAAAGTACAAAAGAACATTTTAACTGGTAATATTAAATGTTGGAAATTAAATGAATTCCCTTTTTTCACTTCAATAATATCAAATACTATTAAAATATTGAAGAAAAACAGTAACATACAAAACAAAAAAAATGATAAAAAGTCAAAGCAAATCTAGGCTGTTGGCAAAATGGCTCATCAGGTTGATAATACTAAGTAGCTGGGTATCACAGGTCTTCTGTGTCTATTTTACCTAAGTGTGCTGATGTGAAAGGGAAGTACTTTTCCTATAAGTAACCTATCTCCCAGTTTTCTCTGGGAATGTCCAATACAACCTTTATTTTTCCTTTATTCCTTTCTGATGACTCATTCCCTCCTTTTCCTCCCCTTACCTTCCTACCTTCCTTTTTCCTTCCCTCCCTCACTCTTTTCCTCCTTTCTCTGCTTTCCATTCTCCTTTTTCTCCTTCTTTCTAAACAGGGTCTTGCTACATACATACTGACTGAATCTGCCATCCTCCTGAGTGCTGTGAGTGCTGAGTCCTGGAATTACATATAGGTCTTAATTTTCCCTATATAGAATTTCTTCTGAAAATAATTGATAATTTTTTGCCATTCCTTAAAAAAAATGAAACAGAAAGCTATTCCTTCTTGCTTAACTGCTATTATATATGGATTCATTTAACAAAGAATTACTAATCTACAAGGAATCGTGCAGAGTGAAGGATTCTGATTTGTAAAGTCTTATTCTTTCCCCTCCCCCCCATTCTCAATTCTTGACTTGAAGGGAAGTTCTGTTACAACTTGAGTTATCTTCTAAAAGTTGTATAACTTTTTCCACCTTTTAAAGTTCCTGGTAAAAATGTAGCTTATCAAACTAATCATGGCTAGTTCTAAGTAATAACATATAACTGTATTAAAGAATATGAGGAAAGAAGACAGGGCCTTATTCTTTTTTTTTTTTTTTTGGGTTCCATCGTGGGACCTGAACTCTGGGCCTGGGCACTATCCCTCAGCTCTTCAGCTCAAGGCTAGTGCTCTACCACTTGAGCCACAGCACCACTTCCGGCTTTTTTCTTTTTGCTTATGTGGTGCTGAGGAATCGAACCCAGAGCCTCATGCATGCAAGGCAAGTGCTCTACCACTGAGCCACCTTCCCAGCCCAGGGCCTTATTCTTTAATGACTTGATTTTTTTCTTCTGTTAGTTGTAGGGCTTGAACTCAGGGCCTGGGTGTTGTCCCTGAGCTCTTTTGCTCAAGGCTAGTGCTCTACCACTTTAAGCCACAGTGCCACTTCTGGTCTTCTGCTGGTTTACTGGAGATCAAAGTCTCATAGACTTTCCTGCCAGAGCTGGCTTCAAACTTGTAATCCTCAGATCTCAGTCCTCAAAAAAGCTAGGATTACAGGTGTGAGCCACTAGATCCAGCTTGAATTATTTTTTGTTTTTGTTTCATTTGTAGTGCAGGTTAAAGATTGTAGGACTGTGTACTAATAAATAAAAAACACAACGATTTTCAAGCTCTCTATAATCAATTAAACAAATCCACACTCAATGAAAACGCAAGGTTTTCAGTCCAGTAAAAGGTCTCCAGCTGGGTGCTAGTGGCTCACGCCTGTACTCCTAGCTACTCAGGAGGTAGAGATCTGAGGATCAAGGTGCAAAGCCAGCCAGGGCAGGAAAGCCTGTGAGACTCTTATTTCCGATAAATTGCCAGAAAACCACAAGTGGTGCTGGCTCAAGTGATAGAGCGCTCACCTTGAGCTGAAGAGCTGAGGGACAGCGCCCAGGCCCAGAGTTCAAGCCCCACAACTGACAAAAATAAAATAAAAATAAAAAAGCTCTCCACATCCTATTAACTTGTTCAATTAAATTAATCCTTACAATTTAATTTTGTTCTGAATTTAAAAAAGTCTTTTAGTTATAAGGAGACAATATTTCAATATATCTTAAGTACATAGTGTTTTTTTTTTTTTCCGAAATCTGCTATGAACAGCTGGCTTCTTAAAGAGTTATATTTCAAGATTTCTCTGAGATCAAATGCCAACCTATCAAAGTCTGGATGATAAATACCAGGGAAATAATTTTCACTAATAAAAGGAAGAAAATTCCTACAATGACAGTGTAATGCATCTGAAAGTACATACTAATGAATCAGCCAAACTTTGATTGAATTCCAAGATAGAGGCTGGAGATGCATTTGCCTAGTATGTGTTAGGCTTTGGGTTCCCAAACTGCTGTCCTCCTCGTGAAAAGTAAAGAGAAAAGAGAAGAGACGAGGGACAATGCCTGTCCTTTAAAAGTGAGAGAAGACAGACGTATTTAAAATAAAATACGCTCCATCATGAAAAATTATCTGAAAATAAGAAACTGAGGAATACTGAGTAGTATGAGGGAGAAACTGATGCTTAGGGAAAGTTTGAAACAAATTATGGCACAGTGAGAAGAGAGCACAGTACACTATTGTATTCATGAGGAACATTAATAAGTATGAGTGCCTTTGAATGAGACTGGAGTGAAGAAATAAAGAAGCCAGTTCATGAGGGTATGCACTGGAATTGACTGAAATTATAAACAGGAAATAGTCTTGCAGTTTAAAATTAAATAAGACAACGCTGTGTTTGCCTAATATACACAAGGACCTAATCTGGATTATTAGGGGAAGGAGAAAAACCCCAAAAGATTGGCATGTAGTAGGAAGCAGCCACATATGTTGCTAAACACATACAATGCAGGACAGACAGCTTCTTACAACCAAGAATTATTCAGCCCAAGAGTTTGGGCCAAAGTAGGGAAATCCTGATTAGGATCCTGATGTAGAAAGAACATGAATCTTCTAGATTTTTAGTCTGGGATTGACTGAAAAGATCACAGTGCCAGTATGCAGGAAGAGAAGCAGAAAGAAGATTAAAGGATCAGATGAGAAAAGCAATACTACACATGTTAATAAATGTCATTTAGGGGAAAATAAAACTTTTAAGAGAGCTGGGCACTGATGGCTCATCCCTGTAATCCTACCTACTCAGGAGGGTAAGAGCTGAGGATCATAGTTGAAAGCCAGCCCAGCAGGGAAGTCCATGAGACTCTTATCTACAATAAACCACCAGAAAATTGGAAGTGGTACTATGGCTCAAGTGATAAGAGTGCTTGTCTTGAGCTGAAGAGCTGAGGGACAGCGCCAGGCCCAGTGTTCAAGCCCCATGACCCAACAAAAAATTAATTAATTAATTAATTAAGAAGTAGCAGAGAAGGCATAACTGAAATCTGAAAAAACAAAACCGTGAAATGAACTTGAAACTGATTGTCCCAGATGTCCAAGTATTCTGGTTAATATCTTTTTTAATACAATGGCTAGCACTTAATTATAAAGATTAGAAACACTATTTTCTTTACATTATTTCACACTCATACTAACCGGATCAAATACTATGGAACAATAGTCTGAGAAATGTGCTGTATATTTAAATAAGTTTGAAATATGTAAAATATACATTATAGTAGTGAAGGGTCTAAGAAATTCTACAATAAAGAAACACATTTAGCCTGAATCATTCAGTCTAGGGGAAATTATTTGGCCTCAGAACTCTTTTCCATGAAACACACATTAACAGCTCATAAAATTTAGATTTATTACAGTAATTAGGAGACACAAAGGTAAGTTCAAGATACATACTACCTCACTGATAGTTGGTTATGAAATTCTATCATTATTACTGATATCACTAATTATATTTAGATAGTAATGATCACTAGAAAATATATATGGCAGCTCAAAATTAGGCCTTAAAATTGGTAATAGTTACATTATTTCTTAAATATTTGTTAAAAAATTTAACTTTACTAAGAAAATAAACAGTAATCTAAAACTCAAATTTTAATAGTTAATAGGTTTGGCATAAAATGCTTTCGATTAGTGTAGAAAAACTACACAGATACTACGGAATCACTTATATGGTAATGTCTTAGTATCTACAATCAGAATAATAAGCAGTTTTAACTACTACATGGATATGAGAAAAGCTTGTTAGATTACTTTCCTGTTAGTTCCTTAAGCAATTCCTCAAAATTGGTATAAAAAAAATAATAAGGTTCTTCATCCTGGGCTAAAATTCTGTCTTAGTACTATATAATGACAGGGTCTAAAACTGTAAAAATGTTAAGTATAAGATAACTGAGGAAAAAATTAGTAATATCAGAATCTTGTTTTAAAAGTGAGGCTTATTTATTATTATTATTATTATTGGGGCTGGGAAGGTGGCTCAGTGGTAGAGCACTTGCCTTGCATGCCTGAGGCTCTGGGTTCGATTCCTCAGCACCACATAAGCAAAAAGAAAAAAGCCGGAAGTGGCGTTGTGGCTCAAGTGGTAGAGCGCTAGCCTTGAGCTGAAGAGCTGAGGGACAGTGCCCAGGCCCAGAGTTCAGGCCTCACGACCGGACCCAAAAAAACAAAAACAAAAAAAAAGTGAGGCTTATTTTGGGCTGGGAAGGTGGCTCAGTGGTAGAGCGCTTGCCTTGCATGCCTGAGGCCCTGGGTTCGATTCCTCAGCACCACATAAGCAAAAAGAAAAAAGCC